>NC_133207.1:20961817-21056817 GCF_958299795.1 Porites lutea | reverse complement strand
ACTGGCTGATCTGATTGTAATGAAGACCGATAAAGCTGGGATAGCCACTTTCACATTTTCCACGATACTTGTTTAAGCCAAATCGTGCTACGAAAATAACTACATAGCGATAGATCAAAACAAGATCAACTCCATCCTTGCGACAACTGACAACTATAAATTTAGCTGGCGTAGCAGGTGTCGAAAGGGGTAGGGGATACGGGGGAAGCAAAAAGGGGATGTGGATTGGGGAGGAATAGTAGCCTGCCACGCAGGCTACTATAAATTCAGTCATAAGCACTTTAAACCAACCCGTACAGGTAACCTACTCATCGATGCTCATAACATGACACATCTTTCCGGTTTCCCTAATTTTTCCAAATTCAGATAGAACGCCATTATGTTTCCATGGACCAACGCATCCCACGGAAACGACTTTAGGCGTCTTGTTTGAAGTTAAACCGGCGCTTGACAATGCAGAGAAAATACCGTTTTTACTTAACCCTTCGAAGACCCCTTTGGTCGTTTTGGCTCCATATGGATCGATCCACATTGAATTTCCTTTCTTGGCCCATTTCAAGCGTTTCACCCAAGTAATCTTTCAAGCTAACATCATGGAAATAGATTTTTTTTTAAAAAATGTTGGCGTTACAAATATATGTCCACTCATCATTAGCCTTCACAATCTTCCGAAAGATACCTTGCACAAGAAGCTAAATTTGGGACACAAGAGTCACAAGACCCAGAGTGTCAAGGACTCGACTGTTAAACGCGAACGCCAAATCAACACGATAAAACACAGAAATATCAACTCAACTGTTCTCGACGCGGAAGACTCAAAAAAAAGTGTCCATTCCTCTTCGTCACGTGTTCATTTAACTGTCAATCAAAATCGCGCCTAAAACCGGAAGCGGAAGCACACTGACCTGCGTGGCAGGCGCAACCATACCCTGTTCAGCGGCACGTAAGGGCTAACAAGTCGGGAGTTCCTCCCCCCGAGAAGGCGTTAATATTGGTGAACAATGAATTCAGCAAACAAGATCTTGCTCCGTTTATCAAAAATGGCCATTTTCGAAATAAAAATCGTCAAATTTACCAAATTCGGCAGGAGACAGGTTTGGAAGTGAAAAAGTAGTAATTCAGTTATGTTTATGTTAATTATGAAACTGCAAGTGAAGAGTACATAAATTAATAGTCCCTGCTTATCAAATTTCGAAACTATACATGTAGGCAGACCTAGCTAACAGGCTTTCTAATTTAAGCGCTTACTCTGCACAAACACCAACAGAAAGCTTTTTTCAAATACCCTTGATGCCCTGTTTGATGAAAATACCACGACTCGTACTTAAAGGATCTAATATGGATCACTTTCTTTCTGGAAGAGATCCGACGAATTACATCAATAAATGACTTTCATGATGAGTCTATCTCATCACCACATAATAGTTCAGTTCATCTCTATTTGCCTCTATTTAATTTCTTGTGATAAACTTTAGACTACTTGATACATCTTTAGCCAGGAATAGTTCTCCTTTCACATCAGTTTGACATCAATCCGGATCATCTAAAAACTGGCCTAAAAAAACAATAGATAAATTAAAAGTCTCAACGGTCTCAAAGAAATGAGAACGAAAGCCGGTTTGCTGATCACGACTAAAACTGTACATATCATGCAATAAAGTCGACATAATACATTGCAATAAAAAGGGTAGTTTTTAAACCTCGTTCCTATGCCGATGTTTTTGCTTGAAACGCATACATATCGGCTGCGTTTCTGTTCATACATTCAAGCAGATTATTAAACGACATTAAGAGTTCACTTAACAATTAAGTGCTTTTTAAATTAAACCCGGTAAGAATTTTCATGAGGAAGTGATGTTTGACCATACTGAGAATGCGATCCAACGTATCTTCGAGGGACTGTGGTAGTATGTCTTTTTTTACACCAGTGCCTTTGACTGCAAACATTTCTTATTTCCTATGCTGATTATTTGTAGCTAATAGGGTTATGACCCTATTTCCGTCACCGGTACTCCAAACATCGCTACATATGCATATGGGAGTTAAAAGGTCTTCCTGAGTTATAATGCAAATTTGTATTTTATGCTATGAGCCAATAACAGGCTCCTGCTTGGGCTTATTAAATGATAGCAGGGAAAAGAAAAGAATAAGAATGAAAACAGAACACTAAAAGGCAAAAAATAGCACTCGAGTAATAATATAAATATCAGCATTCATATAAAATCGTTGCTTATTGTAGGAACTTTTTCTGGGTATACTCGTGATCTGCACTCCTTTGTGGTTATTTTTGTGACAAAAGTGCACATGCCGTCTCCTTTCCGTACCCCAGGTCGTAGACTAGACATGGGTGGTGGCAGCGGTAATATTTCGGGAATGAAAGCAGAGAACCGTAGAGCAAACTTCCTATCACGCGGATCAACTTTCTAGCACTCGTCGTGCCAATCTTTAACCTGGCAGAGGGCCAAAAATTGTTCAACATTCGTCAGAAAGAAACAGATTTCTTACTTTATCATCACAGTCTTTCGTCGTGTATTACGGCACGTCTCCTTGCCGTTCTCTCACGTTCTACTACCTCAGCTCTGTCCTGTGCATGTGCCACCTGTTTGCGAATTAGAATTCGAAGGGATATGCGATCAGAGATTGTCACCACGGCCAGCAAACAGATCAAACAGACCAGTACAATGGTCGCAATAACAAGTGTAGCTACGTTAACCACTTCGTTCATCATGATGACCAAGGCTTCTCTTGCCGGCTTTTTCGATTAATGATGAAAAACGGATGGAGTCGACTTCTTTGATCTTTTGATCGAGGAATGCGATAGAATTTTCTAATATTGCGAAGCTCTGCCTAGAGACGCAATAATGACTCGTCCCGTGATCGCGCTGTCTACTATATAGATCACGTGATAGGGTAGTCTTTCCTTGTTGGTTACAGCTAACATTGACGTCATGCTATTTACAGCAATAATGTGATTTGATTGACAAGCGAAGTTTTGATAAGCAGGGTTAGTTCTAAATAAGTGACGAGAAAGGAAGTCATACAGTGAAATGGTTCCTTGCTAAAAACCGAATCAAGTTGTCAAATGCCGTTGGAACTTACCCGCTTTAAACTATTGTGGTAAGATTGATGCTCATCACAAATAAAAGCCCGTGAGTCTCAGACAGATTAAACAACCGAGATAACCAAGGTCAGAGGCCCTCAAGCACCCGGGGGGTACTCCCTTATATAAGCTATATAGGTATGTGCCGTCCCATTGTGGGGTTTTTGCGTCGTTTTGGTCTGCAAACGGGTATACACTTTGCCCATTTTGGTCTGGAATCGGGTGTGGTTTTCGAGGGAACTACGGAGGGTATGAACGTATTTATCGTTTCAATTCCAAATGAGTAAGAAAGAAAGAGAAACATGCGAATTCGAAAAGGGTTTAAATATTTTTTTGGTTTGCGCTCTAATCTAAGAAATGATAACATAATTTCTGCCTAAAGGCCAGGTCTGAAAACGGATATGGATAAAGAGGTCTAGTCTGAAAATTACATTTTTTTGGTTTGAAATTCGGGTCAGGATTTGAAGAAGCGGGCGGCACACCCCAACAAGAATTCCCAGGAGTACTCCCCCCCCCCCCGAACTCAAACAGCTCAGCTCATGTGGCAATTCAATTTACTCAATCATTTCCGTTTGTTAGTAGCGTTCACAGTGCCGTTCAAGCTATTCTGTTGTGTGTTCGTCAACTTGACTACGCATCAAAGCGGAGGCATAATTTGAGGTTTTTTAATCGCGCTTGAAAATGCAGATAAAATACCTTTTTCAGTTAACCCTTCAAAGACCGCTTTGGTCGTTTTCGTCCCATGGATCGATGCACATTTTCCTTTCTGAACCCATTTAGCTTTCATTTCAAGCGTTTAATCCAGAGGAAGGGCAAACATGGGAAGTTTTGTTAGAGGCTAGGTTTATTGCAAGTTTATTTTGTAAGAAAAAGCTTTTATTGAAAAAATTCAGTGTAAAATAATGCTAGCGTATACGTTTCTTTGCGAATTTACAGCTCACGGTATATGGGCTATCTATATACATATATAGATATATATAACTTCCTTATATATAATCCATAAGCGACATCGCCTTTTCATAACTTGAAAAAATAGAATTTTTGTCAATTATTTAAACAAGTTTTTCTCACCAGGATCTCCTTTATTTTGCGCTAACAATATTTGCTTGTTATACAGAATTACACTGATTCAATTGCTCTCTAAGGTTTCTTTTCTTATCCTGAGGCCATTGAATCATGGTGCCTTATATATTTCAATTAAGACATGTCTTAGTTTATACTGTATGCATTTTCCACGTTCAATATCAATATACAACACCAATGTTAACTTCCTCCGAGAAGTGTTTTATAGCAGGACAAGTTCAGATCGTAAGCATTTAGTAAGCATGTCATTTTCTTGTCAAGAAGGCAGTGTTTTACAAATAAAAGCAGGCCACCAAGCTAGGGCATCTAAACATAACACCCAAAATTTAATGTTAAGAATGAATTTCTTTTTAAAGAATATAGGTTGTGAGATTCGCGATAGTCTACCGCTAGATTCCTTACATTTTGAGCCCTTCGCTGCGCGTTTTATTTCTATTTAATTATTAACCGCACGCAAAAAGATACTGCTGGTTTTTTTTGAAGCCTCGTTGACAGGAAATTGTCATAAGTCCTAATACATAGAAGACCTGTGTTATTTATCAGTTTTCGAGGTTTTCTCTTGAATTTTCCATGACTGTGAGACCGCGATAGACATGTGGTTCTCGAGAGCCTGGACTCTAGCTCAAATTCGGTGGAGATGAGAAGCGACAAGGGGAAATACGTCTGTGTTTGTTGGCTAGACCTGTCGGCGTGGATGCAAATTCCTACCCAACGATCTTTATTTTATCACTTTGCTTGGCTCAAAAAAAAATTCGAATTTTACAGTTCCCACTTGTCTGGTTCCTAAATATATAACAGTTATTCACCGAAGTGGAGGTGGCTATATGATATTAGTATATACACACTCAGTAATCTTGGTGATTTAAGCAAACTGATTGGTTCGCTATCTCGGACTATTCAACAATATTCACCTCCTAGCGAGTGGATAATGTGTGAGCTCGGTTTTTTTCCCATTTTCTTAGAGAAAGATCTTTTAAAAGTCGACAAAATCCTAGGGTTGACTTTTTTTCAGTCAAGAAAAGACTTCGAAGGAACAAAACGGCCATTTACTGTTGTTGAGTTTTGTGGTAGATGGATTCAGTTTACAACTCCCGTTTATTCGCCTAGAAGAGGCCGTTTCGTGAACTCAGCGTTTCCTAACAAGAAAAATTTGGCCCAGAAACGAAGTTTATTTATGACAAACAAATTTGAAAGCAAATGTTTGCAGAAATTCTACGTTTCAAGTAAACACGAGAAAGAATGCTACATGAAGACGACGTCTTACCTCGAGCAACCGGATCGCCATTTTTGTCGGCACTTCATGCGAAGAATGACACCACAAACCTTTTCGGTTATAAACTTGGCGAGTCAACAGAAAACAACAAAGCTCTTCTTTTCTTCTCAGGTAAGGAAAAAATTCAAACTTTTAGCGGTTCCATTTAAGTCATCACGCTGTTGTTTGCGAAGTGATAAGCTTGTGAATTGCCATGTTTGAAAATTCTACAAAGATCTATTTTTAAACTGTCGCGTGTCTAGCTGACCTGATCTGTCAATCAAATCGTACTTTTTAATGGTTTCTTCTCTGATTTTGTTGAGATCACTTCGTGTGTATATACTAAAACAATTATTCTTTTCAATCTCGGTGACTAGTGGCTTTAGGAATATTTACCTCGCCACTTCGTGGCTCGGTAAATATTTTGCCACTATTCACCTCGATTTCAAAGAATAATTGTTAAATATTGCCTGATTACGATGTCCGCCCAAGAAAATGGCGAGGGCCGTTCTTCGATAAAAGTCGATAAAATAAAAAAAGTTATTTTATTTCTTACCCAACACAGGCATCACGATAAATGAGGCATCGCTAAACACTAGTTCGACTGTCATCTTTAATTTGGCTAGCTGTGTTTTCTTCTGTGTTCAGTGCGGGAAGCAAAAACGCGGTGATGACAAAATTATTCAATGAGTAACTTGGTGATCATTGTAAAAGGATCAGAACGTACTGCATGAGAAGCCAATGGAAAACTCATAGAACTGAAATTGCGATTTCTTTGCAGCTCTAGTTTGTTACCGATCATGACTTTGTGACGCTGCCTTTAATACTTTTATTGCACGTGGGCGAAATCAAGAACACGCGCCAAATAATCCTATTAATAGTCGGACGGTCCTTTCCCTTGTTTGGCCTTTGAGGCACTTCTGTTTCTGGGGAAACCCCCGATCGAACTCATCTCAGGGCGGCGAAATAATTAGGATTCGCGATTACGTTTTAAAAAACACAGAAGTCAATACACAGGAATTAATATAGGAAACAAGCCGGCCTTGACCAAAAACAACATTTGCTCAAGCAAAATGAAGAATCCCCCAAAACGACCACAACATAATCCATCCGCTTTGGACGCTTTGGCTAGGAAGAAAAAAACTGAGCAAACGGCTTTTAAGGTAAAAATGCAGAAAACACCGTTGTTGGTTACGAGTCAGTGAACACCGTGTGAACAGCAAGCAAAAAGTAGAAAAATTTAGATTCTTTAATTACGAAATTAATACCAGCTAGGTAAAAGTTACAGGGTACGGTGACTGGGGATATAGTGCGATTAGACACAGTCATTTCAGTATATATTTACTATGCGCAAAAGTCAAAAAAAGCCTTTTCTCCATAACACACAGTATTTGCGTAGGTGGACTTAAAATCCTTGTTTCATTTGAACTATTTCAGGAAATAGCATGAATTATTGGCTGTATTGAGCCGAGCCAGGGCTTATTACAAACCACCCTGTTTCAGAAGAATTTAAGAACAAAATGTCAGCACTTGAGCAAAGCAAATTCCCACAAAGTGTCAAATGATCGAGCTGGAATTTATCAACATTGTGAAAATTAGCTTTGAATATGCTAGCGTCACATCAGAGCCACCCTGTCAACAGGTCCAACAGAGCCTTTCTTTCACTTGCTCGATTTTGCTGTACTGGACAAAGCCTCGGCATGAATCGAGTAAAATCTTTGTTGAGCATGTGCTGCATTTTGCTAGGATACAGTTTCGAATCCAGACCTAATAGCCGTGCGGTTGGTACAGCGGGCTCAGTTCTGATCATCGGTTTATCAAGAAAAAAACAGTTTGACGCGAGAAAACAAGATTGACTAGTCCAAAAGTTCGGGCTGCGGCGATTTCAAAGGTTTAACAGCCATGTGATTCAGGCAGGGACTCCTTTTGTTCTCCTCAGTCAAGAAAACAAAAGAAGGCTCTCGCAGGGTGCATCTGAGCGCTCGTTCAACAATTCTCTCTTGACTATTTTTTTTTTCTTCTCTCTTTCTCAGAAGCCTCTACATTCTTAGTTCTTGCCAGTCTATCTCTCTAGGCACAATGTATAAAGTATGTGTATAACAGTTCTGCTTTTAAAAGTAGACAATAAATCACTATGGAATGGGGAGTTATTGGCAATAGATCACTATAGCACGGGTATTTATTGGGATCCCCTCAACACTAATGGTTTGTTTAAAAATGAATATTCATTTGCCGCTTTTTGTTTTTTGCGTCTAGGGTGGCTGGAACATTAAACGTCTTTTGTTGTTGTTTCTTTAATTTCAATTTCAATGATTTAAAAAACCCGGGTAATAAGGCAACAAAACGAGTTTTTACTTCACAAGTGTTTTTGTGCAGTATGCATTATAAGTAAGGTAATTCACAAAATGCTTATACACTCCCCTTACAATAGTTTTGCCGGTGGTATTGATAATCATTGATTATTGGTGACTACCACACGGTCCCCTCTCCGCTCGTGAAGGAGATGTTTATAAGGTCAGTACTTACATACAGAAAGAATTAAAGAAGGTAGCGCTTTATAACCTTCATAATTATTGTATATTGGCCAGCTGACTGTTTCCAGTCACTAAAGATGAAGCCGCAAGGAGTACCTTAGGACCGATCCGTAGCCCGTTGTTTAAATGATTCCCCGTCTGTGAGAACCAACAGAAAAAAAAATTTTTTTCTAACCTGAAAGGGATTGATGCAACCCTTCTCAAGGCTCCTCAACATGTTTTGCAAGGCGCAGTTTCTTGGTGCTTCGCCAATAATCTATTGATGAACCAGGACAAATATGTTCTGCGTTTTCGGTCACTCACAAATGCTAACAACAGCGAGGGTCCTCAAAAGGTTTTTTGGGATCCGGGATTTCCCTTATTTGAAGCTCGGGATTCGGGATTTCAAAGTAAAATCGGGAGGAGTTTTGGGATTAAAAGTATGCCAGGGAGGTGAGATTCCAAAAATAACCCTCGGGATTACGGGATTGAACGAAATTTTGGGTCGGGATTACGGGATTGAAGAACCCTACTGGGGACCCTCAACAACGCTACTAACCTCATTCGTTGATTCCCGTAGGTAGGGGTGATAGGGTTCTGCCGATATCATGACTGTTAAGAATACATCACTTACAGGCTGCTCAGTTGTGTATACAAAGCGAAAAGGGAGATTCTGGAAACCCCGGCTTAGACCCACACCCTCCACTAACACTCTAAAGACATCGTGACAGTGAAGGAGTTAGTTCTAACAGGAAGTACAAATCGACGAGTAGATGCGATTAATAGACTGAAGTAAATACCTGACGTTTAGTGCAAGTTCATTTTGTGAGAAAAAGTTTTTATTGAAGACAATTCATATCAGTGTAAAATAATGATAGCGTATACGTTTGTTTGCAAATTTACAACTTGGTATATGGGCATCTGTCCGCCAAAACGAAAAAGATAACTTCTTTATAATCCATGAGCGACATCGGTTTTTCGTAACCTTAAAAACTAGAACTGTTGCCAATTATTTTAACAAGTTTTTCCCACCAGATTCTCCTTTACATTGCGCTAACAATATTTGCTTGTTATACAGAATTACAGGGATTCATTTGAACTCTAAGTTTTTTCTTATCTTGAGACCATCGGATCATTGTGCCTTTTTATATATTTCAATTCAGGCATGTCTTAGTTTATACTGTATGCATTTTCCACGTACAACATCAATATATACAACACCAATGTTAACTTCTTCCGGGAAGTGTTGTATACGGGGCCAAGTTCAATCGTAAGCATCTAAGCATGTCCCCTAAAACGGAAATATGTCAAGAATTAAACTCATTTTATGGTCAAGAAGGCGTTACATAAAGGGCATTGTTTTACAAAAGCGGAACAAGCTCAATCGTTGGCATCTAGCATATAACATTCGAGACTCGCCTACCGCTAGATTCCATACATTTTGAGCCCTCCGTGGCGCGTTTTATTTTATATCAGTAACAGCAAAAATATATTAGATAACCGCTGCTGGTATTTTAAAGCCTTATCGACAGCAAGTTTTTCACCGTGATCGATATCATTTACGTCTAAGCCCCCACAGAGTTTTCTTTTTTTATCAGAAGCCCCGATCCATAAAAAATACCTGCGTTGCTTATTAGTTTTCAAGGTTTTCTCTTCAATTTTCTATGACCACGAGACCGTGATAGACATGTGGTTCTCGAGAGCCTAGACTCTAGCTCAAATTCGGACCTGTCGCCGGTTTCTGTACTGGAGTGGACGGTCATTCTGACCCTGGAAAAGATCTTTTTAACCTTGCTTAGCTAAAAAAGAATTACAAAATTTAACAGTTCCCTCCTGTCTGGTTCCTAAATACACCATATATAATATTACCAGAACATCACTATTTCATAACAATCACTAGTCTCTGCCAAAGAATTAGTGACGAGGGCCGTTCCTCATTAAAACTCAATAAATTAAAAAAGGTTATTTCATTTCTTACCCAACACAGTCGTTCATCGTGTTGTTCCGGCCGACGGCGACGGGCGAACCCGCTTGGCCTGCCTACATTTCGATTCATAGCGGAGCTCCACCCGCGCGCGAAGCGCGCGCGTGGGCGGAGCCCCATAGCTAAGGAAATGTGGTAATCTACCCGTCCCAGAAAATTTGGTAATCACGTGACCGTACGACCGTCCGTACGACCGTCCGTCCGCACCACAGGCCTACCAATGTAAAATAACTCAATCAACAGGTATGGGAACCCAAATGCAACTCAAGGTTTTATTTGTAAGGAAATCACATGGCCGCACTGACTTTTAGAAAGAAAAAAGTCGTGTCTTTTTCGGCGTTATTTTTTATGTGTACACTAACGTGGATAACAGAGAAAAAGCTAGAGCGAGTTATTGAAAATTCGTTGGAAGAAAAACATGGAAATTCAAAGCGGCGGTGAGAAAATGAGAAATGCTAGCGCCCAGCAAGGTGAAAATGGGCGGCAGTGAAAAATAAAAGCGAACATGAACACTGGAAACAAAATATTGGGTAAGCACATACGACAATTTTTCCATAAAAAATAGGGTGTAACTAGGAAGTTTGACGTTTTACTCGTACAAAACAGTGTTGTAGTCGTGCAAAACAACGGCAAGGGAAAGACAGAAAAGCATGCTGCACGTGCAAATTTGCTTTTTGCTAATTAGAAGAAAAATTGTGCTGCACGTGCAATTTGTTTTTTTGCTAATTAGATCTATTACCCTTGAAGCCATTTTCATTGTCGTTCCCCGTTTAGCGTTACACGATTTAATATTTTTTGTTTACTCGTATTATTAAGCAGAACTTCGCTTTTAGCCCTGGCTAAATCTATATATTAATATTAATCCTCCTATCCCGATTCGCTCCTGGTTCTATCGGTTCTGTCAGTTCTCTGTTCGCTCTCAGCTGTTCTTCTGTCGCTGCACCCTCCAAGGGGTGGTAGGCTCTTAGGCCACTGCATACTGTCGGAGCCTGGTAGATCTTGATCACACAGTACAGAACAACAAGCATCACGATAAATGAGACAACGCTTAACACCAATTCGACCGTCATCTTTTGGCTGGCTTTGTTTTGTTCCGTATTCAGTGAAGCAACAGCACGGTGATGAAGATAAAAAAAATTTAAGGAGTGACTTGGTGATTTGTTTAAGAGTCTGAATGCACTGCATGAGAAGCCAGCAGAAATCTCATAGATTTGATCTTGCGATTTTCTTTGCAGCACTTGTTTAAATTATTGACTTTGTGACCCTACCTTTAATATTTTTAGTGCGCGTTGATGAAAACAAGCCCACGCGCCACTCCTTTTCTTTGTTAATAGTCAAGTGATACTTTCCCTTTGGCGTTGTTTCGCATGACCGGCTCTATTGCGTCAAAACCCGCTCTGAGGTAGCCTCCCCGCAGACGTCCTTTGGGGTTCGTTTGTCACGCATTCATTTCTCCCCCAGGTTGGCATTAGAAAACATCGAGTGAAACCAGATTGGACACCTTATGAATTTTACACAACGCATTATTTTCATAATGGAACGAGGCTGGAATGTAGAATGAGGCTAGAATAGCTGAAGAAACCAAAATTACAGAGCTCCAGTTATGGAGAGAACACAGTAGAGAGTTAAGCACTGATCTGCAGTGATTAGGGTTAAGCACTGAACTGAAAACGGTTAGCTTTCCAATATTGTAATGGGGTACGGCATATATAAGGACATGTACATTTTAAAAATTACTGGATTTGGCAGCTAGTCCTCGATGGGGTAGTGGATATGGATGTAGGCTATAAAGCAAGTGACCCGGGTTCAAAGCATCACAGTGGAGTTTTTCTAGTTCACTTTTATATTACACAGTAAAGTTGGACTTAAGTTGTTGTTCATGTAATTTTACTGAAAGAAACAATCTGACTTCAGCCGATGTTACCTAATGCTAACCTCTCCCCCACGGGGAGAAATGAATGCGTGATAAACGAACCCTAAAGGACTCTGCGGGGAGGCTAGCTCTGGGGTATTCTCAGGTATTCCGTCATAATTCAGCCGTTGTCAGGGCAACTAGAAAAAGTGAGCTGGAATCGTTGCCTTTCAACCTTAACATGCGTCATAATTCAGCCGTTGTCAGGGCAACTAAAAAAAAGTGAGCTGGTATCGTTGCCTTTCCTGCTATCAAGCGTGACGTCAACTGCTTCAGAGGTCATTATGGTCAAATTCTCGGAAAAAAAGAAAATAAACAAAATCCACAGGACGACGATTAGCCTCCCGTAGGGCAGAAACGCGTGACGAACCCCAAAGAACGTTAGACAACGGGCAGTCTCTCTTTTTTCTGTAGACCGTCGAGCAAAACGAGAGACACACAAATGGCTTCATCGCTCGACTCTCACGTGCGTGTGCACTCCCCTCACTAAATCTGAAGAAAAAGAGAGACTGCTCGCAGTCTACCAGAACGTCTGCGTGGGAGGCTACTAAAGGATTTCTTTCCACAGCGAAGGCTGTGCTTCGATAATATATTTTCCATTTTGGCGTATGGGCTCTTTTTAGGTAGAGCGCGGATGGAGTACTGCGTGACAAAAGCCGGCAATGTTGTTTGCTCTGTCTCTTTCTTATAAAGCCAAATTCGTGTCGGTGAAAAGATAGTACTTTTTCGATCTTTTTCCCGTTCTGAAGGGTAGAACAAGACGTGCTGAGATATATTTTCCTAAAAATGACTTTCGAGGATTTGGTTTTACTGTAAATCGTATGGCTCGGTGACTTGAGGCCATTTAATTTGAATAAATTTGCTAAATCGGCGCTCCGATGGCAAAACAACAGTGACGTCTCTGTATGTATCCTGATAGCACATGGGCGACACTTTATGGTCCTCATACATGTTTCCCTGCTAGCAGAGGTCTCTCACGACGAGGCAAAGGTTTTTGAGGGATCTCCAAGTGTTTTGCCCGCTTATTTTAAAATCTAAACCACACAAAAGGCATCTACCGTCTTTTCCAGACCCAACTGATTTAATGGGCGTCCGAGGTGACACGCTTTCCCCAAATTTGCGAGATTGTTGAGTTCTCGGCATCGTTTCACATTGCGAAGAATTCTCCACAACATACCCGCGCCTTCAGCTGAAGTTTCGCGCGCAAACCGGTTCTGTGGGTTGTGTCGCACGTGAAAAAAACCTCACCGGTTGTTAAGGAAACGCCAGCGCATGCGAGGTAGGAAACGCGTCGGAAGCCGACAGAGGTCTCTCTCCTTTCTCTCTTTTTTGCCTCGTCTTGAGAGACCTCTGCTAGCAGGGAACATACATGTAGGAAATGTAAGTATAATCTATAGACTTAGCCAGGGCTAAAAGCGTAGCTGTTGTTGACATACTTATAGTTTCCTCAAACAAAAACTAAAATCGTTTAATGATAAAAGGTGGCAGCAACGAGAACAGCAAAAAATGGGTAGGTCTAATTAGCAAAAAAAAAATGCAGGTTGAGCCACAGGCGGCCCAGACGTGTCAATATATTTATGGGATGAGTCGTCGAAACTCCTATAAACTAAAATAGTCCAAAAGTCAAAATATAACAAAATAAAGTTATAAGATACCTTTTAACTGAACGTCTCCTTGTCTTTCCTGGCTGGTTAAAGTGGCATTTTTTTGAGTTTTGCAATCGTAGGTACTAGTACCTACGATTTTGTACTAGTACCTACGATTTTGGACTATTTTAGTTCATGGGTGTTTCGACGACTCATCCCATTTTGTCCATGTGAATTTTAATATATTGACACAAACTACGTCTGGGAGGCCCGTGGTTCAGCCCACTTTTTTCATTTGTACATTAATTCTTTCTCGTTGTTTTGCACGACTACAACGTGAAACTTCCTAGTTACACTTTATATGGAGGAAATGTCGTATGTGTTACTGGTCGATTTTTTTTTTCACTGCCGCGAAGTTATTTTCACCCTGGTGGCTGCTAGCATTTCTCATTTTCTCACCACCGCTATAAAATTTTCTTGCCTTTCTTGCATCGAAATTCGTCTCCTTTGCTTTTTATCTCTCCCTCTAGCCCTTTCTCTGTTATGCAGGTCAATGTAGACATTAAAATTTAGGCGGAAAAAAACACTAAAACTAGGCTTTGTTGTTTTACTTTCTAAAAGTCCGGGTGGCCATTCGATTTACCGTCAAAACGCACGGGTGCTTGAAATGCGAAATGTGACCCCGGCTTACAAGACTGAGGTGGACCTAAGTTGGTAAGTACCGACGTTTTTGGCACAACCGTAGTAGTCCCTTGTGTCTCTCTGTATTAAAAAACCCCTTTTAAACCTTTGTAAGCCCTTCTAATCGTCCTGTAACCCGTTGTATACCTCTTTACTCCTTGTAGCCCTCTGTATCCCTCTCTAACCCCTTTAACCCATGAACTGAAAACACTCAAATCGAGTTCAGAAATCGGTCGCTAACATTTGTTTACTCAATGTCGTTTTTTTTTTTTGCTATGGTTTGTTTTGTTCTTCATGTTTATTTGCAGCAAATACGTACAGTGGCTTTTGTTTTAGAGTGGTGTATTATATTTTTGGTTTGGATGTATACATTTACAGTTTTATGACCTTTATGTTTATCATTAGCACAGCTTTCCATTCTTTATTTGACCAACTTTAGCTTAGTTTATTTTGAACGTGAAAAGTCAATACCTGTGTCATATCTTTTCGTGCTGGATATATAAATGCTTTGTGTTAGGAATATTGTTATTGCGTACACTGAAAAATGAGTCTTTTGCTTCGGCTAGTTGTGCTTTCATTGGGACTTGCCCTTTCCGAAGGTAAGCGGAACGCTTCCAAAACCAAGATATTTAAGGACTTATATAAAACTTTTCTTTTCTCTTTCTCTATGTAATTTACTTATGAAAAATCTTGGAAGTCATTTGTAAACATCCGCAATAGTAAACGATCTTGTGTACTAGGCACATGAATGATGAATTATTATAAATAGGTAGGAAATAGAAGAGCACATATTTATTGCAACATTTGCTCTAATTAAAGAGCCTAAAGGGCTCATCTAGAGAGCTTACGCTGACGAAGAGCACACGTATCAACAACTAAATGAGCGCAAAGGAGGAAGTAGCTATCAAATAGTATGTAATTATCGAGTCCTGACTCTCCAGCATTTGTTATTTGTGAAATGCAATTAGATCATAACATTGATGGAAGTATTTTTGTAAATATGAATAGTGTATTTTTAGTGTGTTTTTTGTTGTTAAAACAAGTCTAAGTTGTATATAAATTTAGGAACTAGTAGGCTTTGACAAAGTTGTTCGGTTAGCAAATAAAGTTACAATTAGGCTTTTTATAGAGATTTAGTAAAATCAATGTGGAAAATTAATTACAGGTTTGTACGCTTTAGAGATAGCTTTGACATTAACTTTTAAACACTGTTTTTTTTTCTGTCCGTTGGCCATGGAGAACTTTAATTTAGTAGTTTTAGTTGCCATAATATATTTCATCCTAAATAAAAAATTAGCAATGGAAAAAAAAACACACACACACACACAACTTTAACCTACTCATTTAATTGTTGACCTGTTTATTTTGAAAAAAAAGGTTGTGGAAATGGTTGTGGACATCGTCCAGAGGCGAGAATAATAGGGGGCTCAACGGCCTCCCCTCATTCATGGCCTTGGCAACTATCACTGAGGATCATGAATGGTCACTCTTGTGGGGCCTCCCTTATCAGCCCCAGATGGGCCATCACGGCAGCTCACTGTGTGATGAGAAGTAATGACCCTCACGTGTACAGCCTTGTCGCAGGTACGTCTATAGTGGGGCAGCTTAATGCTATAAGAAGGACCCGAAAACATCAGATTTATTAAGGTGAAAAGTACACTTTCTCAGTAGGATTAGACAAATTATATCCGCATAATTCACACCACTCTAGGGAATCCAAGAAAGTCTTAGATTCTGGATTCCACGCCATAGATTTCGAAATCCAGGTACTGGATTTCGGATTCTTTGTGAGTGGAACTTGGATTACGGATTTCAAAGCCCAGGCTTCCAGATTCCACATGCAAAAATTTACCGTATACTAGATTAACTAACAAAAAATGGGTCTAATCATTTCGATCACAATGCCGGCTCGGTATCTAACTGGATTACCCGGCATAATGCGGGCATAATACCCACTCATTTACGTGCAGCTTAACTGAGCACATTTGCAATTATCGTTGTTTTACGGCATTTAAATCGCAAAATACGTGCTCGCTTTTGATAATAAACATGAATAAATATATACCAATTTGCACATTTATAAAAATTATAAATTTATTAATCCTTACTCTCAGTCAAAAGTACAAGGAGATACATTTAAAATAACGCAGCTCTACGAACTAAAAGGCAGAGATGCACCAAAGATAAAGGTTGATTTCAGTTGAGTCTCACACTGCACCAGTGTTGCACAGAATCGCCTCCAAGACGGTCTTTGATTCTGGATTCCAATCGTTAATGGGATTCAGATTACTTGAGCTGTATTCCGGATTCCAAAAGCAAAATTTTCCATGCAGATTCTGGATTCCACAGGCAACTATTTTCTGGATTCCCTTACATGGAGCAAACAGAACCTATCCGATGCGACACTCCACTGATGCGATCGGCACAGCGCAGCTTTGCTTCCTTACAGAAATCGAGCCGAAATTACCGTTGTTTTCAGTTGTGTGAGCAGAAGCCCCGTGGTGTATGGTATATAGTACAGACCCAAGAGCTATCCATTAGGGGCCGTCGACATATTCACTTTTCCCCCGCTTAACGTCAACTGAACGTTTAGGGGGGCACTTTTAAGGCAGTGGACGTTAGTGCGGGGCATTTTTGGACACAAGCAAACTGATGCATTTTCATACTAAAATTTTACGTCATGTGTGGAACGGCGCTCGTGACATTATTCAATAGAAAGCAGGACCAATTAAAGAAGGGAGTGTAAATTTTGATCTTTTAAACCCTCCCCTTAACTACTAGCAAATGGACCTATTCGGCTAACTCAATGTTGTACCCAATTCAAACCCTTTGGGAATAAACATTTTGTTTCAGGAATTTCCATATCATTTAAATGTGAATGCCACATTATAATGCTAATACAATGCACAAAGAATCTTATCCCCGGGAGATTTGAATTGAGTACAACATTGAGTTAGCCGAATAGGTCTATTGTACATTTTACATTGTGATCTTTCAAACTCTATATTAAAATATGAATTTTCTACCGGCCGTTTTAAAAGCAGTAAATTGTGTTGATGCCGTTGACATCTTCACGCAATTGCGCCAGGGGGGAGTATTCCTTTTGGGGGAGCAGCAAAATTTCAAGTGGACGTTAAGGAGGGGGAGGGAGGGAGGGGGTCTGACCTTAATGTCCAGTTGACGTTAAGCGGGGGAAAAGCGAATATGTCGACAGCCCCTTATAGAGTAAACATAGCCAGTGTTCGACTAACATTCCCTTTATGACTATTTCTATAGGAGCGCACCGCATTGATGGAGATGGTGTCGAATATCGCATCAATAAAATCATCACTCACCCTGCATATGGTGTCGCTTACCACAGGAATGATATTGCATTGTTGAGACTTGTCAAACCTGTAAAACTAGACTCAAAAGTTGGCACCGTCTGTTTTCCACCGAAAGGCTCACGGGTTGCCCCTGGTACTCGATGCTGGATATCAGGTTCTAGTGCTATCAGCGTTAGGTTCAAATCACACAGAGAATACATATACAGATCAGTGTGAAAAATCTGCCTTTGCATTTGCATTTTGGGTTTAAAACCCCAATATTAAGCTACAACTTCACCATACCTGATCTCCATGCATTTTCACACTCCTCCGTAACAGACCCAGTGGAATCTATGTCTTCACTGAGTTCTCGAAGAAAACGTCACAGGGTTGGTCTTTTTTCCACTGGGTTTTTCTTCTTAGTTGTGTACTTCCCATAAAGCGGAAAGGGGTGGCCATAATCTAAGATCTTGTAAGACTAACCCAGCGCACCTCAGAATACCTGTATCACGCACTGTTAGGCACAAACAATCATTTATTCCTAGAGGTGCTAATCTTAACTTAATTTGATATGTATATATAATATGTAGTGTTTTGAATTTTTATTGTAATATTACCGTAATTCTTATCGCCAAAGGTAATAAATAAAGGTTATTATTATTAGCTGGGAAGAAACAAACTTTTCGCCGGGTATCGGGGGGTAGGGGGGTGCCTCAATTATCACTGGGTAGGGTTTCACTGGGTCTGTTACAAAGGGGTGTATTTCCAGTAAAGGCCGAGTTGAAAGAATTTGATAAAAGATCAAGGCATTTACCCTTTGGTGATCATTTTATTAATTCTAATGGCCTTGTTTCTTGATAATGTATTTCGAGAAAATTTGATGTTGCTCACACCTAGGAATTTTTACAGATATCTCGACGCAATCTTAAGATGTATGGTCATAGCGATTTTTCGTACGTTGCACCATGGTTATGGAATTCCCTTTCCGATGATATGAGGAATTGCGAGTCGTTTACCACTTTTAAAACTAAGTTTAATACCTTTCTCTTTAAACCTATTTTTATTTAATATTGTATTATGAAATTATTTGTAATAGAACCTTTTATTGTTAATTAACAGTGTTTTAAGTTGCCTATTTTAAATTTCTGATATTGTAAAGCGATGTTGTATACTTTGTAGCAGGAGCACTATATAAATTATCGAATTATTGAACTTAGGTTGGGGTACAGAGCGCTAAAATAACATAAAGCAAAGTAAATAAATAACGGCACGATTTAGAATAGAGACTAGGATAATTTTTTTTTAAACATTTTTATAAGACGGGGACCGCAACATGATCGTCTTTGACTGGTAAAGAAAATCCATACCTGATATCTCTTTCGTCAACGTGGAAACTGGGGTTTTTGGTTGGTTATTTTCTCTCATAAAGATTCGAGGCATTATATAGAACAGGTGGCAAAGAAGGACGAAACATAGATTGTGAAACAAAAACTAGGAAAACCAATAAGACATCCTATTAATAAGAGAAAAAGGAAAACTTGATGAAGGACGCACATCCTTCAGTCTTGGTCAGGTAACGTGACTCGAATTTGCAATGAAGAAATCAACGAATACAAGGCACAAACAATGACGATAGCTGGATTCACAACCCGCCAACAAACTGACTGGTGGTAAAATATTGGCTACTTGTTACATTAAAACCAATGAAATACCCCTGGAAAGGGTGACAGTTGTTCTGGCTACATAATAAATAGCGCCCTTTGCATATTACAGTGATTAGTTTTTATATAATAAATAGGACATTCCATGGCCGTTTGGAGGTATAGAATTTCTCTTCAAGTGATGAAATTAGATATTTCCGCGAGGTCATGTAATATCCTCTATTTAAATATAATTACAGATCCTAAATTAAAGTGACTCTATTTATTTTTTTGTTTGTTAGCGGTGAACCCCTGGTGTGTGAAGAGAAGGGCAGTTGGATTCTCCGAGGTGTCACTTCGTGGGGTCATGAGAAGTGCAAAACCGATCACTACAGCGTATACACTCGTGTCAGCTTCTACATCTCTTGGATTGAGAATCAGATTGCAAGTGAGTCAAGGCATTAAGCCAGTGTTACAAGGTACAAGTTGGGTATCAAACTATATTGAATGTTGAAAATGGCTGTTCAACAAAGTGAATGTTGCTAAATCAGTGAAAATAGAACAGGGCGGGCTCTCGAGTGAACCGAGTCTAACTGGCCTATCGACCAAAATATGGAACAGGCTAAACTTCTTGGAGGGATATAATCATCTAAAATGAAAGTGTTTCATGGCGTAAGGTCCGTTTTTTTAGGTCGGCTCAATTGATTCAGACGCTAAACTTTATTCCTGCGTATGCTATCCGGTTGGTGCATTTGTTTCGGCTCATGCGACGTTCGGCGCCGGAATCAACGCTGGTCCACAGCGGTTATTCCCGACCGAGCCAGGCATGAAAAATGGCTAAGCCGATCCAAATTCAATTAGCCGTTTCAAACTGATATAGACGCCGTACTTCACATGAACTCGATTCGGCTCATGCGAACTAGTACGGCGTCTGAACTGGGCTTAGGGTCGCAGTCCTATTTTTTTTGGTGATCAGATAATACCTTTCTGAGAAACTGCCCACCTACCCCTCCCCCAAGCCAACATTTTGCCCTAAGTGAGAAGCAAGTGTTAATGTTGGCTTAGGGGAGGAATAGGTGGGCAGTTTCCCGGAAACGTATAATGACCCCTACCCTCATCACATGGAATGTAAGATAGAGAGAAGACTACGCGGAAAAATTTCAGGCAAATCGTCTCTCTGAGAATAAAGACACTATCATTCGGGAGAACCAACTCCTCTGATAAATTACGTACCCTTCCAAATTCATCCGGAACTAAGTATGACTAAGACAGCGTAAGAAGAAAGAGGAGGATTAAAACAGTACAAAGGCGACCTTCCAATGAATTGTTTAACCACTCGCCTAATAGTATAGATTTAGGTCCCATCCACACGAATCCGGATATTTTTTAAACTGTATTTTTTTTTTCACACGAATAGACCCTCCGTTCACACCAAACCAATGAATCCACTCTCCAAACTGCATCTTTTTGAAACCGCACTACAAAGAGGTTTAAGGCCCTGTCCACACGGATCAAGGTAAAAAATATGCGGTTTCAAAAATGGCCAGGTCTGTCACGGTGGATGGGTCCTCAGTATTGTATGAAAAAGGACTGGCAACTGGTCGTTACGATGGGAAAAAACAAACAACATGGATTAATTCAAATATGCAGTGCCCTAAAAGTATTCTTACGTTTAAAGTATAATCACTTTGTTCTGTGCGCAGGTGCCGGTGATGGAAATTATGGAAAAGGTAATGAAATTAACTTTCAAATTCCATAGTTTACGTTGCTTAAATGATCAAGGATGAAAACAGGAAGGAGATTTTGCACCAGATATTTAATTAAGGAAAACCTTGTTTTCAGGAAGATGACAGTGCAAACAGAACCCTACAATGCACAGTGAAACAAACTGAGTAGTTCATGTGACAAGTACACGTAGACTGACTTGACTTGAATTTACGTCATAATTCTGAATAGCAGCCATCTGCCACAATTCACGATTTTAACATAGACCATAATGCACCTTCTTTACCCCCCTCCCCCCCCCAAAAAAAAAAAAATTGCATAACCATTGTCTTGGATTTCTCTTGAGACGACTGTAATACCCAGGAGAAATTGGAAACAACGGTTATGAAAATTTTCGGGGGGGGGGGGGGGGGGTAAACAAGGTGCATCATGGTCTATGTGAAAGTAGTGGATGGATTTACTAACCTCGTTCCAGGTTCGCTGGATACTTTCTCGAGGAGGAGGACGTGGGCCCTGGAAATTACATCTTTGCTTGAAAAGTCGAAATGGGATGAGAATTTGAAAAATACCATTTCATTCCACGTTACAAAATTTACAACAAAAACGTTACAAGATATTGAAGATGACCAATCGACTGGACACGCGTTATATCATCAACATGTTATTACCTATTTAATAATTTATTTTAGAATGCAAAGATTAAGTACCTACAGCTTCTTGCTTGGGAAGTGTGACATCTTGCTGGCATTCTGCTATATACTCAAAGTGCGCAAAGACTTGTGGATTCTGCGCCTGTGAGTATTTTAGCTTTCATATCTCCGGGAAACTTTTACTCATCGAACTAAGAAGTATGATTTAGATCAAATGAAAGATATCAGATTTTGGTGCATCAATGATCATAGGCTCATTTTAATGTTAATATAGTTCAATTTTTCCCACAGCTGTTTCAATTTTGTATTTTTTTGTTCCATCTTTTTAAAACCTATTTTCGATTCAGTGTTTACATATCAGTTCACGTATGAGGGACAAAAATTTGTTACTTTAGAGCTAGAGTGATCTCCTTTATTCTAACAAGCTGTCGAAGTAAAAAATTGTTTGGATGCAAGTGAAGGAAGGGGAGAGGAAAATAGGGTTTTGGGTGTCAAAAGGGGAGGGGAGAGAGGGGGAAAGGGCTGAATGAAGCATATGTATTACTATAACTTTTTTTTTTCATTTTCGTAGAATAACAAGAGCTACGGCAAATCGAACATACCGCACAGTAAACATACAGTACCGTAGCCTTCTGAGAGGAATCATTTTTTTGTTAAGTTATAAAGTTGGAAGACATTCCCCCTTGTAATGGTGACCATTAGAATAAAACTGGGAGAAAGAAATCCTTATTTACTCGTTTTATTGTGGTTTTCCAGCGATCCTTCTAGCGACGCATATCTTTTGTTATCCCTATATTAAACCCCTAAGCTATGTGCAAACGGACGCAACAACTCCCAACATTGTTGGGCCAACAATAGTGGGAGTTGTTACGTCCGTGTTGGCAGTAGTGTGCAAACGGACGCAACAACTCCCAACATTTTTGGCCCAAAGATGTCGGGAGTTGTTGCGTCCGTTTGCACGTAGCCTGAGTATCAGGCCTTCCTAAGGGGCTAGGGGAGAGGAGATTTTAGATGGGGGAGGGGGAGGGGGAGAAGAGAAAGGAAGGCCTGACACAAAACCATTCAGCAAACCGTGTGACACATCCAAAATCTGGATGTGGCAGTGATTGGATAACACACAATACCCCCTGACGTCACCGACCGCAAGAGCGATCGGCAAGAAGCAATTGACATTTTTCATAGATGTTTTGATTTCATGTTACCGGTATGTGATACTTTTATGGACAGAGGGGACGCAGAGAGGAATTCAAAACGGCTCTAGAGGGCGCTCTCAAGTTCTTTCCTGGAATAAAAATAAAATCCGAGCAAGAATTGTGTTTTCAAGGCCTCGTAGTTTAAAGGAAAGATATACTCGGAGTATGGAAAAGCCTCATATACCAGCTTCTGCCGAAACTATGTCTGAGTATTGGTTTCAAAAGACCGGGACAAAGACGACGATATCAGTGTTTCAGATATCTAAGTTCTGATTTACAACATCCTGCCGTTAAAAGGGGATTGTTACTGTAACTGAAAATAGAGCGAGGTAGCCATGTCTTGAGACAGCCGACAGCACCAATGCTTTTAAAAAGCTTGACTTTGCTTGTGGCGGTTACGATAGCGTACGTGATTGGAATTCGTTCGCTTCCTCTTCCAAAATTCTCTCACTTTTGAAATGTCTTAAGCTCAAGCGGGCGCCATCATATTTCGTTAACTGGATTGACCTTTGCTATAGGCTCTCACTTTTTTAAAACTTGTAACAGCTTTCACGAGCTCTCCGTGAAGTGGTGGAATTTGCTGTTGCTTGATAATTTCTAGGCATAGGTGTTTCACCATCGCACCTTCCTATTTATTCTTGCAGCTCCTTTCCACCGCCCGAGGATACGAGGGATAACATCAGCTTTTTAGCTGCCAGACAAGCGCCTGATGTAACTCTGTAAACAAAAGCAATTTACAATTTTCTGGGGCACGTTTATTTACGAACGAGAGCGTTGGCGATCTTACACTAACACAATTTTTAAGACATGTTATAATTCCTGTAATGTTTTACATTACAAGTATTCAAAAACTCCTCATTGGAGGTTTAAAAAAAAAACGAAATCGTAGCAACACAAGCACCGGAGCTCGGCCAAACCGTTGAGTGAGATTTATTTTAGGCGAGCTTTTTGACACGTGAAGCTGACAACCCAATGACCGGAAGTGATTTTGATTGGATGGTATCGAATCATGCGGTGTGGGGGTGGAAGGCTCCGGTAAAAGCATCTGTGTCAGGCGTTTCTCTCCTTCACCTCTCTCCCTTTTTCGCTTCCATCTTTCCCCTTTTCCCCAGAAACGCCTGATACTCAGGCTAGTTTGCACGTGGCTAAAAGTCTGACCGGTTTCAAACTTTGCGCAACAACTCTCAACAACACGCAACAAGGTGTGCAAACAGACGCAACATGTAATATCCAACAACGTTGCGTCCGTTTGCACGAGGGCTTTACGTTTAAAAAAAAAAAAAAACCGCTGTCATTTTTAAGCTAAACACATGTGACACAAAGTCAGGTGTTGATAGCTCTTTAGTGTTAAAATTAGAAATTAAATTAAAGGAGACCCTCCAAGCTTAGAGTGCGCTCTACGTCTACCTAATGTCCGGTCTAGTTGATGAACAATAGAAATCCGACAGCGTTTAGTCACGATGGGGTTTGCTCTGCGCATACAAAGTTTTAGCTGTTTGTTCTCATTGTCGTCCTCACACACCCTTGTTTGCTTCACTGATCACACCATGAAAACAATAAGCTCACGGGGAACAATACTGCCACGCGCCTGAGTGTTACCTATTTTATGTATCCTCGGTATTGAGAAAATCTTTCGAAAGAGCATATTTGTAAAGAGAACATATGCATGGCAAACAGATGAAAAATGAATCGGCCTGATTTTTATTTTCATCGTTTGTTCTGGATGATAGAAAGATTAGCTCGATAAAAGCTAGCGTGTCTGCGAGCAGAAGTTTCATCGCCGCTCTTTAAGCTAGACCGGAGAGAAACCTCTGCCATGAACCAAACAAACCTGTTGAGCATGCGCAAGGGTCATAACTATGTGTATGCCTATGATTGGTTAAATGATAGCCCGCCTTGTCAGTAGTCAAACTGCATAACGCGCGCCAAAGGACAAATTACCGCCACATTACCTCGTCTAAACCCTAGCACATGCTCCATATATTTGGAGATCGCTTCGTGTTATAAGTTCAAAGAACGATCAACAAACCTCTGCTCGCAGTGTACTCTTGTTGTTTTCTGAGTAACAGTATTAAAATGCGCATAATTAGCTAAAGGTGTGAGATATTCCTCTCATAACTGAGAAGAGTTACCCAGAAATAAAATGTCAACGGATACAGCAATCAGACGTTTACTAGGGCAGCTGCGCTGTCATACACATAGGAGATCCGTGCATACGAGTGTCTAAAAGGGAAACGGGTAAATACTTATTGATGAGGGGGATTGAACCGTTTACTTCACGTTCGGCATTGTGACTTTCAAAAGCTTCAGAATAACTGGCAAATTTTTTTCACAAACAATCATAAACCTTTGCACTTGATGGAACGCGAGTGTCAGCTTTTTAAAAATACATTGAATTTCGCCCCTGATATCATTCACTTTGGCATTAAATATTTCCTCTTTCAACTTTTTAACAGTCCATCTTAGTCCGTATACATATGCGAGCTTACAAATGTCAGACGATAGAGTTTTTCGTCAACCATTCGTTAGCACAGGCTTGACTGTAATGAGGTCTTGCGGAAAACATGTTTAACGGCGATGTCGAAACATAATAGTCTTCCGGCGTCACTGTTACGCTCTAGCGATATCAACATCATTTTCAAATTAGAGACCTTGAAGGTTTTCGTAAACTATTCCTTTGCGCAGGCTTCACCGTGGTGAGGTCATGCGGAAAAATGTTGAAGAGCGATTTCTAAACATAATAGTCTTCGTAAGTGTTATGCTCCAGCGATTCCAACATCACTTTCCTTCCTCCCTAAAACGGCTTTCCACTTGGTTGAATCTTGAAGAATCACCGCGTTCGTGCAAATGTGACTCCTCTAGAGAGAGACAAAATGTCGGAAAATTAGGCATAAATAATTCCGGTTCAGTTTCCGCTTCAAAGTTCATCTCAGGACTATAACCTCGCTGATATTCTATGAGGCTTACACCAGACGCACTAGAGTCGCGTTCAGTGGTGAATCCCTCTTGCATTGACGGAGGAGAGTTAGTCGACTTTCGCTGGTCCCTCGAGCCGGATCCAAAACCAATATCACTCTCCAATGATACATCATCATCTGTAAATTCTATTGTTGGGCTATAGCTTCTTCGAACTTCAAAGTACCTCACGCCCGATTTTTCTGCGTAGTCGTGTCTGGTAAACACAGAATCAAATGTCCTGGGCGAAGCGTGTAGTGACTCGTCAGGGTCGTTTTCGATCGTAATTTCCCTCTCCCTTTGACATTCTATCTGATGATCCATTAGTCTGTCAGAAGGGCAGAGTTCTCCGCATATCTCACAAGGCAACGCTACAATGATGATGCTTTCTCTCGCTGCCTTGGCACGTGTTTCGCTGACTCGATCAACCCTTCGATCTGCCTCGTCGAATTCTTCCTTCGCTCTTTCCTCTCTTATTTCATCTCTCTCTTGTGTTTCAAATAAAACACTCCCTCGGTTTCCGTTCGGATTGTTTGTGGATTGTCGAAGACCTTCGCCGTTATATTCTTTACGCATGAAATTTTCATCAACCAGGCCACCTTGCTGAAGACACTTTCTCTGATGCCAAACAAGCTCATGAGCTGGCACAAGCATTTTGCAAAACTCGCATGGGAGAGTAGTATTATCGCCTTCACAAAATTTTCTATGATAATCAAAATCTTTAACAATCACATGATCACCACAGCTCTTGCAAATAGCCGTTTTCGAGCCGCAATAATTTTCATGATGATTTGCAATTTCTCTTGGCAACACAATTTCGCAAAATCTACAGTGAACGAACTGTTTTGTGCACTCGTACACAAGATGATGCTCTTCGTCAGCTTTACGTATTTTCTCACCGCATTTAGGACATTTGATACTGTGGCGAAAAGCTTCAAAACGAACTTTCTGCTTTTTCATTGTCACACTTGCTTAGGCGAAGTTTATCTCAATGTGATGCTTTGAAGAATCTTTACACTCAGGCGCTTCTTACAGAAAGGTTCTGCCAGAACCCGATTATTTTTCCTCTTTCTTGGCAGGTGCAAAGTGCTCTGACAACAAACAGTTAATGCATTTTAGAGGCTCTTCGCGGATAACATTTGCGCATACGAGATGCCTCAATTGAAGTAGAATATTAAAAAATTTGGCTTTATCAGCGTAAGGTCCAGTATAATAAAAATATGGGTTACTCTTCAAGTGCTTTATATTCGATATCGGCTTCGAAATTCAATCATGAATATTTCGATCACTTTGTAAATACTTAAATTGTTTCCTTCCATTATTAGTTACATCACTATCCACTCATCCCCTGTTTTTGAGGAAACGGAAAATATACTTACGAGGTTATTTGTCGAACAACGGCGAGAAAGTCAGACTTTAGTAGAACATAATACATCGTTTAAATTTTCTGTAGACTTCCCTTCACAAACGATATACTTTATTTTACACAAAGAAATATAAATAACTATGTACAATTCATCAAAAGGTAATTGCAGATCTCAATATAATTTGATGCAAACCGATATCAATAGGTCCCCGAGAATCGTGCCATTTTACAACCCATTAAGAAAATACCGAAGGCCAGCCGCGATCTAATATTCTAACGCGTTCTCACTTACTATTACGTAGAATTACGTATAGTATAAAGTGGAAAACAAGGCAAAATTTATAAAATAAGTAATTACTGTACATTAACACGTTTTCTCTTTTATTTCATCAAGAATAACTAGTTTCTTTTTGTAGAACACTGGGACCGCTTTTCCGTTTTGAAAAAAAGACGTTTTTCTGTTCTTTCTTTTTTGTTGAGAAAGACAGTAAAAAAAAACTAAAAAGCATTGCTGGCGAAGCATCAACGTTTGAACATTGTAAACGACATATTATGGCTTTGAGGCACCTTACTCGTTTCCTTTACCGCAAAAAGTCCCTCATGTGACCACAGTCAAACGAAAGAAAAATAGCCTACATCCCCATTAAACTCCACCCCACTACGGGTACACTTAATTCAAGTACCTTTTAGGGGGTGGGGGAGGGGTTTCCCCATTCAGAGAAATGCAGTGCTGCAGTTCTCCTCTTTTTGACGCGGAAAGTGACTGTCAGACGTGGAGCCGGATTTCAGAGATATGAGAAAGTCAATAAGAGCACAGGTAGTCCTTAATCCTTGACTAGACTGTGGTTTATTAATTTGATCTTATTTTTTATATATATTTAAACAGAACTTCTCTATGGGTATCACGGGTTTTTACGGATATGCCCCTATTTTTGAGTTCTGATCCAACGTGGTGTTACTATGCTTTGATAAAAATAAAACAAAAATAGCACTGAAATGAAGAAAAGACCTTCGTGTCAAAGCATAGAAAATACACTGTTGGAGTCACTTAAGCTTCTGTCCAGTCTAGGTTTCTTGGATGCTGGCTGTTCTATTACGGAATTAGTTCGCTGGATTTTCTGCGGAAGAAAATAAGGACGTTTTTTAAAACCTAAGATTTGGACCTCTTGTAATTGAGCGCGGGTTGACAAGCAAGGTTGTAACCGGTGTGAGCTTTGTTCCGGTATTAGCTTAGCTAACGATATTCAACATAAAAAGGAAAAAGGGAGTCATTTCAATATCCTTCATTACGGAGCTGTAGGGAAATTTTTTGCCAGCTTGCTTGTGTAAATGCGGAATTAACACAAAGCCACGTTCGATTTAAAAAGTGAATGTGCGGGCTGCTTTAATATCACAGTGCGCGATTTTTTCAAAAGCTAAATTGCACAAGACACCGTAAGAAAAAGCAAAATTTTGTCGTCATTGTGTCCAAAATTTAACGCTGTAGTCGTGCAGTGTGAGGGTAAAGAAATGCGTCAAAAAGCGCGACTTGCAGTGTTCAGTGCTGTTTTGCACTTTTGTTGTTGTTGTAGTTGATACCGATGTCGAACTTGCGCATAGTTTCTTGACCCTAACATCCCCAACAGCTCGCTACTTCAGGAATATTCTTTACAGAAAGGAAAATTATTTTGCACCGGTGGTTCTTACCTTTGCGTTTGAGTTGGTCTTGCCTTGTGGTGAAACTGTCTGGAACACAAATCCTCGCGTTGTACCTGACGCATTTGGTGTGTTGGACGTTAGGGAAGACAGGCGTGACAGTGTGGTCTTGTTGTGCTTCAGGAATGATCCTTTAAACGACTGAAAGAAAATAAATGAGCGAATCAAAGAAATTTCCCCAATTTTATTGGCTTACAGCAGGGGTATTTCAGCTTAATTTGAAATACCTACATGTGAAAATTACAAAAGCTTTGCGGGGAGTAGAATAAACAAATAATAGCATGATTTGTACGTGATTTTTGGCATAAATACCCCTTTTGATATTTCAAAATTGTCTCAAATTTCACTTGTATAACAATTTCGAAATATCACTCGTGGTATTTATGCCAAATATCACTACAAATCATGCTATTACCTATACAAATACAGTGACTGACTGAACTGAATAAATGGATAATTGAATCTGATCCACATTGCGTGGCTTAAGATTTAAATCAGTAAATGATAATTTTTCAGCTAAGTGTGGCTTTTTTTCCTCCAAAATTTTGTATAAGTATTGTTTTCAATTTTTCTTGGGACTTACAATCGTCCCAACAGAAATAAATGCAAACTTTTGGAGGGAAAGATGTAGCCATTCATATAGCAGCCTACGAGCGAGCCTCCTTTTGTCAAGTAGGCAGAAGAAAAGGAGGGGAGGCTCTGCCTGAATCACGTCAATCCTTTGAAGTCGCCGAAGCCCGAACTTTTGGACTAGTAAATCTTGCTTTCTCTCGTCAAACTGGTTTACGGAGTGCGAGCATCTGTTTACTGATAAACCGACGATCATAACTGAGCTCGCTGTACTAAGCGCACGGCTGCTGGACCTGAGTTCAAATTTTTTCAAGATTTCAAGAGTTTCAAGATTCTTCTCGATTCATGCAGAGTCTTTATCGACCACCCCAAAATCAAGCAAGCGAAAGAAGCTATCGAGCGGTGCACTTAGGTGACAACGCATTTCTGTTGAACGTTGGTGGTTAAAGCTGCCATGTCCTTCAAATCCACTCACCGTCTTTTTCTTCAACACTGGTGCAACACTGTTCTTTGGATTGACGATTGCCTGAGGCTTACTTGGAGCTGTAGGGGAAACGAGAAGTACATATGAAAGACAAAACAAGGTGAATAGAAAAGAAAAGGAAGTAAACGTGCCATGACCGACCAATCAGTTCTCACCGTAGGGTTTTCAATGATTCTTAGGACAACTTTGAAAAGAAAATTGAGAGCTTTTGATACCATGTCGGGTCAAACACTCGCAACGTTTCTTCATCATTTAGAAATAATTATAATAATTAGCAATTATTGGATTCAGCTTTCGTATCACTATGATATTAAAGAATTTTGCAGATAGAGATGGGCGTTATCCACTGATACGACAGACAGTAACCGGTCCAGTGGTATGTATTTGTTTAAAGTATTAACCAAATCACTATATAGCAATTTTGCACTTTTTGATTAGCGCCCTTATTTTCAAAAACTACATCAGGTCTTCGTTGTTTGGGAACAAAATTTTGAATCGTTTCCGGACAGTTTCGGAAGGCGGAATCTTGGCGATAAATGAAGCAGGTGTATCAACATTTACCCAGAAAGAGACGAAATTTGGCTTGTCGGTATTTACTGGTAAGGAGAAAACATTTTCTTATTGAATTTGCGACTATTAAAAAATTCACTTTGTGAACACAGTCAATAAAAACGTAAACAAAGCTCTTACAAAGTGAGGTCTTAATATATGAAAAAAAATTCTTTTCCATTTTATTGAAATAATTGGGTAAATACTAAAACAAAAATCCCTTTCAACGAGTTCTTCTATTTCGTCTACTCATAACGACGCATGAAATCTAACGCCATTTTCTCCAGCTCTGCTATGCTATCTTCCAATTATGGCCAGCCACAGCTGGTTATGAAGAATTAGCCGCGGGATTACGCCGATCCGGAACGGTGAAATGTTTGAATGGATAATAACAATTTTTATGATCACAAACGAAAATAAATTACATTGAGATTGTGTGAGCAAAATAGGTTGAAATACTTTAACTGCCCTTACCATCTGGTAACTGACTGCTTGTATCTTTAATTTTGCTCAGAATATTTTGGCTGCTTTCATCGAGGTCCAGTACATCAGGCCTTTGCTTGTCCTGTTGAAGAAAAGACAAACTTCGAGTTTAACTTTACTGAAAAAAGGAACGGGAAAATTGCAAACCACAATGTTGCAAGCCGTTTTGGCGACGACAAATCACTTGCAGAACATCATTCACAGATGATGCACATGGACATTTAACAGCGAATATGAAACAGGGTCATTAGTGTAGCCATTGAAGTGGAACAGTAGGTTATTATCGCATCCTAATCTGGTGTTCCTGTGGCACAAAGGCAGAAATTTTCGAGCTATCACAAGCGACTGCCGATTAGCCGCCCCTATTAATTTTATCAGGGGCATCTCGGCCGCAGGAAACTGGACTCGTTTTCGTTTCCTTTAGTCTCATTTTCGTGCAGATGTCTTGCTCGTAGAATAAGACGAACGCGGATCCATAATCAATGATTATTACTAGTTTGTAATAAAGTCAACTCTCTCCAATCCGACCCTAACTGTCCCTCTTAAAGAGGTATCCGGCTTATAGAGAGTTAAGGAAACGACACACCAGTAATAGGAAGAAAATAACACTGAACTCATTGGCAATAAATATACGTCTGTTTTACTGCTGCAGAACAGTTAAAGTGGAACAATTTCAAGTAAGATTGGAATCAATTTTGCTAATGAGCAATCAAACGTTCATCAAAAGCAAACTTCTACGGCTTAGTGGTCTAAACACGAAACAGTATACACTCTTCAAACTAGAAAAATACTAAAACAATATCCTGTTCAAAACAATGAAAAAGTGCATTACAGTAGACCTTTTTACCGATACGGCGGCCATATTGAATTTATTAGAGTTAAGGAGTATTACGGGATGCCCAGGGGGCACTCGCTCCGTATTTACGCGCGTTTTTCGGGCAAAAAGACAACTTCATTGTATAATTCTCGAGAAAAAGGCGATCATTATCAAATCTAAACATGGCACAACGATCTTTTTCCCCATTACAATCTTTTTCTGGGAAAACTTAAAGAACAATTGGCCCGAAAAGCGCGCTTAAATACTGAGCGAGTATATCGGATCGTGCTTATGAACCCTGGGCATCCCATAATACTCCTTAAATCTAATTAATTCAATATGGCTGCCGTATCGATAAAAGGTCTATTAAAATGGTTTTACTTTACACCTTTTCCTCCCTGAGGAAAGCTTCTCTTTCGTATCTTTCCTTTCGTCGCTGAATTTCTTCATCAGTACTTAGTTCAATAGCAGTGCCATCTTCATCGTTCCAAAAATCTTTGTTGCCAAAAAGTCCGAACTGTGAATTTTCGTCAATTCCTCGCCACCGGAAATGTCTCGTGCGACCCTGTCCATCTGTGTACAGGTCTCCATCAGGTAGGAACATTTCTTTCACCGCTCGCAGGTCGGCATTGTCCTGGTCATGAATTGATTTCCTAGTAAAGTAAGATACATAAAGGTAAAGGCGCACATGGGCCAAAGGCCCACAAGGCCGGAGCTTATCCCGGTTTTCTTAGCTTGAAGCATACCTAGGAATATTGCTACTCTCCCCTGGACGAGATGCTAGTCCATCGCAGGGTTACCCCCAGCAGTTTGTCGGCGGTACCGATTTAAACACCCGGGTGAAGAGACACAAAGTGGAGTAAAGTTCCTTGTCTAAGGAAACAACATGACGGGCGAGACTTGAACCCCGGACCTGCAGATCCAGAGTCCGAGGTGTTAACCGCGCGGCCACACACGCCTCCACAAAGTAAGATACATAAAACATAGTGAAGCAGGGTTTTTGATAAGATTTTAAGTATGTGGCAAAAACTTTGCAGTAGGTGGAGAAGGAAAGCCTAAAGCCAAATTCAAAGCCTAGCTTTGAATTTGTTCAAGAATTATTAAAAGGCTGTAACAACCACTCTACCGAGTGTTTCTTCCGATATCCAGACACCTCATGGTCAGTCTTTAAAATCTCGGCGACGCCTCGTCTGTCAAACCACTTCTCGGTATCTGGATATCAGATAACACACCGCGTGTAGTGTTTGATAAATTACACGAAAACTCCAAACAGAAAAGGCTTTAGGCTCACAGTCGTAAGTGAAAGCTCGAATTTTTGTTGTTACTAAACGTTCTTTATTATCATTAGTGTCCAGTGGTATTTAATGTACTGTTCAAAAAACGAGCAGGAGCGTATTAACAGGTTTAAAAATTCGAGGGAAAGCCGAGAGTTTTTACACCTGATAATACACTCCTGCGAGTTTTTTGAACGCCTTCAAAATCTCTGATATAGATCAACTCATTTTTACCTTAATATTTAGACTTGGGGTTATTTTGCTCGAAAAACCTGGACGTAAAGTTTAGCCGTGTCTTTATCAGATATAGAGATACTCATTAAACATTAATTTCTTTTGTTTTTTCTTTATGAATTATAAATGCCTTTTTGAACTATCACTTACATGTGAACTTTGTTGATCTGTTTTTGAAGTTCCTCGCCTGACGGCAACTCCTCAGCATCAGAATCTTCTTCCAACAAGTCATCATCAGTAGCGATATCTTCATCTGCATCAGAGCCCACATCACTCCCTGACAGTTCTGCCTCTTCCTCCAGGAAGTTCCTCTTATCGAAAATGCTGTGAATTACAAACAATGAATGGAAATTAAATCCGCAACGCCTCATAAATGCGAATCTGGCTTTTTCTACAAGGGAGTTAATAAACGAGTCACTGACTGGAAACTATTTATTATTGTATAATCTCAAGCCACAAGCAGAAGCAGTCACAAATGAAGACACCAGATGTTTCGTAACACGATGAACCAATATTTCGGCTGCATTCAACTGCCTTCATAAGGGTTATAAAAGCGGTGAAAATTGTATAATGTCAGAGGAAGAACAGAAATTTTCACATTGGAAACTGCTATCGGGGCTTGATCTTAGGTCTTGACAAGAAACATGGAGGTACATTTTTATCCCTCGCGAGGTTGGGTTTATAAAATTCGTCCGGCGCGAAGCGCGTGGATCTTAACGGCCAGTAAAATGGGTGCACTAATGATCATTCATCATCATCACCATCATCATCATCATCGTCGTCGTCATCGTCGTCGTCGTCGTCGTCGTCGTCGTCGTCGTCGACGGAGTCGTCGTCGTGTCGTCGTCATCATCACCATCATCTTCTGTTGGATCTCTCACTCTACTTTTACTCAAATTTGGTGATTTTGTAGATCAGAAGAAATGTATAGAATAGAGAAGATGGAAACTGCGGAAATACAAATTTACACGAAGATACGATCATCGCCGTGTAATGGGTTCAAAATCCGTTGAAGCCCCGATATATATTTCGGGTTAATTTGCAATTGCTAAAATTGCTATTACAGTGCCACGATCATATCTTCATTTTGAAAACGAGAAGCAATCCATTTCGTAAAAACTACGTATCTTTCCACCTACCTTTTTTTCTTTGTCTCATATTTCTTCCCATATTTCCGTTTTATCATCAATTCTTCAAGATCACTCTCGTCTTCTACATCGCTTTTTTCTCCAATCTTATCGTCTTCGTCCTCATCACCAACATCACTAGGACCTTTGTTCTCTTCTTCATCCAACTCAGATTCAGAATCATTTTCCATTTCCTCTCCACCATCAGCTCCAAGATCATTTTCGTCGTCAGTAAACCTTCCTGAGCACAAATCCAACAGTTCGTTCATATTCCCATTCGTTTCTTGAGTGTCAAATATTGCCTTTTTTTCCTGTTTCTTTCTTTCAGTATTACTGTCACTGGCCTTTGGTGTTCCTGTGTCTTCACTGTCGCTAAATCTTCCAGAACACAAACCAAGCAGTTCCTTCATGGGCGGCTGGGTGCTGCTGTTTGCGTTGTCGTCATCTTTGAAGAGCCTCTTTGTTTTAGTTTTACTCTTTTTCGTGGAGTTTATGAAGCTGAATGGGAGAAAGTTGGTGTTAAATTGCATGAAGGTGATTAATGTTAACAATCAATCAGGCAAAATTAATCCAATGTGGTTTCCATGAAGGAGAATGCATCATAATCTCGGCTTTTAAAAGGACAAAATACCATGGTACTGATGGGGAATGCCGCATGCCTCCAATTTTACTTTTCAGGGGCACGGCGTTATTTTTTGACAAGGAAAAGAACATTGATGATCTTTCATCATCAGTTGTGATAACTCTTTGGTCTGGGGAAACCTGTTTATTCCTATGAATTCATCCCACACGCCACCTTCCGGACTGGGGAATAGACTTGAAAATTCCTTGTGTAAATCGCCGCTCTAACCCAACGTTAAAGGGGTTATGTCACCAGGATGTTGCTGCTTTAGGTCAATGCTGTGCTATAGTCATTAGTTACCCATAAACAAAATGCTCCTATAAAGTTATGATGAACATATCAAACAAGTTTCATCAGGAACCACTAATCATAATAACGTTTTGGTCTTTTTGCGCGCATAGCATAAAAACTTGAAAAAACTGGCCGACTTCAATCCATGTCCATCCTTGCCATCCATATCAACAGACGACAGGAAATAGTTTTAATGCCTAAATATAGCCTTAAATAAGAAAACTGGACCATTATTTTGGAATTTACGACAACTGATGGGAAGACACATTTTTAAGCTTTCATAAAAAGATAGGAAATAGCGTGACTCTGAAGCCTCTTTAACGCTACCGAACCTGCTGGTAAATTTTTTTTCCTTTCTAGAGGGAGTTTCTCTTGTGTCGTTAATTTGAAAAAAATTGTAATTGCCAACATTTTTATGGGATTTTATCCCCCGCCTCTCCACATCTGTATTTAGCACAGGTCTCTTGATTCCAAGGCATCTAAGCTTATTGAACCTCCTTACATCTTACCCTTCAGCCTGTGCTAGGCTCTGAGATGGTAAGGACGTCGTAAAAATAAGGCCAATGGAAAAAAGGACGCGCATGATTCCGAAAGGTGAGCGGCAGGGGGAAAAGAAAGACCGCATTGTCTCTTCGCAGTCCCCGCGCGTTTTTCGCATCAGTTTTCACGTTCTCTGCAAATACTCAGTCTCGTACCCAGACCAATTCGCTCTATCCGAGTGAGCATAGGAGGCTTAGAAGCGAGCGCCACCTTGGCGAATTTCCTGACAAGCTTGACAGGTGACGTCGCATCCAAAATCGCCGAGGACGACTGGGGACGAAGCTGCGCATTACTGCATTTTTAGCCTGGAACGGGCTACTTACCCTTGTGTGTTCAGTATCTGTGTAAACTGAGTGTCCTCGTCAAGAGTGAAGTGAAAATCACTTGACGTGGCGTCTGTTGTATTTATGTCCTGTTTTGAGGTCTCTTCTGCTGCTCGGGCACTAGCGTCATCAAAGAGATCCTATAGGAATCAAAGTGTATTAATTTTTTAGCGCTTTCGATGCAGTGTTAATTCAAGGGCGGCGTATAAGTATGTGTAATCAAATGGTGACGAGTTTAAAGGCTCGGGAAATTATTAGGATTTGGAAAAACGCGCGTCAAATTATTCCCTAATTTCACGAGTATACCATTTGATTACCCCTTAATATCGTGGGTGACGAATTACGTTTGTTATCGTGGATTTTTGACATGTTTATCCTGGTTTTATCGTGTCGATCTCAAATGTTTAGAGCTTAAATTTGGCTTAACTTCAGAATTTTCAGAATTTTTTTGACAAAATGTGTGTTTAGGTTTTCTGAAGCGTCTTTCAATGCCTTGACATCTTCATATACTTTGAAACTTCGTCGCTATCTTAGCACTGACACTTACCTTTGTACGGAAGGTTGCAATTCGGCAACGGCAATTTTGCAATTATAGAAAACGCTGAAATTGCGCGCCAAAATTAAGGACAGTGTTCGTACAGATTTTTTTCTTCCAGAATTGAAGACTTTTTCCGGACTTTTTCTTATTCCAGACTCAAGGTTATCAAATAGGTGATCAATATAGACCTTGAAAAACGCAGGAAGGTTTTTTTATGGTGTGCTACAAAGATTTTACCAAAAGGAAAAAAAATCATTTCAATTGTTTTCTTGAAAAACGACTCAAGACTTTCTTTCTTTCCAGACTTTGTCTCCATTTTCCAGACTTTTTCTAGCTCTGGAAAATTGTTGGGCAAATTTCAGCACTTTTTCAAGAATTCAAGACTCTGTACGAACCCTGTAAGGAGTAATTCGACACCCATGAAACTATATCTTAAATCCCTGACAAAAATTATGTTTAGTCACTTGTAAATATTATCTAAAATAAATAAAAAAGAATCTCAAAGCTGCATAGTCTCGCTTTCTTGCTGAGCTAGAATCATAATTATTTAGATGGTGTTGATTACCGGGTGATACTGTGGTTGCTGTATTTTTTCTTATAATCCTCGCATAAACAGCGCAATCTTCTGATTGGATGCGGAGTTTAAGATGAAAAGTATGTTATTCACACTCTTCCTTCCTTTCTAAGCTCTCAGGTTACATTTTAACAGTGGGTTAGACTTTATTCGAACATTTGTTATCTCCCATTCGCATTTACGAAGTTCCTGTCAATGCGGACAGTTTCATATAATGACGCACAATAGACACAATACCTGCGAATCCTCAATTGGAAGAGTGAGCTGAGATAATTTACCAGGCTGAAAAAAAAAATCAAATTAACAGATATAATTTCAAAAATAAATACGTAATAAATACTTGATCAACAGGCTGAAATTATGGCCTCAAAACACACAAAGACAAATCCAGACGCCACGAATAGAAGTACATTGTGTTGTATTATCATTTTCTTACAAATTGAAAGGACGTTTTTCAAGTATGCAATCTAGCTTTGCCAGTTTTACATCTGGGCTCCCTTTCTATTTCTCACTGTTTTGTTCTCCACAGTATTACATTAAAGTTGTTATTATTTGCAAGACCTTAAATGGACTTAAACTGAAAAGGAGAGAAGAAAAACCGAAAGGCGCGGAAAACTGCAAGGCCACAAACCGTTATATCTGCATACCTTTTTTGTTGAATTTAAAACGCCATCGCTATTCATGCCGATCAGGTTCCTCAGTCTTGAATAAGATGAAAACAACTCCGGAGTTTTCTTACCGGAATGCAGCTCATTATTTCCCTGGGCATTACCTCCCCCTTGCCCAGGGGGAATTCTGCTACTGTCGCTACTCGCTTCAAGACTATTGGCACTCTCACCAAATTCCGAACCCAACAATCCTCCAAAACTTGACTGACTAGATTCCTGCGACACCTCGGAAATGTTTGTCAGCGACTTATCAACTTTAAAATCGATTTTTGTCCTGGTATTCGAAGACATAGGGAGGCTAGGAAAATTGAAATTAGACTCATCACCATCTTCTACGCTATCGAGACGAAGACAAAGGCTGGCTGTGCTGTCTTCACTGTCTCTTTCCGCGTTGCTAATCTTTGGCATAGAATCATTGCTCTCCCCTTTAGCATCAGATCGAGATCTGCTATCGCCAAAAAGATCCATGGTTTTATCATCCACATTGAAGTTTGGCAATTTAGATTTGTTATGCTTCTTTTTTGATTTAAGCTTTGCTGTTGGCTTCGACAAACCATCGTCGCTAAATACAGTCTTCTCCTCCGTACTGTGGTCGTCGCTTTCGTCTCCATCGCTGATATCCCCTTCTGAGCCAGAATCAATGTCATGGACAGCAATGTCATTGTCATTATCGCTTTCATCCGCCTCATCATCTATAAAAGCATTTTTATCTTTTGCTTCATCCTCAAGATCGCTTTCTCCTTCTTCCTGTTTTCTTTCATCGTCTTCGTTCCATTTGTCAAGCTCATAATCAGAATCGTCTGTAAAAAGTAGAGAATTAAAGAGGAGAAACTGAAAACTTCGCAGCGCAAATGAATAATAATAATGATGATGATGATGATGATGATGATGATGATAATGAGATCACAGTGATGATGAGGATGATGATTATAAGATGATGATGACGATGACGATTATGATAGCGGAGCTCAACGCGCGCGCGAGCGTAGCCCCATACCTAGGAAAATGTGGTAATCTACCCATCCGAGAAATTTTGGTAATCACGTGACCGTACGGCAAACCAACCGTCCGTCCACACCACAGGCATACCAATGTAAAATAAGTCAATCAAAAGGGATGTCAATCCAAATGCAACTCGAGGTTATTTTGGCGGGAAATCGCATGGCCACCCGCGTCCTGACAACCAAAGAGTCAATAAAGACGAAAACGAAAAGCGGAAATTGTTTCTGTATACGTGTTGTGTAAAGTATTAAGCTTAGATTAATTTTCATGTCCACAGATTTGGAATATAGAGAAAGAGAAAGACAGAGAAAAAGAGAAAATAGGTGACAGGCCAGCGAAGCTCAACGAGAAAAAGAACGACAGACAGCCACAGCAAGAGATAAAAAAATGGAGACGTTTTTTGTTGGAAGAACAACATGAAAATATTGTAGCGACGGTAAGAAACTGAGAAATGCTAGTGGCCACCAAGGTGAAAATGGGCGGCAGAGAGAAAAAAGCGACATTTACTCCATTAAACGTGTAACTAGGAAGTTTCACGTTGTACACATGTAGTCGTGCAAAACAACGGTAAAGAAATGTACAAAAAAAAATGCCCTGCGCGTGCAAAGTTGCTTTTTTGCAAATCACACCTATTGTTGTTTTTTCACCGTTCTCGTTGCCTTTCCCGCTTCACATTACACGACTTTACATTTTGTTTGGGCAAATTAAACTATAAATATGATCCAGAACTTTGCTCTTAGCCCTAGCTAAATCTACTGCTGGTTTTCAGTGTCAAGCCATTCAAAATAGATCAAAATAAAAATCAAAACCATTCGACAGAAAAAGTCCAGAATCTGGGAAATGAAAGGAGGTAAATAAACAAAGACACTCGCCAAGATTTGGGTCGAAGGAATAATTCGTATACGAGATATCCGAGGAAATGTTTTACCCAAATTTATGGAGCTTTGTATGGCGACGCCATGCTGGAGCTCATCCGGATGAGGTCCAACATGGCGGACGGAAACCAACAGAAAGATCTGTTACCGAGTTTTGCTACAAAAGCGTGAATTTACTCCCCGAGGAACTTATAAACATTAAAGTAATACTTTTTTCTAATACTTGAACTGATTAGATAGCAAAATTCCTCGAAAAAAGTCGCTTTATAAACCTAAATGACAGCTCTCTCTCGGCTGTCATGTAAATGCTGCGTCACGCAAAAGCTTAGAAATTCAAGCGTACTCTATTACAAAACCAAAATTTGTTTGAAAATTAGTTTTCAGCTGCTCTTATACACCATGGAAGTAAAATCTCCGTAGGATCGATAGTTTTGTGGTTTGAATTTTAGTGACGTCACGTGAAAACCAACAAATCTATATATTAATGATGACAATAATGATGATGGTTATGATGATGATAATGATGACGATGATGATAAGCACTTACAGTGTATGTGTACTATTCCAGTCTGAAATTGCAATCTGCTACAACTAGCCTACAGAACAAGAGTTATTTTCCGCCTACACGCTTGCCTTCGCTAGCCTAAAAAAGGCGAAGATTACAGGGTACCTGAAAGTATTCGACCCTACGACTTTAATTCAAAGACACTAGTCATTTTGAAAGGTGCAGGAAGGGAGGAATTTGTCCCAGTAGTTACCGAGTTAAGTGGCACGAGAAACAAATGTTGCAAACGTACACTCTGCTTTCTGAAAGCAGGGAAATGTTAGGAATTCAAGGAAAAGCAACCTGCTTCCTAGACGGAAATTTTGGTTTGAGCTGCATCAAGAGAAAACTATCAATACCTTAAACGCGTTTTGCAAAGTTAGGGTAAAAAAGCGCCCTTTATGATCATCGGATTATCGGGGATACATCATGTACTTTAATAGACTTTTAAATACGCGAACAAATGGAAAAGGAGCTCAAAATTTAACTTTTTCTTGTGTAGTCGACGTATCGCTCTTCTACCAAAATCTCGGATTAATAAGCCATAAAATGAGTTGTAATTTAATCTTTGACAGAGATAATATAAAGATTATTCATGCCAAACCTTCCTCCTCAGTCATTTCTTCTTCTTCCTCTTCCTCACTAACTTCTTCGTTGTCAAGCTTTCGTTGGCTTTCTTGTATTTTCCTTCTTTCAGCTCGATTAACTTTCATTTTTGCTTGCAGCTGTTCCTTGAGAAGTAAAAGTCTGGTCCCTGGAAATGAGAGACATATCACAACATAATTCAGATGCGGTTAGGTATGGAGGAACAAGGGTGGACCCTGTCAAGCCAAAAATAATGTTTAACTCCATTAAAGGCTTTGCTTTGTTTTGCTTTGCCCTAAATCTATTTACTTGTGAAATCCTATATAGTTGGTCACCCGAGGGGATGAATGGGGGAAGAATGACAGAGCGAATGTGTCAGATCAATCTTTTACAACTTCAGCTGTAAACTGTACAAAATTGGAAAACATTCTTAAAAATAATAAAAACATGATTTACAAGCAGTAGTAAAAAATAGCATAAAAACTTTCTCACTGCTTCATTTTGTCAGAAGTAGGGACAAGCGTTTTTTGGAAATTGAAATTCATAAAACCGTGCAAAATACATTAAAATTAATTGATTATTGGGTAGTTGTAATGGTAGTGGTCAAAACAAGTGTACTCAACAACAATCCTCAATGACTTGGGGTAGCCTGTGTGGGAAGAGGATGGCTGAATACAGGCTAGACTTAGAGTCGAAGGGGTGTACAAGACACCACCTATCTGATGAGCCTGATGGATGCAATTTTTTGGCATAAAAATCTAAGATGAGATAGAAATGTTATTAAAATGTCCCCTGAAAATTGCATTGTCAACTGCACTAGGGCATTAAAGTTCCATACTTTTTTCATTGGGATTAGAGTCAGAGAACTATCAGGGTTCGTACCCTTTTTTGAACAAAAAATTCAAGGACTTTCAAGGACATATTTCCCATTTTTCAAGGAATCCATTTAGTGCAAAAAAGAGCCTTGAGTCTGTGCCTTTTTTATTTCTTCCACAAACATAAGCATTTTTATCCTGAAGGTTTCATATTAGGTACTTGAGAATCTGGGTTGGATAAAGTTAGCACCGAAATTCAAGGAATTTCCAGCACCAACTGCAATTTGCAAGGACATTCAATGCCTTGAATTTTTATTTTAGATTTCAAGCACTTTCAAGGACTTTCAAGGTGCATGCAAATTGTGGACTATGCAAATGAGAGACCATCTTTTCTGGGTGGCTACATGGAGACACCGCCAGTCTTTCTCTAGATTGGGCATTTGATAGGTCCTTGAATTCCTCTGTACAATACTTTCAACCATTTCCCTAATGACTCACCAGGTGTTGCTGTTTTTAACTTGTCTTCAGAAACTATAGGTGTATTTCCAGTAGGTTTGGGTGTGGTTTCACTGGCCTCTGAAAGCACTTCATCTGGTTTACTTTTTTCTTTGTTTAAAGGTTTGACTGGAACTGGGGTTTTCTCCTGAGGCTTTGAAGTATGTTTTAAAAATCTAACAAAATAACAAACATAGCATGACTGTCATTTGTGATATTTTGCAAGTGTCTCCAGAAAATTTTAAAGAAAATTAAGCAAGGTGTCTTAAGTGTTTAATTTTGTAAGCCTGAATACAGTGAAACCCTGCCTTACGGCCACCTCGTTAATACGGTCACCTAGTTGTTACGGCACTTTTTTGGCCGCCTTGCAAAATGGCCATGCATTTTCTTGTAAAAAAAAACCTTGTTAATATGGTCACCTGTTAATACAACCAATTTATGGGGGGCCATTGGTGATGGTATTAATTAACGAGGTTCCACTGTAGTTAATTCCAGTATCTCTTGAGCGACTGAGGAAAGGTTTTTAACCATGAGAATGGCACCTTAAATTACCCATACACTGTATGTTATTTTTGATAGCAAGTTAACTTTTATCAAGAAGAAGGTTGAGAGACAAATACGATGGATTTGCTATCCACCTTACAAAAAAAAGGCTTCTCTGTGAGTACATGTAGCTTATGCTTTGGAGACAACTACCCAGCGATTTTTGCCAGTTGATGGGTCTTCTGAAAAACACTGTATTTTGACAAGGGACCTCCAAGGCCAGGCTGTGGCTGATGCGCTATATGATAGTCTGTGCTAGCGGCAAAACCCACTGGGCTTGCTCTAGTTTGCAAGCACAGTTTGCCAGCTTTTTGGGAGAAAAGTTGACTAAATTTTGAGTTTGCTCCACACAGCATCAGGCCTGTAAACTGAGGAGACTTCTCAACTTTTTGGCCTGTCTTTTCACACCCTTAAGTACATGTAGCTGTTGTATGAGTGATAGATTGCAGCAAAAAAAAAAAACCTGAACCAAAATAATATTGGGTGATGGTCATGGCACAAAGATGACTGTAGAAAAAATGACTCAGAAACTCAAGAAGTAGTCAAATTCTTACTAAAGAGTACACTCTCCACATAAACTTATAAAAAGGTTTGAGTTGAAACTAAATGGGACTTCGGAAAATGTACAATAATATTCTAAACCCATCTCATATAACTATGGTAAACCCTTTCATTTAAGAAAGCTCATTTCCAGTTTTATATCAGTCCAACAGCACCGCGTAGTGTGCTAATTTGCCATTACAAAATTCCACCCTATAAAAATCCTGATTACCTTTCTCTCAAGCCCCACACTCCACTGTTGACAGGTTTTGATAATGAGGGTGTGTAATCCATATCTAAGAAGAAGGGATCTGTTGCAGCACTCAGTTTGGGTGTGACAGCTTTGAACCTGTTCATTCCATGAACAGCTCCTGTGGGACTTGCAGTGTCACCGGCTGTTGGGCTCAACATTTCTGGCCCTTCTATTTCATTACCCTTGCCTGGTATAGTTTTGTCATCAGGTGACAATTGAAGAATTTCTTTATTCGTAGCTTCTTTAACTGTCTTTGTTGTGGTCCTATTTGAAAGTGGTATTTAAGTGTCAGCAAGAAATATTCACTTTTATATCTTAAACACTGGCAGATTAAGGCAACAACTTTCTGGCAAAAACACTGTGAAAGAAGTCTGTAAACTTCCGTAAATTAAATCAAAATACAAAGCCATCAAAAAATTAATACCAAACTTTCTTCAATACAAGTTGCATCAAAGAAGTAAACATGCACATTAACCTCTTTTAGTAAGGCTGCTGAGTTACAGTAAATCACTGAGAGGTGATATGGTGAACATGTCTCATTAACATCATCCAGGGCTGTGACTTACATGTACACTGTGTACAATGTAGGGTTGGGCGCCGGGAATTTCTCCCAGCAACGAGGAGTATGACCCTTGACTACTTTCATAGGAAAATATAACCAATAGAAATCCCTAGCTGTTTTCTACTTGTATTAACCTGGCAAAATGAATCCTTATTGACAGCCCTGATTGTTACTTGGTACATTCACTGAATCAAACAGTAAGCTTTTTCCTAACTGTATTTTTGACACAGGGTGTGTCTCGTTTTGCAACAATGATTGCATGAATTTCAATGCCTTGTCAAAATTACCTTTCAGCCTTTTTCTTTTCTGTGAGTGGTACTCTCTTCAGAAAGTGTGTTATGGGAAGAACTGTCGGCTGGTGGTAAGGTAACCGGACTGTTGATTCTGAGAACATTTGGAGAAAAAAGTAATAATGTATAAATTATTTTGATGCGCTTTCATAGCTGAACAGGTGCTACATTAACCCAAGTGAAGGAACCAAGGCTGAGTTGTCAGCAAGTTGGACTCGAACTCTGCTACACTGTATCTTGGGTTTGCATCCATTCTAGTGTGCATTGTGTTTAAAATAATCACTATTACATTTTTCAGTGAGAAACTACTTAATTTTTGCAACTACTACATGCTGAAACATCTAGCAATTGTTTGCACAAAACAGTCATTGTACATGGTGTAATTTGTATAGGTAACTTGCAGAGTAATATTTGTTACAGGTCAAAATTCAATTGAGGATAAAATTTTTTAACCGACATGAAGGTTGATTCTTTCCTTTGTATCCTAGCCTTTATTCATAAACAATTAGGGTAGGGGACAAAGGAAACAGATAACCCTTGAAGCCCCAATATCCACATACAAATTCTCCAAACTGATCTCTATACATTTCCTTAAAGAATGAGTTGAGAGAATTTGATAAAAGATCAAGGTATTTTCTCTTTGGTGATCATTTTATAAACTCTCATAACCTTTTCTCTTGCCAACGTATTGATATCTTTAGGCGAAAATTGATGTTGATCACTATTGGGACTTAAAGGGATAATCAACCTAGGTTACAAAAGTTTTACTTGAATTTAATTTTGACCCGTAACATACAGTGTATACAGCGTGTAGACAACAGTCAAATTACAAACCTCTAACCATTCTTTGTGTCTCACTATGCATGTTGAAAAGTTCTGCCTTTCTTGCTTTTCGAGGCTTTGAAGACTTGAAACAAAAAATAATAACTAGATAAAACAACTCTATGATTGAACCACGATAAACTTGCGTTTTATTCATCAAAACGTAATTAAGTTGTTTTGCACTTTATGCAGATTTGACTTTTTAGTAAGCTTTTATTTTAATAGTACACGGCATAAACTGCATAGTGCACTTAACTCTGTACATGTATAACTCACACTGTACAGTTGCATGTTATGGAGATGCAGATGCAGAGATGTAGATGCAGCTCCAGGTTAAATACTCATACTGAATTGTCAAGAAAAAGGGGAATACCATTCACACTGGGAAACCAGAAATATCAAGTGGACAAAAAATTATTAAATGACTGGCAAGGCCCACTCCATTAATTTTTGGAAGCTTTCCAATATACAGGACCTCGTTTGAAGGCAATGCATTCTTTCTACTCTTTTTAGTCACTTCAGTTGATTTGGCAAGACTGTTTCTTGAATACTTTTCCCAAAAGGTAAAACTTAATTCAGGCCAGGCATCTGGCACTGGGCAAATTGGCCAGCTGGGGAGATGAATCTGCTATCTCGTATAATTAAAGTATGGCGCAACAAGATGGTGCTCTTTGTTGTTAAAGGCTTTTAATTTCAAATAACTGCATTTTGTCAAGATATATTATGATTTTACCTTCCTTTTAGCATCTCGTTTCTTCCGCTTTTTGACATTTTTGCGAGTGGATTCATCATCAGAACTCATCGTTGCTGCCTCTTCTCCTGAATGACTTTGGCCATGTGATGGTGATTTGGGAGCATCGTAATCATCATTAGAAAGGTTGCCATCTTCTCTGTCATCACTATCCTCACCAATCTCCGCATCAAATAAGTCATCATTTTCAAATGGCTGAAGCAAATTCAAAAAACAAAATCTTTCACAAAATTTATCTGAAATGATGGTGTTGCCCTACAAAAAATGTCCATGTTTCTTTCATGGTAGTTTATCTTAAAAGTCCTTGCTTGGCTAGGAATACAGTAAACACCTGCATATAAGAACAAATGGATTAAGAACACCAGGCTGAAATTTGGCCAATAAAGCCCCATTTTTATAAGAACAAGATCAGCCTGAAAATTGTAACAATGGAAAAAGTGTCATAATAACAAAACATGTAAGTTTATGTTTGCAGATTACAGAATAATTACATGTTTTGGATAGTATCACTAAATAACAATTTAAGAACATTTTGAGGCTGATTTTTCATTAAGCGCCCGATAAATAAGAACTCAGTCAGTCTGACCTCCGAAATTGTGTGTTCATGCGGGTGTTTACTGTACTACATGTAAACACAGGCTTAAAAAGGGTTGTCTTGTAGTCTGGATACAACTAGATTCTCTTGCTGGAAAGGTAACTTTTAAAGCTCACTTGTCCAATGGGCAAGGGTGTACCTGTAAGCAAAGCACCAAGTCTAGCCGAATCATTACCACTAAGAATGATGAGCAAGAAGTGGCCACAAGCGAGCAAAATGTGAGTTACTCAAATTAAAAAGAACAAGCTGGAATTAAAGTTCTTTTGAAGCCCTGCTAAATCTTGCTGAACATTGTTTTAAAAATTTAGACCATGTACAAGGGCAGAGCTGTTGATAGGATTTCAAGTTGCTACTGGTACACGTAAATGAGTTAGAGGGCACAGATTTGATCAGCTAAGAAGTTCTTTTAGTCCTACATGTATTTTCTTTTTGTTTCCTATTAGCCAAGGAATATGCCCAACCCTCAGTCCAGACAGCCATGCAATGGAGTGCTCTCTTCCAAAACTGAACATAGTACTCAAGCTTACATGCACTCAGTTCAAGACAAAGGATCAAATTTTCTGAGAATATCCACACTTGGATGATCAAATCTGTAGTTACAAAAGCAAACATGAACTGACCTTTTTAACCTCATTTTTCTGTTTATGTCTCTTTACATTTAAAGTCTCCTCATCAGAACTGTCATCTTCATCTTCACCTGACTGATTTTCAGTCTGATCTTCCTTTACTGGTGAAGCACCAGTATTTTTCTCCTCTGTTGCATTGTCTTCCGTATCATCACTTTTCTCTACAAGCTCAGCATCATCACTTGTAGACAGCTTTGGAATTTTAATTCAAAGGGTATTTTTATTTTATGGTAAATACGTATTTAGGGTTTCTCAAGTGGTGGTATAGACTTGAGGACCCTCCCCTACTTCTACCAGATCTGAAGCCTATTTAAAGGAACCTACATTGGAGGACAAAAATCCTTGGGATGGTTATTGAAAACCTTCCTTCCACATCCCTAACATATCAAATATGAAGATGTAGCATCATATGCACTTCTGTAACAGTTTGGATGCCTCCAATGGCCCTCCCCTCCCCCCAAACACTTTTAGGACAGGGTAAAGTGTACAGGGTAGTGTCAGGGTGCACAAACTACAACATTGCTTGGGGGCGATGGGGGAAAGGGAGACAAATTAAGGCAGATCGTGTCAAGTGTCCTAAGAATTTTGACCTCTGGAATGGACTGGTGCATTACAGTTGTAACTGCAGCTATAACTAACTACAATCCCAGTCCAAAGTAGTCAAGAAGGTTGAACGGAGGTGGGATGCAAATGTTGGGGTGGCCCAACAAAAATTAAAATTATAATGAGGTAATCATTAATCAGCCACTAAGATATTTTTTAAATTAATATCTCAGTGTAGTGGCTGCTACACGTAATTACAGATTTTAAAAACCATGAAAAATCTTTCTTTTACACTCTTCCAGTTACTTTTTTCTTTCATGTGGCCCTAAAATTATGCTAAAACTTAAGCTTAAGCTTATTTTAATCGACTAGCCTAGTAAAATAAAAGTGTTTAATTGCATGTACACCCGGGCATGTACAGATGTATTTCCTGACCTTTTCTGCAAGTGCCTCTTGTTTCTGTCGTTCGTCTACCGTTTTAATACTTGTTTCCTCATCTAACCTGCTGTCTTGAGGTTCCCCGTCAGAATTACTTTCGAGAGGTTTTTCCACCCAGTCGGTTGCCGGAGATTTAGGAGAATTGTCTTCTTCTAGATCGCCATTTTGTTCGCCATCGCTGTCTCCATACTCGGCGTCGAACAAGTCATCGTTCACAAATGACTGTAAAATACCACACAAAATTATTCATATGATATCTGCTTTGTAAATGGAAAAGTTGAAAACAATTTTACCTGGCGAATGTCCACGGCAACAGCCATTTTCGCTTCTCGATTTCGCTGAATGAACCACTGCAAAACATACAAAAGCGAATTTCGCGCCAAATGCCGATACCTCGTTGACTGGTCAATACAATTTCGGAATTTTGTCGGAACTTTATCGGGGATTTTTCGGAAGTTGAACTGTGGGGTTACTATTTTTACACGGTTACTAAGCTTATTCAGTCACAGAACAGCAGAAGTTGCTGCCAACATTATTTCATTTTCTAGTAGTCAAAGTTTTTCTGATTTAAACCAAAAAAGTGAATCAAAAACTCAAAAATGGATCCTTCACTAATTAAGGACTTAAAAGACTTCAAGGCAAGAAGTATCAAACAACCAACTGTCGAAGCAAAGAAGTCAAAAACAACAAGCAGCGATCAACCAAAATCAAAACCACTGTCAAAACCTAAAGTGCCGAAAAGTAGTTACCTTCCTAAGGAGTTATTGCAACCAAAGAAACAAGCTACTCCTTCAGCGGACTACAAAACTCCCACTTTCAGAAGTAAGCATAAGTTTGCTGTGCTTGCTGCTATTGTAGACTTCATGAAAAGGCGTCATCTTGGACGAGAATTCGAGCCTTTGAGTGTCGACGAAATCCTCGATCGAATCAAGTACACTGATATTAGTCAAAACGATAAGGCTTGGCTAGGCAACGAGGCCTTGAAAGAAAACTCTAAGCTTGTTCACAAAGAGGGAAAGTTTGCCTTCAAGCCGAAATTCAGTATCAAGGACAAGAAACAACTTCTAAAATTGCTAGAACGACACGAAGAACAAGGTCTGGGCGGGATATTACTAGACGATATTCGTGAAAGTTTGCCCGACGCTGATCAGGTAGTAAAATCTGCCGGGCGTAGGATCACGTTTATAACACGTTCTACAGATAAGAAAGTCATCCTGTTCTTCAAAAACGATCAACACCAACTCCCTGTTGATGAAGAATTCCAAAAGCATTGGCGTGGGGTGTCTGTGGAAGGAATCGGTGAAAATGACATTGAGAAGTACCTGGTCAATGCAGGAATCACGACCATGCAGGACTCTGGGATAAGAAAGCCACAGCAAACCCAGCAAAAGAGAAAACCGAACAGAAAACGAAATTTCAAGAAACTGAACACGCATTTGGATGAGAGTACTCTAAAAGATTATTCACAAAGTTAACCTTGAACAACAATAGAATTATTTAAAAATTGCAAATCTTTCTATATCTAAGTGGTATTCCAATTTTAGCAGAGTGCCTGTGAACTAGCCTCCCATGCAGACACCTTTAGGGATTCGCCCCATGGACATCTGTGGGAGAGGAATGCGTGAAGAATCCCTGAGGACATCTGCGTTGGATGCTAGCTGTGAACTAGCCAAAGCAGCTAAGGAGTTGTTTACATGAGAAAACACACACTGGCTCGAGTTTCATACTGATATGAGTTGTATTTACATGTTTGCATGTTTTTTCCTCATCTCATGACCGACATGATGTTGCCATCCTGAAATGATGAAAACTATGCATGCGCTTCCTGTTCCAGTCCACTGGCAGATCAATTTCACACCAAAAAGATGTGGTTGTTCTTGTTTACATGATATTGTTGCGAAATTTTGTACCGGAGTGAAACTCTCGTTCTGGTACAACAACCAGGGTGAATTCAAACAGGGTGGTATCATGTAAACAAATACGGAGCCACAAGAGAGACCTGGAGTGAACTTGCGCTGGTGCATACGTTGCCCGGCTGTCATGTTAACACCCCCTAAGTGCACTTGGGTGTTTCTTGGTGTTGCAGAAACCATTGTTGGTTCACATGATGTGGGTATTGTTTAGTGTCATGTCAATCTTTTGAATTACGTCATTTGGTGATTGGACCTGTCTGCAACACCAAGAATTTAACCATTTTGTCTACCAGAGAACACATCAATATTGTCTCCGACAAAGGGGTAGGACTCTAAATGTCAGGTGTAAAAGGGCCCATGTCACATTTTTCTTAAAAAACACTTTCATTGTTGGTTAGTTGTCTTACCATTATGAACATTTTTCTAGGAAAGATAACTGGTTGTGTATTCCCTGTTCCTAAATGTGCCCCACCATGTCAGATATTCTAGATGGGTAATTGTTTACTTCTCTGTTTATGAAAGAACCAAAATTGACACACCCTTGTGACTTGTTACCCTTTTGGTGCAAGAACATAGAATTATTTTTTTAGAGGGAACCTGGCCAAAATGCCCTCAACATATTGCAACATTTCTACAGTACATATTTATTTAAGGGTACAATCAGTGAAGCCTGCCATTATGTCCATCACAAATTTATGACTGTAATAAAGTAGACTCAACTGCAGTTGGGTTATGTTTTTGATGGTTGAAAATAATATAACCACATAAAAAGGCTTGCTTTTATTTCTCTTTCATTATTTTTAATAGTTTATTATTATCATTATTGACAACAGAAAAATATTCATTTGTGTGCAGGTTCATGCAGCCTATTGTGCGAATGTCAAGAGAACTGAAAAATATTGTTATTATTCACAGGTACTTTCTAAGAAATTCTTCACTATTAAACATATATTAATTTAACACTGTGAAACAGTGACATCCCTGCCAGTATATTGGTAAAGTAAGGATGCCTGTCAAGTGACCTATCACATAAAATTCAGGACACGCGAGCAAACCTCAAAACCACAAACTAATTACCGTTACTGTGGCAGTTTAGTTTTCTCACACCTTTTTGTTGGCTATTTCCTTGCAACGCAATAACATTACTGCACAAATATTTCTGGTGTTCATGGTTTTGTGAGTTTCACAGTAAAAATGAAAATGAAATGTTGAAAAGTCTCATTTTGTGTTGATTGAATTTTTCTTCTTTGTCTACATAATAGATTACGTAATTAAAAGGTGCATTTAGTAACAAAGAACCTCAAAACTTTTCAAAATATATATTTTTAAATAACTTGTACTAATTATACAGAATAGGATCTTGAGTACAGCATGGTAGTTCAATCAAGTCTCTATTTCTGATTGGTTTAGATCCCCTGGCCAATGACCAGCTAGTGTTGACTAACTTGGATAATGTTTGCAGCTGTTATTTTTACAATACTTGAGGTCAATAATGAAAAAGTAAACTGAAACAGGGACAGACATATCTTCTGCCAGTGAAAATCATGGTGGCTCAGCTGTTCTGGCAAGAAAATGGCAGAAGGCTTTAAGAATCATGCATAAAATTCATTCACACATCATGATAAATTTCAGCTGAACCTCCGCTAACAGCCACCTCTCCACAAAAGCCATCTCTCTGCAACGGCCACTTTTTTTTGTCCCGGCAGAAGAAAAAATCCATACATCGGCCCTTGTTTGAAAACTCTCTACAACGTCCACCTCGTTAAAATGGTCACTTTCTTCTGTCCCCAAGGAAGCTGTTGCAGAGAGGTTCAGGTGTATGTAGAGTTAAGCAGACCACAGGGGGTGGTATCTACTTTGGCCTCTGCACTTAGCAGATAACATCCTCCTCAATTTCAGATAACTTTTTCATATCATACTCAGCCACTATGTAATAATTGTTAACTTTTCCTCGGCTGTAATGTTACTTTACTTGTCTCGCAGCTCTCTCTTTAATATTTTTCCACTTGCAGTCTTAGGAATCTGCTCAATGAACTCCACACCCCCACGAAGCTTTTTATGAGGAGAAACTCTCTCCGCCACAAACTCTGTAATTTCTTTCTTATCAACTTCACCTTTTGGAACAATGAATGCTTTAGGAAGTTCTCCAGCTTCTTCACAGGGAACTCCAATCACTGCAACATCCAATACGTTTGGATGAGTGTGAATGAGAGCTTCTAATTCAGCTGGTGGGACCTGTGAAAACAATTCAATCATAGTAAATAGTGATTAATCCCTTCAACTAGTGGCTTCACGTTCTCACATTTTTGTAGATGAAAAGCTTAAAAACCATCGGTATTAATGTTTGAACATGTAAGAGTGATGAGACTTACACAAATAGTGAGATTGCTACCTGAAATCCTTTGTATTTAATGAGTTCTTTAAGTCTGTCTACAATGTAGAAGTGTCCCTCTTCATCATAGTATCCTGTATCACCACTATGAAACCATCCATCAGGGGTAATACATTCTGAAGTAGCTTTAGCATTATTAAGGTAGCCTAAAACAAGAAGGAAAAATGCATGAAACAAAAACAAACAAACAAACAAGATGTTATATTAACATTAGCTTTCATCTGGAATGTTAATATCATCAAGGTTTTTTCCATATATTTTACTTTTTCTGGAGTGAAGAATATTGTTCGTTATCGTTCAGGAAGGCTGTTGTTGTATTGAGATTTCAACTGTATTAACATCTTTGGAAGTTCTGGAAGTCTTTGTTTTTACAGATGCTAACCTTACCGGGTATATTTTTCGGCAGGGAGTTAACAACGATGATTCTTCAAATTTAATGGTGTAATAATAATATTATGCATTCTTTATGCTGGTTGTAAACATCATATCATGAAAGTTCAAGAAGTCAACAATCCCACTATAATTTATCTTGCACTTTATTATTATTGTTATTTTTTTTTTGTTTTTTTTTTGTTTGCCTTAATGTTTCATGGTTAATAAACAAGTGATGAACTGTGGTGAATAGATCTATAAGGAGAACATTATTTATTGTTACATGTAGTACCTTTCATTATTGATGGTCCCCTAATGCACACCTCACCACTTTGATTTGGCCCAAGAGCTTCACCTGTTTTAACATCAACCACCTAGACAAAGAAATGATATTAATATGTTGACCAACAAATAAATATCTTTCTACCTACAATCGGCGACAAAATGAGTTAAGACACTTCGCCCAAAAGTGGGCTTTTATACGTTTAATGAACTTCAAAAGGAGGAAATATAGCTTTCCTCCCCCATCCCCTCCGTGCAATGTTGTGCCCTTGTTCTAGCTACCTATAGAAAACAACAAACACCCCAATTTGAATGGAGCGGACAGGGGAGGGGTGCAGATTCTTTTGTTCTCCGAAGTCACCCTATTTAAGTACAATGTCTCAACAATTTTGTCGCCGATCGTAGATTCTAAAAATTTAAGACGGTAGGGTACATATTATGTAGTTACCAAAGAAGTGATCACTACACTCACTTACTCTCTTACATTTGCGAAAAAATACTCCTATAACAGTCGAAATCCCAATTTCTCAAACCACACCAAATCCAAACACTATTATATCATTGTACCACCTATTTTCAAACCACTTGAAAATTTGAACCAATAATTTTTTATTGCTTTTCTCCTTTGAATCTTCTAATTCCATTCGTTCTTCCTGGTAGGAAACTGTACTGTTCAAGGTTAGGGTCCATGGTTTCTGTCATTTGCTTACTGTTTTCATACCCAATTATCCTCTGTAGCTGTTTCTATACAGCTTCCAGGCAGTCTATTAAATAACAGGGGACACTGGTCTGCCCAGCTCATCTGCCACCAATTTGTGGAGACTCTTGATCAACAGATAATGATATGATTGTTTTGGTTATGACGTAAAACATAAGAAGAGGGTAGATGAAACTGTAAGGGGGTGGGGAGCATGGGCAGTCAAGAACCTCCTTCCCTACAAATCCTCCCCTGTTAGTTGAACTATTCTGATTCTACCTTTCCTTCAAGGTTCGGCAACATGACTCCAACTGCACCAGGCTTGCAATTATTTCGGGGGCAAACCATTGCTGCTGGACTTGTCTCTGTCAGGCCATATCCTATAAAATACACATTGGTGAACAGCTAACAAAAACATAAGTTGAAAAAATGGTGTGGATTCCTCTTTTACCAATTAATATTCTTTTACCATGTTTTCAAATATGTACATGTAAATCATGGAGTCACTGGTAGATGCCAGGAGTGTACAGGTACTGCCAGTACCCGTCATTCCTAAACACACTCCTACTTTAAGTCAATGCTAAAAGAAACATAAAAGCAACACAAAATAATAACTAAAATTTCTTAAAGGTTCTGAGTTTTTGCTTTGGTTAAACACAAGCTATGTCATGAATGAAGACCCTGTAAGTGTCCCCGTACGAACGACGCAATGCTGCCGCAGCGCTGCAGCAGTTCGCTTTTATGGTTGCACAGCGCTTAAACGTCTGTAAAGCAGTGCTCGTGAGTCGCTAAAGTAGAGAACGTCACATTTCGTGCACTGCGAAAGCGCTGCAAAATTTTGCCACGGTAAAGCAGCGGTATTAAGCAGCGCTGCGGGCCGCTGCTTAAAAGCTGCAATGAGACTTGGATATAAACATTGAAACAACTCCATATGACAACCTGAATACAAGCGATGCTTGAGGCTGCATTATCGCTGCACAACGCTGCAGATACCAAATAAGGACTTAAAGATCTTCAAAATTAAAACCCTGGAGAGCAAACCCGTACGAAACTTGCAGCGCTGTACGGCGCCACAAAATCGCTTTAAAATAGCTGTACAGCTAAATTGCAGCTGTTTAGCAGCATTTTAGAAGCCAAACAACAGCTTAATATTCAAGTTGCAGCAGGCTGCAAAAGCGCTGGTGCAGCCTTTGAAGCTCTCGGCAGCAGTGTTGCAGCGCATTTGCCGACTTTCAAATGCTGCGAAATAGCTGCAGTAACGCTACAATTCAGCTGCGCTCGATCTGATAGCACGACGTTCTTGAGCGCTCATAACATGAATCGCCAGAAAAGCCTTTTGCCACAGATTACAGCTTTCATAACGAGAAAACTTTGACTGTACCTCTAAGAAATGTGAGTAAGCTTGTGCGCAGGGAAGATCACTTATTGAATAAATCTCCAAATTCTATAGTTTAGGAATGAAGATTTCAATAAATTTTATTCCATGACTGGCGAGTGTGGGAATGTTATCGCTAATTCCCTGGAGACATTCTAGGCTGTAATCTAATTGGTCGGCACTTTTGCCTCAGATCCCATTACATCTCTAGACAAACATTTGCGACCGTTTCAAGAATGAAAGGCGCAAACATTCATACATTGTAAGTTTTTAGCATCTAGTTCTGTTTCGAGGTGGAAGTTCTGTTGATGTTTTTGGATGGAACAGCTCAAAGGTATTTGTAAACAACGGCACTGTTCAGTGAACTCTACGCGAAGTACCGACGAATCGAACCAGAGCAAGCAACACAGGTACAAGAATCTCAGCTGGGGTACGCATGTATTTAAAAGATTCAAACATTCACGATGATGTACGTTCCTTAGTCCATTGTAAAATTTAACGATGACCAAAGTAAAATTGGGTTGATTTCTTTCATGAAAACAGTGACGGCAGATCGCGGATCATGGACGAAACGTCAAGGTGAGCGATGTCAGGCTTAACCTGTTGCAACGAATCAAAACATCATTTGGCTGCTGTCCGTGCAAACTTTATGTAGAACAATCGCTCTTATTCTCTTTATTTTAAAAAAAGATAAACTTCAATGTCAGCATTTTAATGGATGTTCTTACATTTAGATGAGTGACCGTGATTGCTGAATGTTTACAAAGTGAGACTGTTGAAGATTTGTTATATGTCACCTGCTTTTGTAACGTGTACGCGTGGATACTAATAAAGTATCCCCTTGTAGAACCAGACATATGCAAAACCTATGCTCATGCTATTTGTTTACTATGTTGGACTATGTTTCAGCTATGTTATGTTCACTACTGCCTATGTATTAACTATGTCGCATACCACACTACATAGTCCAAAGTATGCAAAATCTATGTTGAAACTATGTTTAGGCTATTTGAAAAGTAGATAGCTTTTCTAATACCTATGCAAATACTATTCAAAATCTTTTCATAGTCTTTACATAGCTATGTATTTACTATGCAATAGAAAGTTCTGCTTTTCCTTCCGATTTGCATCCTATGTATTTACTATGCAACAAAGCAAAATAGCTTTTACATAGCATCTCGATCTTCAGTTTTATTTCCAACAAGTTTCCTAGCTTTTACATAGTGCTATGTATATTCTATGCTAAGTGATGAAACATATTTGCAGCCTATGTTTTCAGTATGTGACATTTTAATTTAGCTTTATCATGAGATAAAGGTTACAATAGCTTTTACATAAACGTAATTTTTCTTATATTTTCACTCATGAGAAATATGTAGTCTATGCGTTTCCTATGTGATATTTCAACATACCTTTTAAAATACGAGGCATGTTGATTGTACAGGTTAAATAGCGCTTACAAAAAGCATACTTCCAACGTAAAAAGTAGTGTTTAAAACTAAAAAACTTAAAAATCATTTACTACAATTTTTTTTGTGCTTGCAGATAGTTTCTTAGTGAGAAGATTTTTGTAAAGCATTGAATCGCTACATCCATCATTCCTGACTTAACTTTCCTTTCTAGCTTTTCCCTAGAGTTTCTTCACTTGAAATGATACCTCCATGCATCATTTTCTTCTTTTATATTAGCTTCGATCCTTCGTCTTGATTATGGACGACTCCTGAATAGAAATTCATGGTCAAAACTGCGAAACGCTAGCTGCAGTACTCGGTGTTTGTCAGCCATTTTGTTTCCACTAGTTCCCAGGGAAGCCCGTGAATTCAACACATGCGTACTTAGCGTTTTATCGTCACATGGGCCTTTTCAACCAATGAAAAGGTGTGAAAATTGGCTGATTCCACGCGGGCACTTTCAAGTCAAAGAAGACGAACTGTAAAACGTGTGTTTTTACAAGAAGACGCTTCTTTTTACTTCAATGTAAAGTCGTTTTCCTGCCAGGTTCAACAAAAAGTATTCCTAACGTTGGTAAGTGATGTTTTTTGTCAATTTGAGTTTCGATTTACCCGTGTTGTCTCCCCTTTTCGCGTACCTGAACAAGTTGGATCGGTCACCTTCGATCACGCTTCGATACTAGTTCGTTTCCATTCTAAAACGTCAGGTTGTTTTTGTGTTCATTTGCCTTAAAATCTCAACTTTTCTGTTTGCAGATACTTATTCGTTGCAGTCAAAAGAAAAGTGTATGGCACTGAAGAGCACGACATCAGCCAAAAGTCTACACGATAAGCAAATGAAGCAAACTTTAACTTGGGGTTTCGACTCTGAAACTGCTCCATGAAAATACTGCATTTGTGTTGTGTGTTCGTGGTATTATATTGCTATAGTTTTCAATTTTTCGTGTCAAAACCCATTTCTTACCAATGTAAAAGATATTCTAATTCATATGTGTATACTATTTTTTACTATTCTGGTGATTTTTACGAGGGTATATTTTAAACACTAAATTTGCTTAAGCAGATCAAAACCTACCTACATAAAAGACTATGTCAATTCTATGTAATTTCTGTTTGAACTCTAATTAAAGGCTATGTATGTGATATGTTTTACCTACTCAAATACTATTAAAATCCTATTTCAAACCTATGCAAAGACTATTTGTTCTGTGTTTTCCCTATTTTAATGCTATGCAAAGTATATGTCATCTTTAAAAAAGGCTATGTTTTCACTATTCCTAGGCTATCTGAATTCTAAGCAAACCCTATTCAAAAGCTATTTAATCAACTGTGCCCTGTTCCATTTTACTATGTAAACTCTATTTCAGTCCTATGTGAAGGCTATTTATTTCCTATGATTTTTCTATAAGGTTGACTATGAAGTCTAAAATCTCTTTCTGAAGGCTAAGTAAATTGTATGTATAGGCTATGTGGAAACTATGTCATTTCTGCCTTTATTCCTTCCTTTAAAAACTGCATAGCTTTTAAGTAGGTTCCGTTTGACTAGCGAAAACATAGCATTTTCGATACAAAAAACATAGTCCTGGCATAGAAACAACATAGGATCTGGTTAAAGCAATGTATGACTCATTAACATAGGTTTTACATAGCTTTGTGACATAGCATTTGCATAGATTCTACATAGTGTCTGATTCTACAAGGGTCAGTTGCATTTTGTCTTTCTTGTGGTTTTTACTCCGCTACTATAAGGCCTTGTCAACTTAACTTTACCATGTCTCATGATTATTGTATTGTTGAAGTCTGCATTTCTTTTTTTTGTACAACTGTTCTTTGCAGTGCTTCACTAACGCTGCACAGCACTGCATAAAAGCTGTTTATCGCCGTATGGCCTCGTGTGGCTATTTTTTTGCATCTTTACGGCAGCGCTCCTGCAGCTCTCAGTGTCGCTACCACAGCGTTAACGCAGTCACAAAAATGCACTGCTGCAGCGAACGGAAAACAGCGTTCGTGTAACCTTTCTGCAGCACTCGTTGCAGCGCTAATAAGTCGCTAAAGCAGCGCTGTTTTAACGTCTTCTGTATCGTACAGGTCTGCATCACTAAGGTCTCCGTACTATTTATACAGAGACCATGAAGACTAATATTACTAGGGTATCTAAAAGATAGTAATGCTGCAGCACATTCTGTTGATACTGGCATTAGTTAGGCAGTGAGACTTAAAAGAATCGAAAATGACATTGAATGTCCTATTTACATGTTGGAAAGTACTAGAATAATTACTATCAGTCTATAGAAAGAACTCGTGGGAACGTTGTTTAGAAAATGATCAAGTGGTTATCAACTCTGGTTTTCCCACAGTAAATTGTAGGAAATAATAGAAATTCAGATTGTTTATCCATATATTTAATATGCGTGCACGATATTTTCTCTGGAAACACAATACTTTCCTTGCTGTTTGTTGCACTTCATTAAGTAACAGTTATTTATATAAGCTATATATTTATAGAAAACAACAACACAAAAAACGGAAAAAAAAAAAGAAAGAATGAATAAATAATTCGGAAGGACTCGAACCCTGCACCTTCGGCTCCACGCGACTACACCTAACCACTACACCACAGAAGCTGACTCCGTAATTGTTAGGAAAAGTCCTTCATTTTATTCCTTTTCCATGAAACTTCAGCCGGCAAGATGATCGCCAGCCGCATTAACCGAGCTATTAACAGTGAAAAAACAATGTAAACGCATATTCCATGGCAATGAATGAATGACAGAACGTAATTATGCTTTTCAAAACGCCGTTACACGTCCTCATCTGCAAAGTAGGACACAAAACATATGTTTTGTTATCTCGATTTCCGCTGTTATTTTGAAGCGAATGGTCAAAATCACATCCATTTCCGGCTCATACAGTTTCTTAAGAATAGCATTGCAAGACATTTTCTCACTTTCACATCACCTTCTAGCAAGCTGGAATTTGTATATCCCCCGTGTTGCGGAGTCGAAGAGCAAATGCTCATCTTCTCGTCAGGTTTAACACCTGGACGAGTCAAAGGCTCTTGAATTGAAATGAACCATCGTACTCATCTGAAAGACTCCTGCGTGTCTTAAAATTTGGTAAGACCTCTAACCGTGCTGTAGAAAATTTGCCACAAAGAAAACTCTAAGTCTGAGCAGCGAACAATGCACTCTCTCACCCACCGAACTTCCCGTGTTTTTATTTGAGTTGTTCGTGGCGCAATGCACTCTGGTTAAATGCAATGCATTGTGGTAAAAAGTGTGGTTAAATGCAATGCATTGTGGTAAAAAATGATGAATTTGAGAATTCGTCGCCCCTTATATATTTCCTTTAAATCCTGATTATGTTGCTGCTCGCTCCCTTCGGTCGCTCCGCAGCAATTAGTAAATAATTATTCATGATAGTCATGTTAGGACAGGTTTAATGCTACTATAAGCAATCATCTTAATGACTGGAATTTAAGGGTGCATGCAGGGCTGTTGCTAAAATTTCAAGTTGCCAGGTATATGCAATTAGTATGAGGGGAATTGTAAAGCTAGGAAGTTCTTTAGGTTCTATTTCCTTTTGTTTCCTATAAGAGTAGCCAGGGCTCATGCTCATGGTAGCCAGGGAAAATCCCCAGCCCCTGGCTCTTGGTGATAGCCCTGGATCCATGGATTAGTGAATTCTTAGTCAAGATTAATTGGTAGATTTGCCTTATACAAATACTAATCATGGACCCAATGCAAAAATGGCTGCTGGATTAACTTAAAATTAGCCAGACTAGCCTCGCTTGAGAGATGTATTCCTTTGAATTTTGTACTAAAGAATGAGGCTAGTCAGGCTACTTTTAGGGAACGCGTCCAAATATCGGTAGGCAACCCGATCATGGGAAACGGACCCGATTAATTTTCCGATTGATCGGAATCGGTACCTATCTGTAGGCACTAGTCGCCGTTTCCGATAATGATAAAAACTTTGCCGATTCAATCGGAGCCAGAAACATTCCGATGTGGATAATGGGGTATCACATTCATCTGATAAGGATATGTGATTCTGCAAACATGTCACGAAACCAAATAATGAAAGAGTCATTTCACTCAACTAAACAGTCTTTAAAACTTGCTTTGTTCTCAATAGTAAAATAATTACAACAATACTTCAGTAGATGTTTTTTCGCCTTATAAGTTGGTTCGAAGATGTCTACAAGGCTGTTCGACGATTTGTTTTCTGTCAGCCGATCGGTAATTGCTTACAAACTTTTCCACGCTGTTCTAACAAAATGTAGAGCGAGTCATATTTCGAAACCTCTCATAAAAATTCGTGACTGCCTAGCGAGAATTTTTAAGAGATTTTTTTTTGGTCTGGAAATTCTGAAAAAAGGTGCCATGTGTTTTTAACTAATCCACCGAGAACATAATTCCTTTCAATAAACGGAAAGAATACGGTTTCAAACCCCAAATACAGTCCAAAGCGGAAATGCCATGCATAAGCTGTAATAAAATTTATAACTAAGAATAATTCAAGAATATTTTCAACTGAAAACCGACAGAACAATAAGAATATTCAGCGTAGGCCGGTAAAACAACATTCTTATAATAGATTATATATAAAATAAGTGTACTAACTTGCTGTTTATTTACAAAGCTTATTCAAACTTGTAGTTGTCACCTGTATAACTATAACTTGTAAACATTGCTTTCAAGCTAGTTTTGTATTTTGTATTTTGTTTCACTTGCAATTAAAAGTTTATCATAATTCAATTCACTTCTGATGAGCTGAAAATATAGGGAACGGCGTTTTCAAGTTGCTTCTGCCTACGTATCCAATACGTATCGCACGTCGCAAGCCGGATCGTTAAAAGCAGTTTTCTTTCCTTTCTTTAACTCGAGTTAATACATTTTATAGAAAGCTTTGTTTTATCTCGTTTCAGAAAAGAGCGAAAAATTAGTTGTTTCTTTTAAAAAATTCGGAGCGTCAACGGAATGTGCAATCAACGTAACAATGAAAGATCCAGTGAGTTTGACTCGACGAGAGAAGTTTACAAGCAAATAAACAACTTGCCTGATTCTAGCCGGTTCAAGTTCGCTCCTGTACACGCAATGTCATGAATGCCTGATCTGACAGTATTCTGTCCCCTATTTTCTTGGCTAAACGATTTTAAAATTCCTCCAGCAAGGATTCTTCAATCACGCGTTTTGGATTCTAAGGTCGTAAATGCATTCAGCGCGCTATCTTTCGCTTAAAGATGCTCGATACAAAAATTCTTCATCTTGTCTGGTATTGTCTTCCATAAGAACTCTTCGATGAAGGCATTTGTCGCTAATTTTTTTTGAAACAATACACATTTCAGAAAGACAAGATACAATACGGCGATAAACACTTGGTCTTACCCAGCCTGTTTGTGCATTGAAAACTCAATCATTCACGCTTTGCTTTTGTTGACATAAACATTGCCCTTTATAATTTTTGTCAGTAACGTAGCGTGACCGACGATTTCAACCCTTTGACAAACGCTGACAGATATAAGTCAAGATTTGATGAATTCTGTTAATTGGCCCGATGAAGAATTTTGAACGGTGCCGATTCCGTTTCAATCGGTACCGATTGAAAACGGAATCGGAAAAAATCGGCACCTGATTGATCGGCATCGGCGTGACCCAATGCCGATATTTGGACGCGTTCCCTTAATTTACACAAAAGAATATCAATCCAGCAGCCATTTTTGCATTGGGTCCCTTGGAAGCAGTGGGGCTAAAATACAGGTCACTTTTCCACAGGTCAGAGTACAGGTCACCACAATACAGATAAATGAACAGCATTAAATTGCCTGCTGGCCCTAATCTCTTAACAAAATGCTCCATTAGATTGAGATGAATCTGTGTGGTTTGGTAAATTATCCATGGAACTCAGCGGCGGATCCAGGATTTTTTTTAGGAGGGGGTGCACTCGTCTCTTGCTCTACTTCAACACCAATAAACCACATAGTTTTTTTTTGTTGCAGAAAACCAGTTGTATTAGAAAACCTCAGGTCATCTCAGGGAGAGGGGGGAGGGTGCACACCCCCTGCACCCTCCCCCTAGATTTGCCCCTGGAACAGTGACCTGCACTTTAGTACCTGCACATCGGAAGGGTGAATTTGACATCAGCTCAAGACATGAGACACTTAGCTCTCACACTCCATACCCTCATACCCTAGCTCTCTCTGTCTCCTGTCTGACAAAAGCAATATAGCCTGGACATAACAAATTTACTATTGATGGCTGTTATGTTATTTTATACTGGGAAATGTATACCTTGCCCAATAGCTACCACAGTGGGAAGACGTTTCCATAAAGCATTAGTGAGTTGCTCTCCAAGTGGAGCTGCACCACTGATGATGGTATCTACGCTTGTAAGGTCATAATTGTCCACCAAAGGATGTTTGCTCAAAAATGTGATAACTGGTGGCACTAGATATAAGGAGTGGATCTGAAAGACAACAATCATTATACACTCAAAACTGACAACTTTGTTGATTTCATGGTCCTTATAAAATTGCTGCTGCTGACTCTATGCCCATGCCATTTTAAAATAGAGTTGTTGAACGCTCTCTCTAGATCTGTCTCCTGCTGTCTTTTCCTGTCTGGAAAACTGGTTCAATGTTACAAGTCTGGCTTCTGTCTGATCACCAAAAGCATTTTATTAAGCAGCACTACCAATTAATTTCGTAGAAATTGGGGCAGACTAAAGAGGATCTTGTACTGATCCTGGGAATACTTTGTACATACTAATTATAATCTTTAATACATTGGAACCACAATGTAAAGAAGGGCCAAGGGAAACATAGCAAAATTTGTTTGCTACCATGAGGTTTCATTATTTTGAGGTTCTTTTGCATATTGTATTAGTATTTACCAAATCAGTTGAATAGCAATTTTCACGTGTTTTGATCGGCTACCGTAACTTGGAATATCCTTGGCTATTCACTGTTTTTGTGAGAAATTTTTGGGAAGATGAAATGTGATAAATGAAGCAGTTGTACAAACAAATACCAAGAAAGTGATGAAGTTCAACTTGTCGGTGTTTACTGGTAGGTAGAAAATTATTTTCTTGCTGAATTTGCAACAAAGTCTAAAAAAGGCACTTGACAAAATCCCCAAGATGTTTGTAAATTGTAAACAAACTTCCCACTAAGTGATGTTTTTAATTTACAAAAAAGTTACTTTTTTCATTTTTATCCAACTGATTTGGTAAATACTAAAACAACTATCCCCTCAGGATTGGTGAACAGTGCTAGATATATACCTTGACGTTTCGCATCTCAGTATATATCCACCACTATTCACCTCCCCCTCGGGGGATAGTTGTATACTATTGCTGGAGTAAAGAAAATCATTCTTTATGCCAAGAACTTTGTTAAATAGGAGTTCATTATATCAAGATTCAAGATCCATTTTATTAGTCAGCTTTAAGAACATTTTAGGAAGAGCCACTTATAGCTATAATGTGAGCACAGTTTAAATATTACTAATTTATTAACAGGGCACATTTTTGTAAGGGAAAAAATGCCAAAAAAATCCTCTTCCAGTTAGATACACATTCACATACACATGTTAGTTGTATCATGACATGATCGAGGAAGCCAAGGGTGAGGAAGCCAAGGGTGACTCAGATAAGGTGTGGAAAGCAGTGAACGAAGTATGCAATCGGAACTCATCTTCAGAGAGTATTCAGTGTATTATCTCTGATGGTGTTCAGCATATAACATCCCAATCCATTGCTTCTTTAATGAATAGCTTCTTTGCTTCCGTTGGCCGAATTCTAGCAAGTAGAATACAGGCTTCCGTCTTGAATTTAAATTCCATTTCATTATAAAACACCCGCTTTTCCAGTTCGAGTTGACTGAATTGGATCAATCATTTGTTCTTGAGCAGCTTTTGTCATTGAAAGCAAACAAAGCGATTGGTCTCAAGTGACAAAATTAGCGCGAGACTTCTTAAAATCTCAGCTTATACAATTGCACCATCTGTTGTTAAACTTTTGAATCTTTCAATTCGCACTAGTCAATTTCCCAAATTGTGGAAATGCGCAAGAATCACGGCATTGTTTAAGTCAGGTGACAGGACCAACGCTTCCAACTACCGCCCCATCTCAATCCTCCCCACACTAAGCAAGATTTTGGAAAAAGCGGTACACTTGCAGTTGTATCAGTACTTGATTACCAATAATTTATTGTCCAACAAGCAGTTTGGTTTCCGGAAGGGTTTCTCAACTACAACAGCTTTGACCTCATTTGCTGATGAAGTGCTCTTAAACATGGAACAAGGAAAGCTTTGCGGGGCCGTGTTCATCGATTTAACCAAGGCATTTGACACGGTAGACTATCAAATAATGTTATGCAAGCTATCCGAGATCGGCCTTTCTAAAACAGCTCTTCATTGGTTCCGTTCTTACTTAACTGGTAGACAACAGCGCACATCATGTGGAAATGAGTTATCTGAGGAACTTCCAGTCACGCATGGGGTGCCACAGGGTAGCATTCTAGGGCCTCTGTTGTTTGTGATTTACATAAATAACTTGCCAAATGTGCTTAACTCCCGCTACGCGTCACTTTATGCAGACGACACTGTAATTTATTGCTATGATACATCCTCAAAGGAGTTGAGTGATAAGTTAAATAACGATCTACTGGGTGTGGCGAAATGGCTTCATGATCACAAACTGACTTTAAATTTGGACAAAACTAAATGCATGCTTATCGGTAGTAATAGGAAACGCGAAAGCAAAGTAGATTTGACCGTTTCAATTTTAGATCATAGTATAAGTAATGTTCGCAGCTTCAAATACCTCGGTATACATATATCTTCGGATTTCACGTGGACCGATCATATTGAACACCTAACTGGGAAAATCAATCAGAGGCTTGGGCTTCTCAAGCGTATAAAGCATTTATTGCCTTTCAGGGTGCGTCTACTTTTCTGTAAAAGTCTTGTTATGCCCCTTTTTGAATATGCTGATCTAGTATGGGGCGATAAACATAATATTACCCTTATGCCTAGTTTGCAAGTTTTGCAAAATAAGGCCACTAAAGTTTTAAATAGATCATTGTCTTCATCCTCCACTGAGGCATTAGCATTAGGCGATTTCAAAGAAGGTGTGTACATGTATACAAATGCATCAATGGCCTAATTAATCAAGATATGGACTTGATTAGACAAGACGTACTTCATAGGCAGAATACACGTAACAAAGGCAATTTTAGATTACCATGTGTCAAAAGAAATTGGGGGAAGCAAAGAACACAATATCATGCCGTTTCCGATTTTAACTCCCTCAGTCAGACGATCAAAGACTCAAGGAATGTAAATAGTTTTAAACATAATGTTTTTAAGTTTTTAATATAGCTACTTACGTTTAATTTTACTTATACTTATTTTTAATTTTTTATGCATTTTTTGTATCTTTTTAATCCCTTTGTAATTTTATAGCTTTTTTTTTGTTTTTATAATATATGTCTAGTTTTGAGGTCCTTTTTGAAAACCATATCTTTTATGAAAAAGTTTCCTCAATAAAGATGATTATTATTATCACTGACTGAGTTTGTCATTGAAAATGATTATGTGCATAAGTTGGTTAGTATATTCACCTAGTTTTTTAATCCATTTTCATTTAAAAATTAGGTTTAAATAAAATTAACCAAACCATGCTCACATTTTCAACTAAACAATAGAGTCAGTCAAATATATAAATATGTATGCCATGGACACACCTCCAACCAGAAATGGAAGCAGTGTTCAATTTTGGTAACTATTTACAAGCTGGAAGAAGGAAGAAAAGGACAAATAATATAACAGTACCTTGAAGTTTTGAATGAGTCCAACCATGTTCTCTCCATCAAATTGTTGCATGCAGACTATTTTTCCTCCACGTTTAAGAAAATGGGCCATGATGACAACCATGCCAAAGATGTGAAAGAAGGGAAGAAGCCCCAGGACAGTTCCTCGGAAAGGATGAGACCTGAAGGCATCATGTAAAAGCATGCATACCTGTGACACTATGTTTTGATGTGTAAGCATGACACCTTTTGGAAAGCCAGTTGTTCCACTGGAGTATGGCATAACGCATACATCTTCTTTTGGGTTGACTGGCACATTGTCTGGAAAAGCTGAGCCATCATCAAACAACAGCGAATCAAGAGGCTCGCAGCCTTCTGCCTCACCAATTACAAAAACCTCATTTATTCCATTTTCTGCTGCAGCTATCTTTGCTTTGTCAGCAATAGCAGGTATCGTAAGAATGTATTTTGCTCCTGAATCTTTCAGTTGGTATGAAATCTCCTTTTCAGTGAAAGTTGGGTTTAACGTTGTCACTATACCACCCAGAGCAATGACTCCAAAGAATACTATGGGATATTCTGGCACGTTGGGTAGGTACAGAGCAAATACGTCACCCTTCTTGAAACCTCTTTTTGTTAATGCTGACCCCAACTTTTTTATTGAGGTATTGAGCTCATTGTAGCTGTAAGATTTCCCAGAAGCACCATCAACCTGGCGAAGAAGTAAAATTAATAAATGGCCTGGCACATGCTACTGGTGTACACATGACTTAAAATCTCAATACAGTATTTAAAACGTGCCTTCACTGCATGTGCCTAAAGTGTGCCTAATCTGTGCCCATGCATGTTTTTTTCCATGCTTTGGCAAAAAAATGGTGCCTTCTCTTCAGCATGAAATCGTGCGTAGGCACGGTGTTACACTAGTGTACACCAGTAGCGTGCACCAAGCCAAATGATAAACGAAGAAAAGGAACGTGGTTCTATTAGGTTTAGCAAAATCGTAGTCTGACAATCTGATTACAGCTTTGTGTGGATTGAGAGCTATTTTAACAAGTCTAATGCTTTACTCAATGCAGCCATTCTTGGAGCTTCAACAAGGAGAAATTTATTTTATTAGCCTCTTACAGGAAATTATCCACAAAACCCCAAGCAACTATCAGATTAAAATGAGAAGAGATCAATAAAAAGGGTGAGCCATTGTGTTTAATAGTCCCCCCCTTGTCGATGAGATATACCTTCTAATATGATAGGTGACGAATTACTCCTTAATTTTGGCGCGAAATTTCAGCGTTAATTTGTAATTTCACGTGTGAAATTACTAAATTGCCATGGCAACCCTTCTGTACGTCTCAGTGTCAAGATGGTGACGAAGTTTTAAAATGCCGTGAATGAAGATGTCAGGGCACAAAAAGACGCTTTAGAAAACCTGAACACACAAGAGAACATCAAGAAGGATTCTAACAGGTATTTTCCCGAAAAAGTCTGAAAAATTCTGAACTTTTTAAGCCAAATTTAAGGTCTAAACATTTGAGAGAGTGGAGTTCTTGATCGATACGGTCCCGGATAAACATGTCAAAAGTCCAAGATTGCTAACGTAATTCGTCACCCATGATATTAATAGGTAATCAAATGGTATACTCGTGAAATAAGGGAATAATTTCACTTGCGTTTTGTCCAACTCCTAATAATTTCCCGAGCCTTCACGCGTGAAATTATTCCCTAATTTCACTCGTCACCATTTGATTACACATACTAATGCCTCAGAAAATTAAGAGAAAGGGCCATTTCATATTAACAGCTACAACCCCACCCCTATGGGTGCTTTTTTTTAAAGTTGACTATACCTCAGAGAAAAACGGGTCAAAAGTACCAACACAGCCCCCCTTTCAGAAATAGCACATTTTTTCTTAAACCCCTAAGAAATAACTTTGCAACCCCCCTACGAAAATCTTATCATGGTGGGGGGAGGGGGTGGATATTACACAGAATGGACCATGTCAAAACGAAAGTGCTGACACAGCATTTTTCCCCTCAGAAATTTCTATCCAAGACTTCCTCAGAAAATTGATATAGAGGGAATGTGAATATTACATGAAATGGCCAGGTGTTCATCACAGATTTTGTTTCAAAATGTTATAGATAATGTTAAATGTAATAAATATCTTTTTCAAGAAAAAGGTATATATCACCCACATTGTACAGCGTAAAGTCTCAATTTAAGCAGTAGAAATCAATCAGCTGTGCATTAATACAATCACAAGATACTTCACATGACTTAACTAAAGGAACAAAGGTCATGCAAATCAGAAAGGTTGTAAGCGCACCAAGAGACCACTTTGTTTACATATTCAAACGAACATAAAGTGTTGTCGTCCAAGTTAAGCTTGAAATAATTAAAATGGGGACATTTATACGTACATGAACAAATGTACAATACAAACACAACCTAATAAAAATCAAAATCCTATCCGGTTGTCGGACATTTTGTCACAGGGTTCAAAGTACACAAAGACTTCATTTGCATTCTCCTGTTTTACAGAACTGCGTTCCAGTTTGTTGTTCGCTGCATAATAACAACAAACTTCGCAAACAATTATGTGCTTTACACTTGATTAGCTAGTTAATGGCCATAAACTCAGCTTACCATTGCCAAATCATCTCCATATTCCTGAAAATCATCTAACATAAACTCGCTGAGCGAAACTTCTGGTATGTCAACTGTGTATTTACTTTGCACAATGCCCGCTATAGAAGAACAGAATCTAGAGCAACGAATTATTTGCCCACGATGTCTACTCCACGAAGAAAGAGACGCTTTACCCGGAATCTGCAATAAAGGTCGGCCCTCAGCTCCAATTGTACATCGCGGAAGAAGTAACCTTCTTAACAAACCACGGTTAAATAATGTTCTGGCGCAGTTTGTAGAACGGAAAAGCGAACGAGCATACGCCATCACTACGCCCCCAGTAGTATGTGTGGTTTTTTCCTGTGTTCCGCGTGTTCGCTCAAAACTGGGACTATGGAGGCTGGGAACGAATAGCCCCACGCATCCTCTTCCCCCTCAGAATCTTGAAATTTCACCATTTAACATGCAGAATCTTGAAATTTCAACATTTGACAGGCGGAATCTTGCAATTTGATATGCAGAATCTTAAAAATTCAAGATTTGACATTTAGAATCTTGAAAATTCAAGATTTGACATGCAGAAGCTTGAAATTTCAAGATTTAACATTCAAAATCTTGAAGTTTCCAGATTGGACGTCCAGAATCTTGAAATTTCAAGATTTGACAAGCAGAATCTTGAAATTTGACATACAGAATCTTCAAAATTCAAGATTTGAAATGCAGAATCTTCAAAATTCAAGACTGGATATGCAGAATCTTGAAAATTCAAGATCTGACATGCACAATCTTGAAATTTCAAGATTTAACATTTCAAAATCTTGAAATTTCAAGATTGGACGTGCAGAATCTTCAAAATTCAACATTTGACACGCAGAATCTTGAAATTTCACATGCAGAATCTTCAAAATTCAAGATGATTTGACATGCAGAATCTTCAAATTTTAAGATCTGACATTCAGAATCTTGAAATTTCAAGATTTGACGTCCAGAATCTTGAAATTTCAAGATTTGACAAGCAGAATCTTGAAATTTGACATACAGAATCTTCAAAATTCAAGATTTGACATGTATAATCTAGAAATTTAAAGACTTGACATGCAGAATCTTGAAAGTTCAAGATTTGACACGTATAATCTTCAAATTTCAAGATTTGACATGCAAAATCTTCAATTTTCAAGATTTGATATGCAAAATCTCACAATTTCAAGATTTGACATGCAGAATCTTGAAATTACAAGATTTGGCAGACAGAATCTTCAAAATTCAAGATTTGACATGCAGAATCTTCAAATTTGAAGATCTGACATTCAGAATCTTGAAATTTCAAGATTTGACGTGCAGAATCTTAAAATTTCAAGATTTGACAAGCAGAATCTTGAAATTTGAAATACAGAATCTTCAAAATTCAAGATTTGACATGCAGAATCTTCAAAATTCAAGATTGGATATGCAGAATCTTGAAAATTCAAGATCTGACATGCACAATCTTGAAATTTCAACATTTAACATTTCAAAATCTTGAAATTTCAAGATTGGACGTGCAGAATCTTTAAAATTCAAGATTTGACACGCAGAATCTTGAAATTTCACATGCAGAATCTTCAAAATTCAAGATTTGACATGCATAATCTTGAAATTTCAAGACTTGACATGCAGAATCTTGAAAGTTCAAGATTTGACACGCATAATCTTCAAATTTCAAGATTTGACATGCAAAATCTTTAATTACAAGATTTGACATGCAAAATCTCACAATTTCAAGATTTGACATGCAAAATCTTGAAATTACAAGATTTGGCAGGCAGAATCTTGAAATTTTAAAATTTGACATGCAGAATCTTGAATTTTCAAGATTTGACATGCAGAATCTTGACAATTCAAGATTTCGTATACAGAATCCTAAAATTTTGAGATTTGACATGCAGAATCTTCAAAATTCAAGATTTGGCATGCAGAATCTTAAAATTTCAAAATTCTGCATGGCAAATATTGAATTTTGAAGATTCTGCGTGACAAATCTTGAAATTTTAAGATTCTGCGTACCAAATCTTAAATTTTCAGGATTTTCCATGTCAAATCCCAAAATTTCGAGATTATGCATGTCAAATCTTAATTAACATTTCAAGATTCTGCATCTATAATCTTGAATTTTTAAGATTCTGTATGTCAAATTTTGAGATTCTGCGTGTCAAATCTTGAATTTTGAAGATTCTGCACGTCAAATCTTGAAATTTTTCGATTCTGCATACGAAATCTTATATTTTCAAGATTCTGCAGGTCAAATTTTAAGATTCTGTATGCCAAATCTTGAATTTTGAAGATTCTGCATGCCAAATCTTGAAATTTTAGGATTCTGCATATGAAATCTTGAATTTTCAAGATTCTGCATGTCTAATCTTAAAATTTCAAGATTCTGCGTGTCAAATCTTGAGCTTTCACGATTCTGCATGTCAACTCTTGAAATTTGAAGATTCTGCATGCCAAATCTAGAAATTTCAAGATTAAGCTTGTCAAATCTTGAGATTTGAAGATTCTGCATGTGAAATTTCAAGATTTGGCGTGTCAAATCTTGAATTTTTAAGATTCTGCACGTCCAATCTGGAAACTTCAAGATTTTGAACGTTAAATCTTGAAATTTCAAGATTCTGTATGTCAAATCTTGAATTTTCAAGATTCTAAATGTCAAATCTTGAATTTTTAAGATTCTGCATGTCAAATCTTGAAATTTCAAGATTCTGCATGTTAAATCTTCAAATTTTAAGATTCTACATGACAAATCTTAAAATTTTTAAGATTCTGCATGTCAAATGTTGAAATTTGAAGATTCTGCATGTCAAATCTTGAAATTTGAAGATTTGGAAACTCACCTGTAAATAAGTCATAATGATAACTCCCGCTACTTATTTCACGGTCCTGTGTGACCCGTATAGTAGCGTGGCTTAGTTTTTTTTTTGTTCACTCTGGAGTACAAGCATCAAACTCGGCACAGTTGTTCGTCGGGACATTCAGAAGGGGCGCAAAAAATAGGAGCTTTAGAGGGGAGGAGAGGGGTATTTTTGTCAAAGTAACGTAATATATCAGTTAGCTCTACAAAAGGGGAAAGCACCTGGAAACAGGTTTATATCGCTTAGTATTATATAAGGGTGGAGGAGGGGTGTATCAGCGCAAAAAAAACTGGTAGAGGGTAGGCGAGAGGCACATATACAGTAAAAATTCTATTAACCGGACACCTTCGTAACAAGGGGTGGCAAGGGGGTAACAAGAGGTAACAAAGTTAACAAGAGGTAACAAGGGGACACAACGGGTAAGAAGGGTAACAAGGGGTAACAAGGGTAACAAGGGGTAACAAGGGTAAAAAGGGGTAACAAAGGTACCAAGGGGAAACAAGGGGTAACAAGGAAAAACAAGGGGAACAAGCGGTAACAAGGGGTAGCTAGGGGTAACAAGGGTAACAAGGGGTAACAAGGGGTAACAAGGGTAACAAGGGATAAGCAGGGGTAACAAGGGCAACAAGGGGTAACATGGGGTAACAAGGGTAACAGGGGGGAACATGGGGTAACAAGGGGTAACAAGGGTAACAAGGGGTAACAAGGGGTAACAAGGGGTAACAAGGGTAACAAGGGGTAACAAGGGTAAAAAGAGGTAACATGGGGTAACAAGGGTAACAAGGGGTAACAAGGGTAACAAGGAATAACATGGGGTAACAAGGGGTAACAAGGGTAACAAGGGGTAACAAGGAATAACAAGGGTAACAAGGGGTAACAAGGGGTAAAAGGGTAACAAGGGGAAACAAGGGGTAACAAGGGTAAAAAGGGGTAACATGGGGGTAACAAGGGATAACAAGGGGTAACAAGAGGTAACATGGGGTAACAAGGGTAACAAGGGTAACAAGGGGTAACAAGGGGTAACAAGGGTAACAAGGGGTAACATGGGGTAACAAGGGTAACAAGGGGTAACAAGGGTAACAAGGAAAAACATGGGGTAACAAGGGGTAACAAGGGGTAACAAGGGTAACAAAGGGTAACAAGGGGTAACAAGGAGTAAAAAGGGGTAACAAGGGTAACAAGGGGTAACAAGGGGTAAAAAGGGGTAACAAGGGTAAGAAGGGGTAACATAGGGCAACAAAGGTAACCAGGGGTAACAAGGGTAACAAGGGGTAACATAGGGGAACAAGGGGTAACAAGGGGTAACAAGGGTAACAAGAGGTAACAAGGGGTAACAAGGGAAACAAGGGGTAACAAGGGGTAACAAGGGTAACAACTGGTAACAAGGGTAACAAGGGGTAACAAGAGGTAACAAGGGTAACAAGGGGTAACATGGGGTAACAAGGGTAACAAGGGGTAACAAGGGTAACAAGAGGTAACAAGGGTTAACAGGGGGTATCAAGGGGTAACAAGCGTAACAAGGGTAACATGAAGGTAACAAGGGGTAACATGGGGTAACAAGGGTAACAAGGAATAACAAGGGGTAACAAGGGTAACAAGGGGTAACAAGGGGTAACAAGGGTAACAAGGGGTAACAAGGGTAACAACGGGTAACAAGGGTAACAAGGGGTATCAAGGGGTAACAAGGGTAACAAGAGGTAACATGGGGTAACAAGGGTAACAAGGGGTAACAAGGGGGTAACAAGGGTAACAAGGGGTAACATGGGGTAACAAGGGTAAAAAGGGGTAACAAGGGTAACAAGAGGTAACAAGAGGTAAAAAGGGTATCAAGGGATAACAAGCGTAACAAGAGTAACAAGGAGGTAACAAGCGGTAACATAGGGTAACAAGGGTAACAAGGAATAACAAGGGATAACAAGGGTAACAAGGGGTAACAAGGGGTAACAAGGGTAACAAGGGTTAACAAGGGGTAACAAGGGTAACAAGGGGTAACAAGGGGTAACAAGGGTAATAAGGGTAACATGGGGTAACAAGAGGTAACAAGGGGTAACATGGGGTAACAAGGGTAGCAAGGGGTAACAAGGGTAAAAAGGGGTAACGAGAGGTAACAAGGGTAACAAGGGGTAACATGCTGTAACAAGGGGTAACAACGGGTAACAAGGGGTCACAAGGAAAAACAAGAGGAACAGGGGGAAACAAGGGGAACAATGGGTACCAATGGGTAACAAGGGGTAACAAGGGGTGGCAAGGGGTAACAAGAGGTAACAAAGGTAACAAGGGGTAACAAGGGGACGCAAGGGGTAAGAAGGGTAACAAGGGGTAACAAGGGTAACAAGAGGTAACAAGGGGTAACAAGGGGACACAAGGGGTAAGAAGGCTAACAAGGGGTAAAAGGGGAACAAGAGGTAACAAGGGGTAACAAGGGGTAACAAGGGTAAAAAGGGATAACAAAGGTACCAACGAGAAACAATGGGTAACAAGGAAAAACAAGACGAACAAAAGGTAACAAGGGTAACAAGGGTAACAAGGGGTAACAAGGGGTAACAAGGGTAACAAGGGGCAACATGGGGTAACAAGGGTAACAGGGGGAACATGGGGTAACAAGGGGTAACAAGGGTAAAAAGAGGTAACAAGGGGTAACAAGGGTAACAAGGGTAACAAGGGTAAAATGGGGTAACAAGGGGTAACAAGGGGTAACATGGGGTAACAAGGGTAGCAAGGGGTAACAAGGGGTAACAAGGGTAACAAGGGGTAACGAGAGGTAACAAGGGTAACAAGGGGTAACATCCAGTAACAAGGGTAACAAGTGGTAACAAGGGGTAAAAAGGGTAACAAGGGGTAACATGGGTAACAAGGTGTAACAAGGGTAACAAGGGGTTAGAAGGGGAAAAATGGTAACAAGGGGAACAAGGGTTAACAAGGTTAACAAGGGGTAACAAGGGTAACAAGGGTAACATGGGGTAACAAGGGTAACAGGGGGGAACATGGGGTAACAAGGGGTAACAAGGGGTAACATGGAGTAACAAGGGTAGCAAGGGGTAACAAGGGGTAACAAGGGTAAAAAGGGGGAACGAGAGGTAACAAGGGTAACAAGGGGTAACATGCTGTAACAAGGGGTAACAACGGGTAACAAGGGGTCACAAGGAAAAACAAGAGGAACAGGGGGTAACAAGGGGAACAATGGGTACCAATGGGTAACAAGGGGTAACAAGGGGTGGCAAGGGGTAACAAGAGGTAACAAAGGTAACAAAGGGTAACAAGGGGTAACATGGGGTAACAAGGGGTAACAAGGGGTAACAAGGGTAACGAGAGGTAACAAGGGGTAACAAGGGGTATCAAGGGATAACAAGGGGTAACATGGGGTAAAAAGGGTAACAGGGGGGAACATGGCGTAACAAGGGGTAACAAGGGTAACAAGGGGTAACAAGGGGTAACAAGGGGTAACAAGGGTAAAAAGGGGTAACATGGGGTAACAAGGGTAACAAGGGGTAACAAGGGTAACAAGGGGTAACATGGGGTAACAAGGGGTAACAAGTGGTAACAAGGGTAACAAGGGGTAACAAGGGGTAACAAGGGGTAACAAGGGGTAACAAGGGTAACAACGGGTAACAAGGGTAACAAGGGGTAACAAGGGGTAACAAGGGTAACAAGGGGTAACATGGGGTAACAAGGGTAACAAGGGGTAACAAGGGTAACAAGGGGTAACATGGGGTACCAAGGGTAACAAGGGGTAACAAGGGTAACAAGGGGTAACATGGGGTAACAAGGCTAACAAGGGGTAACAACGGTAACAAGAGGTAACAAGCGTAACAAGGGTAACATGAAGGTAACAAGGAGTAACATGGGGTAACAAGGGTAACAAGGGGTAAAATGGGGGTAACAAGGGGCAACAAGGGTAACAAGGGGTAACAAATGTAACAAGGGGAAACAAGGGGTAACAAGGAAAAAACATGGCGAACAAAAGATAACAAGGGGAACAAGGGGTATGAACGGGTAACATGGGGCAACAAGGGTAACAAGTGTAACAAGGGTAACAAGGAGGTAACAAGGGGTAACATCCAGTAACAAGGGTAACAAGTGGTAACAAGGGGTAACAAGGGGTAAAAAGGGTAACAAGGGGTAACATGGGTAACAAGGGTAAGAAGGGGTAACATAGGGCAACAAAGGTAACCAGGGGTAACAAGGGTAACAAGGGGTAACATAGGGGAACAAGGGGTAACAAGGGGGTAACAAGGGTAACAAGAGGTAACAAGGGGTAACAAGGGAAACAAGGGGTAACAAGGGGTAACAAGGGGTAACAACTGGTAACAAGGGTAACAAGGGGTAACAAGAGGTAACAAGGGTAACAAGGGGTAACATGGGGTAACAAGGGTAACAAGGGGTAACAAGGGTAACAAGAGGTAACAAGGGTTAACAGGGGGTATCAAGGGGTAACAAGCGTAACAAGGGTAACATGAAGGTAACAAGGGGTAACATGGGGTAACAAGGGTAACAAGGAATAACAAGGGGTAACAAGGGTAACAAGGGGGTAACAAGGGGTAACAAGGGTAACAAGGGGTAACAAGGGTAACAACGGGTAACAAGGGTAACAAGGGGTATCAAGGGGTAACAAGGGTAACAAGAGGTAACATGGGGTAACAAGGGTAACAAGGGGTAACAAGGGGTAACAAGGGTAACAAGGGGTAACATGGGGTAACAAGGGTAAAAAGGGGTAACAAGGGTAACAAGAGGTAACAAGGGGTAAAAAGGGTATCAAGGGATAACAAGCGTAACAAGAGTAACAAGGAGGTAACAAGCGGTAAAATAGGGTAACAAGGGTAACAAGGAATAACAAGGGATAACAAGGGTAACAAGGGGTAACAAGGGGTAACAAGGGTAACAAGGGTTAACAAGGGGTAACAAGGGTAACAAGGGGTAACAAGGGGTAACAAGGGTAATAAGGGTAACATGGGGTAACAAGAGGTAACAAGGGGTAACATGGGGGTAACAAGGGTAGCAAGGGGTAACAAGGGTAAAAAGGGGGTAACGAGAGGTAACAAGGGTAACAAGGGGTAACATGCTGTAACAAGGGGTAACAACGGGTAACAAGGGGTCACAAGGAAAAACAAGAGGAACAGGGGGAAACAAGGGGAACAATGGGTACCAATGGGTAACAAGGGGTAACAAGGGGTGGCAAGGGGTAACAAGAGGTAACAAAGGTAACAAGGGGTAACAAGGGGACGCAAGGGGTAAGAAGGGTAACAAGGGGTAACAAGGGTAACAAGAGGTAACAAGGGGTAACAAGGGGACACAAGGGGTAAGAAGGCTAACAAGGGGTAAAAGGGGAACAAGAGGTAACAAGGGGTAACAAGGGGTAACAAGGGTAAAAAGGGATAACAAAGGTACCAACGAGAAACAATGGGTAACAAGGAAAAACAAGACGAACAAAAGGTAACAAGGGTAACAAGGGTAACAAGGGGTAACAAGGGGTAACAAGGGTAACAAGGGGCAACATGGGGTAACAAGGGTAACAGGGGGAACATGGGGTAACAAGGGGTAACAAGGGTAAAAAGAGGTAACAAGGGGTAACAAGGGTAACAAGGGTAACAAGGGTAAAATGGGGTAACAAGGGGTAACAAGGGGTAACATGGGGTAACAAGGGTAGCAAGGGGTAACAAGGGGTAACAAGGGTAACAAGGGGTAACGAGAGGTAACAAGGGTAACAAGGGGTAACATCCAGTAACAAGGGTAACAAGTGGTAACAAGGGGTAAAAAGGGTAACAAGGGGTAACATGGGTAACAAGGTGTAACAAGGGTAACAAGGGGTTAGAAGGGGAAAAATGGTAACAAGGGGAACAAGGGTTAACAAGGTTAACAAGGGGTAACAAGGGTAACAAGGGTAACATGGGGTAACAAGGGTAACAGGGGGGAACATGGGGGTAACAAGGGGTAACAAGGGGTAACATGGAGTAACAAGGGTAGCAAGGGGTAACAAGGGGTAACAAGGGTAAAAAGGGGAACGAGAGGGTAACAAGGGTAACAAGGGGTAACATGCTGTAACAAGGGGTAACAACGGGTAACAAGGGGTCACAAGGAAAAACAAGAGGAACAGGGGGTAACAAGGGGAACAATGGGTACCAATGGGTAACAAGGGGTAACAAGGGGTGGCAAGGGGGTAACAAGAGGTAACAAAGGTAACAAAGGGTAACAAGGGGTAACATGGGGTAACAAGGGGTAACAAGGGGTAACAAGGGTAACGAGAGGTAACAAGGGGTAACAAGGGGTATCAAGGGATAACAAGGGGTAACATGGGGTAAAAAGGGTAACAGGGGGGAACATGGCGTAACAAGGGGTAACAAGGGTAACAAGGGGTAACAAGGGGTAACAAGGGGTAACAAGGGTAAAAAGGGGTAACATGGGGTAACAAGGGTAACAAGGGGTAACAAGGGTAACAAGGGGTAACATGGGGTAACAAGGGGGTAACAAGTGGTAACAAGGGTAACAAGGGGTAACAAGGGGTAACAAGGGGTAACAAGGGGTAACAAGGGTAACAACGGGTAACAAGGGTAACAAGGGGTAACAAGGGGTAACAAGGGTAACAAGGGGTAACATGGGGTAACAAGGGTAACAAGGGGTAACAAGGGTAACAAGGGGTAACATGGGGTACCAAGGGTAACAAGGGGTAACAAGGGTAACAAGGGGTAACATGGGGTAACAAGGCTAACAAGGGGTAACAACGGTAACAAGAGGTAACAAGCGTAACAAGGGTAACATGAAGGTAACAAGGAGTAACATGGGGTAACAAGGGTAACAAGGGGTAAAATGGGGTAACAAGGGGCAACAAGGGTAACAAGGGGTAACAAATGTAACAAGGGGAAACAAGGGGTAACAAGGAAAAAACATGGCGAACAAAAGATAACAAGGGGAACAAGGGGTATGAACGGGTAACATGGGGCAACAAGGGTAACAAGTGTAACAAGGGTAACAAGGAGGTAACAAGGGGTAACATCCAGTAACAAGGGTAACAAGTGGTAACAAGGGGTAACAAGGGGTAAAAAGGGTAACAAGGGGTAACATGGGTAACAAGGGGTAACAAGGGTAACAAGGGGTAACAAGGGGAAAAGGGGTAACAAGGGGAACAAGGGTTAACAAGGGTAACAAGGGGTAACAAGGGGTAACAAGGGTAACAAGGGGTAACATGGGGTAACAAGGGTAACAAGGGGTAACAAGGGTAACAAGAGGTAACAAGGGGTAACAAGGGGTATCAAGGGGTAACAAGCCTAACAAGAGTAACAAGGAGGTAACAAGCGGTAACATAGGGTAAAAAGGGTAACAAGGAATAACAGGAGATAACAAGGGTAACAAGGGGTAACAAGGGGTAACAAGGGGTAACAAGGGTAACAAGGGCTAACAAGGGGTAACAAGGGTAACAATGGGTAACAAGGGGTAACAAGGGTAACAAGGGTAACATGGGGTAACAAGGGGTAACAAGGGTAACAATGGGTAACAAGGGGTAACAAGGGTAACAAGGGTAACATGGGGTAACAAGGGGTAACAAGGGGTAACATGGGGTAACAAGGGTAGCAAGGGGTAACAACGGGTAACAGGGGTAACAATGGGTAACAAGGGGTAACAAGGGTAACAAGGGGTAACATGCTGTAACAAGAGGTAACAACGGGTAACAAGGGGTCACAAGGAAAAACAAGAGGAACAGGGGGGTAACAAGGGGAACAATGGGTAACAATGGGTAACAAGGGGTAACAAGGGGTGGGAAGGGGTCACAAGAGGTAACAAAGGTAACAAGGGGTAACAATGGGACGCAAGGGGTAAGAAGGGTAACAAGGGGTAACAAGGGTAACAAGGGGTAACAAGGGGTAACAAGGGGTAACAAGGGGTAACAAGGGGTAACAAGGGTAACAAGGGGTAACAAGGGTAACAAGAGGTAACAAGCGTAACAAGGGTAAGATGAAGGTAACAAGGAGTAACATGGGGTAACAAGGGTAACAAGGGGTAAAATGGGGTAACAAGGGGCAACAAGGGTAACAAGGGTAACAAGTGGTAACAAGGGGTAACAAGGGGTAAAAAGGGTAACAAGGGGTAACATGGGTAACAAGTTGTAACAAGGGTAACAAGGGGTAACAAGGGGAGAAGGGGTAACAAGGGGTAACAAGGGGTAACAAGGGTAACAAGGGGTAACAAGGGGTAACAAGGGTAACAAGGGGTAACAAGGGGTAACAAGGGTAACAAGGGGTAACAAGGGTAACAAGGGGTAACATGGGGTAACAAGGGTAACAGGGGGGAACATGGGGTAACAAGGGGTAACAAGGGTAACAAGGGGTAACAAGGGGTAACAAGGGTAAACAGGGGTGAAATGGGGTAACTAGGGTAACAAGGGGTAACAAGGGTAACGAGGGGTAACATGGGGTAACAAGGGGTAACAAGGGGTAACAAGGGTAACAAGGGGTAACAAGGGGTAACAAGGGGTAACAAGGGGTAACAAGGGTAACAAGGGGTAACAAGGGTAACAAGAGGTAACAAGCGTAACAAGGGTAAGATGAAGGTAACAAGGAGTAACATGGGGTAACAAGGGTAACAAGGGGTAAAATGGGGTAACAAGGGGCAACAAGGGTAACAAGGGTAACAAGTGGTAACAAGGGGTAACAAGGGGTAAAAAGGGTAACAAGGGGTAACATGGGTAACAAGTTGTAACAAGGGTAACAAGGGGTAACAAGGGGAGAAGGGGTAACAAGGGGTAACAAGGGGTAACAAGGGTAACAAGGGGTAACAAGGGGTAACAAGGGTAACAAGGGGTAACAAGGGGTAACAAGGGTAACAAGGGGTAACAAGGGTAACAAGGGGTAACATGGGGTAACAAGGGTAACAGGGGGGAACATGGGGTAACAAGGGGTAACAAGGGTAACAAGGGGTAACAAGGGGTAACAAGGGTAAACAGGGGTGAAATGGGGTAACTAGGGTAACAAGGGGTAACAAGGGTAACGAGGGGTAACATGGGGTAACAAGGGGTAACAAGGGGTAACAAGGGTAACAAGGGGTAACAAGGGGTAACAAGGGTAACAAGGGGTAACAAGGGTAAAAAGGGGTAAAATGGGGTAACAAGGGTAACAAGAGGTAACAAGCGTAACAAGGGTAAGATGAAGGTAACAAGGAGTAACATGGGGTAACAAGGGTAACAAGGGGTAAAATGGGGTAACAAGGGGCAACAAGGGTAACAAGGGTAACAAGTGGTAACAAGGGGTAACAAGGGGTAAAAAGGGTAACAAGGGGTAACATGGGTAACAAGTTGTAACAAGGGTAACAAGGGGTAACAAGGGGAAAAGGGGTAACAAGGCGTAACAAGGGGTAACAAGGCTAACAAGGGGTAACAAGGGGTAACAAGGGTAACAAGGGGTAACAAGGGGTAACAAGGGTAACAAGGGGTAACAAGGGGTAACATGGGGTAACAAGGGTAACAGGGGGGAACATGGGGTAACAAGGGGTAACAAGGGTAACAAGGGGTAACAAGGGGTAACAAGGGTAAACAGGGGTGAAATGGGGTAACTAGGGTAACAAGGGGTAACAAGGGTAACAAGGGGTAACATGGGGTAACAAGGGGTAACAAGGGGTAACAAGGGTAACAAGGGGTAACAAGGGGTAACAAGGGTAACAAGAGGTAACAAGGGGTAACAAGGGTAACAAGGGGTAACATGGGTAACAAGGGTAACAGGGGGGAATATGGGGTAACAAGGGGTAACAAGGGTAACAAGGGGTAACAAGGGGTAACAAGGGTAAAAAGGGGTAAAATAGGGTAACAAGGGTAACAAGGGGTAACAAGGGTAACAAGGGGTAACATGGGGTAACAAGGGGTAACAAGGGGTAACAAGGGGTAACAAGGGGTAACAAGGGTAACAAGGGGTAACATGGGGTAACAAGGGTAACAGGGGGAACATGGGGTAACAAGAGGTAACAAGGGTAACAAGGGGTAACAAGGGTAAACAGGGGTGAAATGGGGTAACAAGGGTAACAAGGGGTAACAAGGGTAACAAGGGGTAACATGGGGTAACAAGGGGTAACAAGGGGTAACAAGGGGTAACAAGGGGTAACAAGGGTAACAAGGGGTAACAAGGGTAACAAGAGGTAACAAGCGTAACAAGGGTAAGATGAAGGTAACAAGGAGTAACATGGGGTAACAAGGGTAACAAGGGGTAAAATGGGGTAACAAGGGGCAACAAGGGTAACAAGGGTAACAAGTGGTAACAAGGGGTAACAAGGGGTAAAAAGGGTAACAAGGGGTAACATGGGTAACAAGTTGTAACAAGGGTAACAAGGGGTAACAAGGGGAGAAGGGGTAACAAGGGGTAACAAGGGGTAACAAGGGTAACAAGGGGTAACAAGGGGTAACAAGGGTAACAAGGGGTAACAAGGGGTAACAAGGGTAACAAGGGGTAACAAGGGTAACAAGGGGTAACATGGGGTAACAAGGGTAACAGGGGGGAACATGGGGTAACAAGGGGTAACAAGGGTAACAAGGGGTAACAAGGGGTAACAAGGGTAAACAGGGGTGAAATGGGGTAACTAGGGTAACAAGGGGTAACAAGGGTAACGAGGGGTAACATGGGGTAACAAGGGGTAACAAGGGGTAACAAGGGTAACAAGGGGTAACAAGGGGTAACAAGGGTAACAAGGGGTAACAAGGGTAAAAAGGGGTAAAATGGGGTAACAAGGGTAACAAGAGGTAACAAGCGTAACAAGGGTAAGATGAAGGTAACAAGGAGTAACATGGGGTAACAAGGGTAACAAGGGGTAAAATGGGGTAACAAGGGGCAACAAGGGTAACAAGGGTAACAAGTGGTAACAAGGGGTAACAAGGGGTAAAAAGGGTAACAAGGGGTAACATGGGTAACAAGTTGTAACAAGGGTAACAAGGGGTAACAAGGGGAAAAGGGGTAACAAGGGGTAACAAGGGGTAACAAGGGTAACAAGGGGTAACAAGGGGTAACAAGGGTAACAAGGGGTAACAAGGGGTAACATGGGGTAACAAGGGTAACAGGGGGGAACATGGGGTAACAAGGGGTAACAAGGGTAACAAGGGGTAACAAGGGGTAACAAGGGTAAACAGGGGTGAAATGGGGTAACTAGGGTAACAGGGGGTAACAAGGGTAACAAGGGGTAACATGGGGTAACAAGGGGTAACAAGGGGTAACAAGGGTAACAAGGGGTAACAAGGGGTAACAAGGGTAACAAGAGGTAACAAGGGGTAACAAGGGTAACAAGGGGTAACATGGGTAACAAGGGTAACAGGGGGGAATATGGGGTAACAAGGGGTAACAAGGGTAACAAGGGGTAACAAGGGGTAACAAGGGTAAAAAGGGGTAAAATAGGGTAACAAGGGTAACAAGGGGTAACAAGGGTAACAAGGGGTAACATGGGGTAACAAGGGGTAACAAGGGGTAACAAGGGGTAACAAGGGGTAACAAGGGTAACAAGGGGTAACATGGGGTAACAAGGGTAACAGGGGGAACATGGGGTAACAAGAGGTAACAAGGGTAACAAGGGGTAACAAGGGGTAACAAGGGTAAACAGGGGTGAAATGGGGTAACAAGGGTAACAAGGGGTAACAAGGGTAACAAGGGGTAACATGGGGTAACAAGGGGTAACAAGGGGTAACAAGGGTAACAAGGGTAACTAGGGGTAACAAGGGGTAAGAAGGGTAACAAGGGGTAACAAGCGTAACAAGGGTAAGATGAAGGTAACAAGGGGTAACATGGGGTAACAAGGGTAACAAGGGGTAAAATGGGGTAACAAGGGGTAACAAGGGTAACACGGGGTAACAAAGGTAATAAGGGGAAACAAGGGGTAACAAGGAAAAACAGAGGGAACAAAAGGTAACAAGGGGAACAAGGGGTAACAAGGGGTAACATGGGGTAACAAGGGTAACAAGCGTAACAAGGGTAACAAGGAGGTAACAAGGGGTAACATCGAATAACAAGGGTAACAAGTGGTAACAAGGGGTAACAAGGGTAACAAGAGGTAACATGGGTAACAAGGGGTAACAAGGGGTAACAAGGGTAACAAGGGGTAACAAGGAAAAAGAAGGGGAACAAGGGGTAACAAGGGAAACAAGGGGTAACAAGGGGTAGCAAGGGGTAACAAGGGTAACAATGGGTATAAAGGGGTAACAAGGGTTAACATGGGGTACAAGGGTAACAAGGGGTAACAAAGGTAACAAGGGGAATCAAGGGGTAACAAAGGTAACAAGGGTAAACAAGGGATAACAAAGATAACAATGGGAAACAAGGGGTAACCAGGAAGAACAAGGGGAACAAAATATAACAAGGGGAACAAGGGGTAGCAAGGGGTAGCAAGGCGTAACAAGGGTAACAAGGGGTAACAAGGGTAACAAGGGGTAACTAGGGGTAGCAAGGGGTAACAAGGGTTAACAAGGGTAACAAGGGGTAACAAGGGTAACAATGGGTAACTAGGGTAACAAGGGGTAACAAGGAGTATTAAGGGGTAACAAGCGTAACTAGGGTTAACAAGGGGAAACAAGGGGTAACAAGGGTAACAAGGGGTAAGAAGGGTAACAAGGGGTAAGAAGGGTAACAAGGGGTAACATGGGGTAAGAAGGGTAACAAGGGGTAAGAAGGGTAACAAGGGGTAACAAGGGGTAAGAAGGTTAACAAGGGGTAACATGGGGTAAGAAGGGTAACAAGGGGTAACAAGGGTAACAAGGGGTAAGAAGGGTAACAAGGGGTAACATGCTGTAACAAGAGGTAACAACGGGTAACAAGGGGTCACAAGGAAAAACAAGAGGAACAGGGGGTAACAAGGGGAACAATGGGTAACAATGGGTAACAAGGGGTAACAAGGGGTGGGAAGGGGTCACAAGAGGTAACAAAGGTAACAAGGGGTAACAATGGGACGCAAGGGGTAAGAAGGGTAACAAGGGGTAACAAGGGTAACAAGGGGTAACAAGGGGTAACAAGGGGTAACAAGGGGTAACAAGGGTAACAAGGGGTAACAAGGGTAACAAGAGGTAACAAGCGTAACAAGGGTAAGATGAAGGTAACAAGGAGTAACATGGGGTAACAAGGGTAACAAGGGGTAAAATGGGGTAACAAGGGGCAACAAGGGTAACAAGGGTAACAAGTGGTAACAAGGGGTAACAAGGGGTAAAAAGGGTAACAAGGGGTAACATGGGTAACAAGTTGTAACAAGGGTAACAAGGGGTAACAAGGGGAGAAGGGGTAACAAGGGGTAACAAGGGGTAACAAGGGTAACAAGGGGTAACAAGGGGTAACAAGGGTAACAAGGGGTAACAAGGGGTAACAAGGGTAACAAGGGGTAACAAGGGTAACAAGGGGTAACATGGGGTAACAAGGGTAACAGGGGGGAACATGGGGTAACAAGGGGTAACAAGGGTAACAAGGGGTAACAAGGGGTAACAAGGGTAAACAGGGGTGAAATGGGGTAACTAGGGTAACAAGGGGTAACAAGGGTAACGAGGGGTAACATGGGGTAACAAGGGGTAACAAGGGGTAACAAGGGTAACAAGGGGTAACAAGGGGTAACAAGGGTAACAAGGGGTAACAAGGGTAAAAAGGGGTAAAATGGGGTAACAAGGGTAACAAGAGGTAACAAGCGTAACAAGGGTAAGATGAAGGTAACAAGGAGTAACATGGGGTAACAAGGGTAACAAGGGGTAAAATGGGGTAACAAGGGGCAACAAGGGTAACAAGGGTAACAAGTGGTAACAAGGGGTAACAAGGGGTAAAAAGGGTAACAAGGGGTAACATGGGTAACAAGTTGTAACAAGGGTAACAAGGGGTAACAAGGGGAAAAGGGGTAACAAGGGGTAACAAGGGGTAACAAGGGTAACAAGGGGTAACAAGGGGTAACAAGGGTAACAAGGGGTAACAAGGGGTAACAAGGGTAACAAGGGGTAACAAGGGGTAACATGGGGTAACAAGGGTAACAGGGGGGAACATGGGGTAACAAGGGGTAACAAGGGTAACAAGGGGTAACAAGGGGTAACAAGGGTAAACAGGGGTGAAATGGGGTAACTAGGGTAACAAGGGGTAACAAGGGTAACAAGGGGTAACATGGGGTAACAAGGGGTAACAAGGGGTAACAAGGGTAACAAGGGGTAACAAGGGGTAACAAGGGTAACAAGAGGTAACAAGGGGTAACAAGGGTAACAAGGGGTAACATGGGTAACAAGGGTAACAGGGGGGAATATGGGGTAACAAGGGGTAACAAGGGTAACAAGGGGTAACAAGGGGTAACAAGGGTAAAAAGGGGTAAAATAGGGTAACAAGGGTAACAAGTGGTAACAAGGGTAACAAGGGGTAACATGGGGTAACAAGGGGTAACAAGGGGTAACAAGGGGTAACAAGGGGTAACAAGGGTAACAAGGGGTAACATGGGGTAACAAGGGTAACAGGGGGAACATGGGGTAACAAGAGGTAACAAGGGTAACAAGGGGTAACAAGGGGTAACAAGGGTAAACAGGGGTGAAATGGGGTAACAAGGGTAACAAGGGGTAACAAGGGTAACAAGGGGTAACATGGGGTAACAAGGGGTAACAAGGGGTAACAAGGGTAACAAGGGTAACTAGGGGTAACAAGGGGTAAGAAGGGTAACAAGGGGTAACAAGCGTAACAAGGGTAAGATGAAGGTAACAAGGGGTAACATGGGGTAACAAGGGTAACAAGGGGTAAAATGGGGTAACAAGGGGTAACAAGGGTAACACGGGGTAACAAAGGTAATAAGGGAAAACAAGGGGTAACAAGGAAAAACAGAGGGAACAAAAGGTAACAAGGGGAACAAGGGGTAACAAGGGGTAACATGGGGTAACAAGGGTAACAAGCGTAACAAGGGTAACAAGGAGGTAACAAGGGGTAACATCGAATAACAAGGGTAACAAGTGGTAACAAGGGGTAACAAGGGTAACAAGGGGTAACAAGGAAAAAGAAGGGGAACAAGGGGTAACAAGGGAAACAAGGGGTAACAAGGGGTAGCAAGGGGTAACAAGGGTAACAATGGGTATTAAGGGGTAACAAGGGTTAACATGGGGTACAAGGGTAACAAGGGGTAACAAAGGTAACAAGGGGAATCAAGGGGTAACAAAGGTAACAAGGGTAAACAAGGGATAACAAAGATAACAATGGGAAACAAGGGGTAACCAGGAAGAACAAGGGGAACAAAATATAACAAGGGGAACAAGGGGTAGCAAGGGGTAGCAAGGCGTAACAAGGGTAACAAGGGGTAACAAGGGTAACAAGGGGTAACTAGGGGTAGCAAGGGGTAACAAGGGTTAACAAGGGTAACAAGGGGTAACAAGGGTAACAATGGGTAACTAGGGTAACAAGGGGTAACAAGGAGTATTAAGGGGTAACAAGCGTAACTAGGGTTAACAAGGGGAAACAAGGGGTAACAAGGGTAACAAGGGGTAAGAAGGGTAACAAGGGGTAAGAAGGGTAACAAGGGGTAACATGGGGTAAGAAGGGTAACAAGGGGTAAGAAGGGTAACAAGGGGTAACAAGGGGTAAGAAGGGTAACAAGGGGTAACATGGGGTAAGAAGGGTAACAAGGGGTAACAAGGGTAACAAGGGGTAAGAAGGGTAACAAGGGGTAACATGCTGTAACAAGAGGTAACAACGGGTAACAAGGGGTCACAAGGAAAAACAAGAGGAACAGGGGGTAACAAGGGGAACAATGGGTAACAATGGGTAACAAGGGGTAACAAGGGGTGGGAAGGGGTCACAAGAGGTAACAAAGGTAACAAGGGGTAACAATGGGACGCAAGGGGTAAGAAGGGTAACAAGGGGTAACAAGGGTAACAAGGGGTAACAAGGGGTAACAAGGGGTAACAAGGGGTAACAAGGGTAACAAGGGGTAACAAGGGTAACAAGAGGTAACAAGCGTAACAAGGGTAAGATGAAGGTAACAAGGAGTAACATGGGGTAACAAGGGTAACAAGGGGTAAAATGGGGTAACAAGGGGCAACAAGGGTAACAAGGGTAACAAGTGGTAACAAGGGGTAACAAGGGGTAAAAAGGGTAACAAGGGGTAACATGGGTAACAAGTTGTAACAAGGGTAACAAGGGGTAACAAGGGGAGAAGGGGTAACAAGGGGTAACAAGGGGTAACAAGGGTAACAAGGGGTAACAAGGGGTAACAAGGGTAACAAGGGGTAACAAGGGGTAACAAGGGTAACAAGGGGTAACAAGGGTAACAAGGGGTAACATGGGGTAACAAGGGTAACAGGGGGGAACATGGGGTAACAAGGGGTAACAAGGGTAACAAGGGGTAACAAGGGGTAACAAGGGTAAACAGGGGTGAAATGGGGTAACTAGGGTAACAAGGGGTAACAAGGGTAACAAGGGGTAACATGGGGTAACAAGGGGTAACAAGGGGTAACAAGGGGTAACAAGGGTAACAAGGGGTAACAAGGGGTAACAAGGGTAACAAGGGGTAACAAGGGTAAAAAGGGGTAAAATGGGGTAACAAGGGTAACAAGAGGTAACAAGCGTAACAAGGGTAAGATGAAGGTAACAAGGAGTAACATGGGGTAACAAGGGTAACAAGGGGTAAAATGGGGTAACAAGGGGCAACAAGGGTAACAAGGGTAACAAGTGGTAACAAGGGGTAACAAGGGGTAAAAAGGGTAACAAGGGGTAACATGGGTAACAAGTTGTAACAAGGGTAACAAGGGGTAACAAGGGGAAAAGGGGTAACAAGGGGTAACAAGGGGTAACAAGGGTAACAAGGGGTAACAAGGGGTAACAAGGGTAACAAGGGGTAACAAGGGGTAACAAGGGTAACAAGGGGTAACAAGGGTAACAAGGGGTAACATGGGGTAACAAGGGTAACAGGGGGGAACATGGGGTAACAAGGGGTAACAAGGGTAACAAGGGGTAACAAGGGGTAACAAGGGTAAACAGGGGTGAAATGGGGTAACTAGGGTAACAAGGGGTAACAAGGGTAACAAGGGGTAACATGGGGTAACAAGGGGTAACAAGGGGTAACAAGGGTAACAAGGGGTAACAAGGGGTAACAAGGGTAACAAGAGGTAACAAGGGGTAACAAGGGTAACAAGGGGTAACATGGGTAACAAGGGTAACAGGGGGGAATATGGGGTAACAAGGGGTAACAAGGGTAACAAGGGGTAACAAGGGGTAACAAGGGTAAAAAGGGGTAAAATAGGGTAACAAGGGTAACAAGGGGTAACAAGGGTAACAAGGGGTAACATGGGGTAACAAGGGGTAACAAGGGGTAACAAGGGGTAACAAGGGGTAACAAGGGTAACAAGGGGTAACATGGGGTAACAAGGGTAACAGGGGGAACATGGGGTAACAAGAGGTAACAAGGGTAACAAGGGGTAACAAGGGGTAACAAGGGTAAACAGGGGTGAAATGGGGTAACAAGGGTAACAAGGGGTAACAAGGGTAACAAGGGGTAACATGGGGTAACAAGGGGTAACAAGGGGTAACAAGGGTAACAAGGGTAACTAGGGGTAACAAGGGGTAAGAAGGGTAACAAGGGGTAACAAGCGTAACAAGGGTAAGATGAAGGTAACAAGGGGTAACATGGGGTAACAAGGGTAACAAGGGGTAAAATGGGGTAACAAGGGGTAACAAGGGTAACACGGGGTAACAAAGGTAATAAGGGGAAACAAGGGGTAACAAGGAAAAACAGAGGGAACAAAAGGTAACAAGGGGAACAAGGGGTAACAAGGGGTAACATGGGGTAACAAGGGTAACAAGCGTAACAAGGGTAACAAGGAGGTAACAAGGGGTAACATCGAATAACAAGGGTAACAAGTGGTAACAAGGGGTAACAAGGGTAACAAGAGGTAACATGGGTAACAAGGGGTAACAAGGGGTAACAAGGGTAACAAGGGGTAACAAGGAAAAAGAAGGGGAACAAGGGGTAACAAGGGAAACAAGGGGTAACAAGGGGTAGCAAGGGGTAACAAGGGTAACAATGGGTAACAAGGGGTAACAAGGGTTAACATGGGGTACAAGGGTAACAAGGGGTAACAAAGGTAACAAGGGGAATCAAGGGGTAACAAAGGTAACAAGGGTAAACAAGGGATAACAAAGATAACAATGGGAAACAAGGGGTAACCAGGAAGAACAAGGGGAACAAAATATAACAAGGGGAACAAGGGGTAGCAAGGGGTAGCAAGGCGTAACAAGGGTAACAAGGGGTAACAAGGGTAACAAGGGGTAACTAGGGGTAGCAAGGGGTAACAAGGGTTAACAAGGGTAACAAGGGGTAACAAGGGTAACAATGGGTAACTAGGGTAACAAGGGGTAACAAGGAGTATTAAGGGGTAACAAGCGTAACTAGGGTTAACAAGGGGAAACAAGGGGTAACAAGGGTAACAAGGGGTAAGAAGGGTAACAAGGGGTAAGAAGGGTAACAAGGGGTAAGAAGGGTAACAAGGGGTAACATGGGGTAAGAAGGGTAACAAGGGGTAAGAAGGGTAACAAGGGGTAACAAGGGGTAAGAAGGGTAACAAGGGGTAACATGGGGTAAGAAGGGTAACAAGGGGTAACAAGGGTAACAAGGGGTAAGAAGGGTAACAAGGGGTAACATGGGGTAAGAAGGGTAACAAGGGGTAAGAAGGGTAACAAGGGGTAACATGGGGTAAGAAGGGTAACAAGGGGTAAGAAGGGTAACAAGGGGTAAGAAGGGTAACAAGGGGTAACATGGGGTAAGAAGGGTAACAAGGGGTAACATGGGGTAAGAAGGGTAACAAGGGGTAACAAGGGGTAACAAGGGGTAACATGGGGTAACAAAGGTAACAAGGGTAACAAGGGATAACAAGGGTAACAAGGGGTATCAAGGGGTAACAAGAGGTAGCAATGGGTAACATCACTTACACGTGAGAAACCCCTGAAGGTATCCGGTAACCTCGTGAATGAGGCCTAGCGATAGCTGATCAATTAGAGATTTTGTTATCGTTGTGATTTTGTATTGTATTGTATTTTTTGTTTTTGTATTTACTCCATTATATTAAGACAATACATTATAGTTGTACAGTATATATTAGGAAATGTGCAATAATTATCTGAGGGGAATTCTAAATCTAATGGGGGGAGGCTAAAGTTAAATTATGGTGTAGGTGGGGTGGGGGCTGGATGTCAATTTTTTAAACATAGAGGGAGGGTTACAAGTTATATTGATGTTTAAGCGGCACATAATTTAATGAAACTCAACTTCTTTGACGGTTATTGGGTGACGTCTAAGAATATCAAGAACAGTACATGGCACGCCTATAACCTGTAATTATAAAAAGTTTGAAATGATGCATAATCTGCAAACTCGATAGTCTGTTGTATGGAAGGCTCTTCTTTCAAAAAATTCAAGAACAAACATGTCACAACGTACTGCAGTTTTGCATAAATCACAAACAAGCAAAACAAACATTACCAAACATGACAATTTGAGGCCTAATCAGCAACAAAAGCTGTGAACGAGTTCCTTGGCTCTCCCAATAAAGCATTTGTTTGCAAGTAGATCACGGAAACAGGAATTTTCAGTTTGTGAAGTAATTATTGGGAGAGTTTTCTTCTTCAATATGATCTAGTTGTGGGATCCTATAGATATCAGGTCCGGTAGTCATTGGTAACAGGGCTTCTCCCTAATGAAAGAAATATAACACATGTTCTTTTTTTTCGAAGTTCTGCTGTATTGGCTTTTCGTTTTGTAGCTTTTTTCCTATTTTCCTTTTTCTTTCCTGAAACTGATGATTGTGTTTTAGATCCAAAAGTGTAGGTGGCACAACACTTTGGCATTGCTTTGTTCAGGTTATCCAACAAATCATCAATGTTTTGCTGAGTACCAGTAGTAAGCTGTAAAGTTCTTCTCAAAAGATCGGTTGTGAAGAGAAGGGGGGTTGGTCGTGAACTTGTATTAAGGGAGTGGGGGGGGGGGATTAGAAGCTATTTTACATCTATAGTAGAGGGGGGGCTTAACTTCGCTCAAAGGCCCACTTTGCTCATTTGAGAGCCACCCCCTTCCAGATAATTCTTTCACAGTCCATAATAAAAGGCGCTTCGACAAAAACTACATGTACAGAAGGTAAGTAAAGAAATTACAAATGGAGAAAGGCACAGTATAGTAGAAGTAATACGGCTCTTAAACAAGCTTGACGTTTCTCTATTGTAGCTCAGTTATTCATAAACTACGTAAACTACGGAGCTGCAAAAGACGCGGCCATCATCATCGCTGACCATTTTTATCGGCGGCCATCACCATCGGGATAACTACTGTACTACAAACAGAAAATATAAATTCCACGCCTCCATTTTGCTTTTGTTTTGTTTTTATTTTACGCTTAGATAGGCTTGACTAAATGCGTATCAAATCGTGTAAGTTTCACCATTCATACTCTTAAGCTTCTATGACGGTGGGTCAGCAATAGTCGTCCATATGGTGCTGTTTATTACGACTTACTGAATCTGTAGGTGGTTTAAAGGTTTTAGCCTGTGTACAGATATCCCCCCCCTTCCCTCAGAAAGAATCTGAGGGAGGGGGAACGTCTGTACACAGATCAAAAGGTTTCGAAGAGTGTAAAAGGAGAAAACGATCCCATGAAACCACTTAACTTAATATGCAAACTCCTTGAAAAATGCACGTATCAAAGCGACAATGAAAACGAATTCGAAGAGACTGGCGTTACGGCAGTCATGCTGTACAGAGATTGCTCCATTTGTCGGCGTTGTGGTTTGGAACGTTTGGTTAGTCGTCGTTATCGAAATAACGGAAGCCGAACTTGGGGAAGCTGTGGCGGCCATTGCAGAAATCGTGGAAGACCTCGCAAGAGTCACCCTTACAAAGTCCCTGTCGGCGTCTGCTCCCATCTGTGTTTTACTGCTCGAGGTGATACGCTTGATGACGTCACTCGGTATGGTCGGAATGTCAGATGATTGGAAGCTGGTTCCACTGTCCGTCCCAGCATCCTATGGTAGCAGGTCCATGATCACGGTGTCTTTCCATCTACCATCGCTTTCACAGTGATCATCATGAGCTGTCAACTCCAACGAACCAGTCAGGGGATAGCGCGATCATAGTGATTAGAGACACCATGGAGTATTTGTCTTTGACAACGATTTTCATGCTTGTTTCTCCCCCCCCGAACGTTAACGGCGCCGACTGTTCTATAGACCATGTATACGAAGTTGGGCTTTTTCAGTTGCATGATTTTGCTTTACAACATACTGGTCACTCCTAATAGGGATAAAAAAAACAAACAAACAAACAAACAAAACACAGAAATGTCTTATGACACCACAGAACCACAAGGAGAAAAAACGTTTGATAGAATTGTTAAAGCCGGCACTTAATTAGATGTCTCTCCTTTGTCATATGTGACTTACACACTCTTGTAGCCAGAAGAGAATAATAATTATTCTGAATACGCTTTTTTTTCTATTATTAGGCACGCACTCTTTTCGAGAAAACAATCGGTAGCCTAATGATGGAAATCACAAAAATAACAGAAATTCATTTAATTCCTCCGTCTCTTCAATTCACTGCGCGCCTTCACTGGCTTTAATTTTTGCATGTAGTGACTGTAAAAATCCTTTGTAGTAATACAATAAATTGAAATGAGATTAATTAGGGTACTGTCATTACATTCTCTGCGCAAGATTGTCGTGCCGTAGATCAATTACGTACCAAAGGGCGAACACTATCTGAACACCTCTGTAGTCTTCCTCGGTATGACTGTCTCAATTATGGGAAGTTTTGCTTGTGACTCATGGATTGAAATATTGAGCGTGTCCCTGGTGGATCAGTTGAGCAGATTAGCTTTAGAATATGCGGTACCTCTTGTTCAAGAAAGGTTGTCGGAAAAAATGTGCACGCGGCAATCCCGAAAGGTGCTGTTTCCGACACTGTAGCCGTCGAACTTACTTTTGTTGCTTTCCTTTAGCACTCGCAAACATACGTCCATAGCCTCTCGAACCATTCTTTCAAATTTCTTTGAAGACAGTGAACTCAAAACCACTTACAATACCTTTCGGGGTCAGTCGCGAGCACTTATTCCCGACACACCTTTCTCGAAATAGCTGTATACCCACAGGTGAATAGTACTTTTTGCGCGCGCTGATTGGCAGCCTCGTTTCCAGGTTTGTTCCCTTGGAAAATCGGAGGGGCCGGTCTCATTTTCTACGGGAAAAGCCCTGGTCCCTGGGGACGATTTTGGCCAATTAGCTATCTATGGGCAGCCGAAGTGATTAAAAAAAATTAAGCCTTTAAGGGCTTGAAAATTAATGCACTTTTTCCGCTACTCACAGATTGTCGGATTAAAAACCATTAGATTTTGTAATTGAACATCGTCGACTATTTGTAGTCGTTAGGCCTTTCCCGATTGCGCTCGTAAAATCCTAGAAAAAGTGCTGGCAAAAATGGCTAAAAAGTGCTCAAAAAGTGCTCAAAATCTCAAAATAGTGCTCAAAAAGTGCTAAAAGTTGTGAACAGTTACCTCTAAGCTTTTCGTAAATATGTCAATTTTTACTGAAGTAATTAACAATCTATTTTGCGTAGTGTTATTCGACAGGTTGTTACGAAAGGTTGATAGAATATAGAACAATAATATTTTTAAAAAACTAAAGCCGGTTACGAATTGTAAATAAATTCAGCAGTGCTAGCATCAGATGATTTAGAAATTTGAGATGACACACGCATGATACATCAAACAATCAGAAACTTCTGTACTCACGCTCAGTGAGGATAAGTCCACGTGCCTTTCCATGACAACGGTCTTTTATTCTTGACAACATCATTAGTTATTCAAATTTATGACCTGAAACACGATTCTCCTTGCGAGCGACACACAGTTTTTGCTTTAAAATGTTTTAGAAGACATATGTTGCTCGAAATTTGCTCGAAATGTGAAATATTGCTCAAATATTGCCCAAAGTGCGAAAAAGTGCTTAAGGGTGCTCAAAATGCAAATAGTGCTCCAAACTCAAAAAAGTGCTCAAAAGGTGCTCAGCGCAATCGGGAAAGGCCTAGTAGTCGTTCGTTTCGTTCATCACATCGTTTGACTTCATTTGATCACTAGAGTTAACACGTGACTTTGTATCCTTTAAATGCATTGTGCGACGCGCAACCTCGTCCCCTCCCTTTTTATAGGGGAAAGGCCCTCTTCACGATGACGAAGTTGTGTGGCGCGTGGATGTTAT
>NC_133207.1:20946817-20956817 GCF_958299795.1 Porites lutea | reverse complement strand
GAAGTAGGTTTCCTCAATAAGGTAAAAGTAAGGTCAAGGCGTACACGAGCCAAAGGCTAAAACGGCCTCCAGATCCAGAGTTCGAGGTCTTACCCGTTCGGCCACACATGCCTCCACAATAAGTAATGACTTTATTACTGGATGTGTTAAAACTAAATCGTTACTCATTATGTATTTATTCATTTCGAAGGCCTGTTCATAGGCTAAATTTAAAACGTTTTCATTTTAAGGAATGAATATTGGGGTTTGGAGCATAAAGGGGATTGTTCTCAGCGACGTTTCAGGCTTAGCCTTTCATTACGATGTTTTTGGAGATAATCTTTCCGTCCTGCGTCTCGGGTCATAACTTAGAGCGCGTTCCCCCCTGGCAGTTTCTACTTCGTAATATGCGTCGTAAGATTTTACCACTGGGAGATTTTGGAATCTGGTCAATAAACTCCACTCCACCCCTGAGCTTTTTGTGAGGAGCAACTCGCTCTTCCACAAATTTCACAATGTCATCAGAGGAAACGTCACCACGACGGACAACGAAGGCTTTCGGCAATTCTCCGGCTACAACATCAGGGACTCCGATCACTGCCACATCATCGATGTTCGGGTGAGTGATCAATAACGCTTCCAGCTCGGCTGGAGGGACCTAAAAATATGAAATATCGATTGTTTTTCTACTGCTGTGAACAAAAAAGGTTTTTTAATGCCGTTAAAACGGTTACGGATTTCTACTATGTAACCCAGATGCACCGAAGCCGCGGGAGAAGCGCCGGAGACGCACAAAGGCGATCAACAAATAGGAGCGGAGGGGAGGGGCAGGGAGGAAAATGAAATCGTTCATTAGCTCTCTCACCCATCCCCTGACTTCAACTTCTTTGTCTCCTTTTCGCGCGTCTCCTGTACTTCTCCTGCATGGCCAGAAGGAAACAGGAACCACAGCTACGCAGGCTTAGATGTAGTAACTAAAACGCTCTTCTAACCTGAAATCCTTTGTACTTGATCAGTTCTTTGATTCGATCCACAATGTAGAAGTATCCATGTTCATCATAATGCCCAGCATCACCACTGTGCAGCCAGCCTTCTCTGTCTATCGTACGAGCTGTTGCCTCTGGCTTGTTTAAATAACCTGTGCAAACATAAAGAGAGCAAGGTAACATAGATATAAGTGGACTGCGAGCAGCCTTTTGATTTTAAAAGGGGAGTTCACGAGCGCGCGAGCGGCGAGGAGCGAAGCCTAGACTCGAGACGAGGGCGGCAAAAAGAAACGCCTCTTCTGTCTCGCGCCTTGTGTCACGCGGGTGTCATTTTCTTGTCTCGTACGTCTCGCTGGACGGACTAAGAAAAAAGAGATGTTGCTCGATGTCTCAGATATCAGCCATATCACCAAGTAACAGACTATACTTAGTGATACAATTGGTCCATGGGCAAGGAGCAAAGGAGTTATGTTAGGGTAACACAGGGGAACACAGGGTAACAGAGAGTAACACAGGGTAACACAGGGTCACACAAGGTAACACAATGTAACAGTCAGGGTAGCACAGGGGAACACAGGGCCACACAGAGTAACACAAGGTAACACACGGGAACACTGGGTCACACAGAGTAACACAGGGTAACACAAGGGAACACAGGGTAACACAAGGGAACACCGGGTAACACAGGATAACAAAGGGTAACACAGAGTAACACAGGGTAACAAAGGGTAACACAGGGTAACACATGGCATCACAGGGTGACACAGGGTAACACAGAGGAACACAGGGTATCACAGGGGAACACAGGGTGACACAGAGAAACACAGGGAAACAGAGGGTAACACAGGAACACAGGGTAACAGAGGGTAACATAGCCTGGGAAACAGAGGGTAACACAGAGTAACACAGGGTATTACAGGGGAACACAGGGTAACAGAGAGTAACACAGGGTACCACAGAGTAACACAGGGGAACACAGAGTAACACAGGGGAACATAGGGTAAAACAGAGTAACACAAGGGAGCACAGGGTAACACAGGGTCACACAGAAAAGCACAGTGGAACACGGGGGAACACAGGTTAACAAAGTAACACAGGGTAACACAGAGGAAAACAAGGTATCACAGAGGAACATAGGGGAACACAGGAAAACACAGGGTAACACATGGTAACACCTCTCCCAAAAATACGTAGCAACATTTCTCTTACGTAACCTCATTTTACATCGCTGATGAAGTTCGAGCGATTCGAATGAAATATTCGTTTTCAATTGTTTGAAATTGTTGCCCAGAGTTTTGGAATTTGTTTGCTGAACACAAAACTGCTAATACCTTTCATGACTGTGGGCCCTCTGATACAGATCTCCCCATCCTCATGCGGACCCAATATGGCCCGAGTCTCATGATTAATGATCTGAAAATCAAACACGTACAGCCAGGGTAAAAATGGGTAAAAGGGATAACTCGGTCTCACCAAAAACAAAAAAGAAATGAAGAAAGAGAAATAAGGAAAGAAACACTGACATATTGATTTTTCAGCCCAACCGGCAACACTTTAGGTTTCCACGAAACTGCCCACCTACCCCTCCCCTAAGCCAACATTAACACTTAATTCTCACTTAGGGAAAAATGTTGGCTTGGGTGGGAGGTAGGTTGCTGCAATGACAGTGAATGTGAGTGTTATCTTACTTTTCTCTTTGGTAAAAGAATATATGCGCGTAATTTTTCTTATCATGGGAAGTTCTTAATACACTTTACGGTCTTGAAAGGTTCAATAAACTCTTATCTCTTGCGGACAGGGAAGGTTTCCATGACCAAAATGTTTTCAAAATATTCAGCACGAGAACAATCTACACTAAAAGTGACAATAGACCACCTCCAAGTTGCTCATTTAAGACAAGCCTCTGTTTCAAAGCATTATAAGGCTGAGTGCGAAGTCATTGATATGAAAGTGATTATTTATTCCAATGCAAATATAAATCATTTTCACCAAAAAGGTTTTACACTTGGCCAGCGTGCAAAGAAAGTCGTGTCCGATAGCCCGGGGCTAGTGGATTTTGCTATCGGGCTAGTGATTTTTGTTCAGGGCAAGTGCTGTTTTTTGGGGGAATTCAAATTACAGAAGGATTATAATCAATCCTGCTGATCAAAAAGGGTTTGGGGGCTAGTTGAAATGACTTGTGAGCTAGTACATGCTAGCTGCTGCTTGCCCGAATGGCAGGCAGTAAGACTGACTTTCTTTGCACCCTGACTTAACCCTCGTTTTGAAAGTGAGAATTATTGGAACTTGGAAATGGCCCATTGAATATAATGACATTTTCCTAAGAATTTGCTGCGAAATATACAGTTCTTCAGTTAGTCTCTTGTATATATCTCAGGTCCACGAACCATGGAATCATCTTTCATTTTACCCCCTATAAATTCCATACATATTGCGCTAAACCATTTGTCATAGGTTTGTGGGGACTCAGTGATAGGAGATACCTTGCATTCCAAGTTTGGAAGAAGAACACCACATGACTTGGGTTTTCCACCATAAAGAGGAGTAATGTGTGTTCCAGAAACACACTCAGTCAAACCATAACCTTTGAAGTAAAAAGCAGATACCTTTTAGTACAATAATAATTGACCACTACACTAACATAACATAATGCTCTTTGTTCGTCACCCCAAAATTTTGCATAAGCATTAATATATGTGTTTTCAGTATCTCTTAGGCCATAGACAATGCTTGCATGCAAAATTTTGGGGTGACAAACAAAGAGCATTATGGTATGTTGGTATTTTCTGTAGTGGTCAATTCCTCTACTTAACCCTTCGGTCTTATTCATTTTCAATGCAAGGTGTGAGGGGGAGGGGAAGGGGGTGGGGGTACACTTATCTATATCAATCATCATTTAGTTTTGATCGGTTACTTCACAAAGCATCATGATATACTGAAGTAAGAAACAAGACAATACGTTTCAATTTCATTTGCATCAAAATGAACAAATTGTATTGTCATATCAAAGACATCGCATCTACTGTCCATTTGAAAAAGAGCAGGCTGTGGTACATTGTAACTCAGAAATCATGTCTGGTACATTGTAACTTGGAAATCATGCCTTCATTTAAAATTTTGAATGTAATTCCAAAAAATAAATAAATAAATAAATAAATGACCATGACTGTGAAAATATAGCTGAAAGTAGCCATGACTATAGCCTGATAAAACAGCAGACATTTTGCAAAGTCACCACTTGTTTCCCCACGAAATAACATCATACAGATGAGGCGACACTATCTAGATTTGGTTATTACTTCTGATTGGTCATGCCATGTGGGAGATTTGCTTGAACCAATCAGAAGCACTACCCAGATCTAAGTAGTGACACATCATCATTATGGAATTTCTGTGCTCATTTCTCAGACATCAATTTGGGCGAAAATCAGTGGTGGTGTCGCGGAATGTCGGCCGTTTCGCAGGCTGTACCATGACTGCAAAAGATTTCTATACAGGCCCTAGACCACAACAACCCCTACACTCTATAAATGAAACTTTCAAAAAAGTGAGCTACATGCAGTGGACTGCAAAAAAAGTCTAATTAATGACCTCTAGTGATACTGAAGATAAATGTCAAAAACCAAGCTATCAAAATCTGCATTCATTCAACTTTTGCCACTGACCTCTCATGGACTGCTTATTATTGCAATGTTTATCTTTACAAAGTTCATATTACCCTGGGTACCAGAGGGTTTTCTTGCGTGCAGTGGGAATTTTTGGCGTGGGCTGAAGGCCGACACATCTCTTGACTGAAAAACTGGAAACCGTACTAGAAAAGTCTCTGTCAACCAGGGTAAATTCATATTTCAAAGCAAACCAAAAAGGGGTGAAGTGTTATGTCACATCGTTACCATGGTAGCAAAAATATATAGGGAGCTTTTTGAGCAGAACAACAGCTTTAAATTCACACATTTTTGTACATTTCCTAGTCATTGCATGCCTGCAACTTGTCTTCCTAATTAAATTCCACACTATGGAGTAGGAGAACACAACACAAAATTTTCTTTTTCTTTTTCTAAACTTAGATATGGTCCTTTTGGATTCAACCCCTGAAAATTTCCTCAACATTTGACAAATTAAATCAAACTGAATTAAATGAGGTTTGAGGTACGAGGTTTAAAAAAATGCGCTTTTTGAGTGAGGTTTTCGGTTTGTTGTCATCCAGACATTTTGCTACCATGGCAACATGACATATTAACGACTTGTCCTCTCTATTTTGGCTGGAACCCAAAAGGTTGTGGAAGACAGACAAGCCTACACACCTTGTCTGACATGCTTTATGTGAGGAAAACGTTTTCTCAATGCTTCTAGTAATTCTTCCCCAACTGGTGCTCCCCCACAAAAAACATCCTCCAAGGTGTCAAGTTTGTAGCTATCAACAAGAGGATCTTTGGCCAAAAACAGGACTAGGGGAGGAACTATTGGTAACATTGCAACCTAAATTCAGTTAAAAAAAATAAAATAGTATTGAGATTTGACTTTTCACGTGTGAAATTGTATTTTTAGTTATAAGCACGGGAAGGGGCCCTTTGATCGTCCTAGATAAGTCGGGAAGATCGAAGGGCCTCTACTCACAGGGTACATAATTGCGGTATCCAGGGAAAATGAATATTGTCGGATAAATAAAATGTTTATGTAATCCTAGAAGTTTGTGCATTCTCCACTGTACTGTTCCTGTATTAAAAAGAGGTACAAATGTAAAATTACTCATTACTCTCTGCTCATTCATGATTTTTGGCCATGTGGCTAAGAGGTAACAGGGGCAATCCGGGTTAAGGGGTAAGCTTAGTAGGATATGAGGGGGGTCTAAATCTCTTCCTGTGTTTCTGCAGGTACAGTAAACTAAGAAATTAAGCCAGAAAATTCTATTGACATCATTCTAACATTAGTGATGGGCATAACACTCAATTCTGCTGATGTTAAAAATTAACTCAACACTGAGAATTGAATGCTGCTAGCTGCCTCTAAGGTGCACAGAATTTGACCTTTGATCACACAAAACCACTGACAGTGGCTTGCAGATATCAAGGAATTGCAATGTTTTGAAAATAGTGACAGTTTGTTTCAGTCAAATGTCTGTAATTTTTGCGGTCAATTTTGAATAAGTGCCCCAAATCTGTTTTTGTTAATAAGCACCCCTATTCCATTAGGTGCCCCCATTCTGCTAAGCGCCCCTATTCCAATATTATAATAATATTTATCTTCCTTTAATTGCTCACAAAATGAACGGTAATGCCACGTTACAAAACTGACAAGGATCCTTTCGACAGGATCACCAAATTGGATGTGGAAGACACCATACCAGAAAGCTTTTGATGTAAGTGCATAGTCCGTGCTGGTTTTTGGACATAAAGATTCAAGGAGTATTCAAGGAGTATTCAAGCACTATAAAAACTGAGTTTCAAGGAGTATTCGAAGAATTCTTGCACTATGTTTCGAAATGTTTTAATTGGTCAATAGCCACTTTCAAAAAGCTCCCCCGGATATAAAATGCACTTCAAGAAACAACCACAAATAGAACATATCAAATCTGTAATAATTCACAAACAGGGATGCATAACAATTTCATAGTTCTTGGTCAAGGCTGTGCTGTAGCAGAGCCCGGTGGCCTGTGGCGCCTAACTTTTGTTCTCGGGCAACTTGAAAATCTTTGCTTTTTCATAGAAATCATATGCTGGGCACACCGGATTTCACAAGTTCAGAGCACTGGGGCAAGACTGGGCTCCCTTCAATTTTTCTTAGAGCACTGCATGCCTTGTCGGTGGGTACAAAATGCTTGGATATTGTACATGGAAAGAGGACCTAACTACTGTAGTTATCCAATAAAGCAACATTACACCAAACAATAGTCTCAACAATAACCTTAACAACAACATAGTCTGAAAGCGATGTGCGCAACACAGAATTTCACACAGCATGCAATGGCGCAAGTTTCGCAAAATCTGTACCTGCCATTTTGAATACTCCACTCAATCCCTGAATAACTTTAATACAATCCTACATTATTTCCCATCCCGACCAAAATTCAAGGAGTTTTCATTATGTTCAAGCACTTTCATAAAAAATTCTTCTTTTCCAGGGCTTTTCAAGGACTTTAAGGAGTAGCATGAACCCTGAAGTGACACTGTCAAAGCTATCGCTGTAGAAATATATTAAAATTCCCCCACATTAACTGAACATATTTCACTGTATATTTGTTACTGTTACATTTTCTGTTATTGTTCCTTTTCAAATAAATATTAAAGTTTTGATTTGAACATTCAGTTAATTGTTTCTCAAAAAAGAAATAAGTTAGCCCTGTCCTGAATAAGCACCCCGTCTCGAATAAGTGCCCTCCCTTAAGGTACCAAGAGTAAATAAGCAGTCCAGGCACTAAATCCAATCATTATGGTATACTTCTTACACTATAGTGAAATATTAATAATAAAAGGTGATACCTTACAATTTTCCAATGTTTGTAGAAATGTCTTTGGTTCAAATCCTTGCAAAACAACCAATTCACATCCTTTCCACAAACAAAATCCCATCATAATACTCTGACTATAGCCGTGAAACAGAGGTAACACTGTCAATACGACAGAACGTTCTGGCCACGCAAATTCATCAAAAATACATGCTAAGGCTACAAGGTTGTAGTGTGTAAGCATACACCCCTTAGGCAAGCCAGTGGTACCACTTGAGTACAGCAAAATAGCGACATCATCCTTGGGATTAATACTGGCATAATTTCTAGGAAATTTTGAACCATTATCTTGGACTAAGTCTTGAAAAGACTCAAAACCCTTGACTTTTTCCATAGTGAAGATAGCAGAGATACCAACTTGTAAGCCTGCCCGTTGTGCATTTGCAAGACGCTCACGATCAGTGATCAAATACTTCGCACTGCAATCTCGCAACTGATATACAAGCTCTTGAACTCCATACTGGGGGCTAACTGTTGTAACAGTAATGCCAAGAAACAAGGATCCATAGTACACGATAGGGTACTGAGCAATGTTTGGAAGGTAAATGCCAAGAACATCACCTTTTTTTAAGCCTCTCTTCACCAGTGCTGAGGCAAAGTTTGTTGTCAGTGTCTTGAGCTGTTTAAAAGTGTAGTGACAACCAGACGGGGGATGATTCTAAAAGTGTCAAAATACAAGTTTAATAAATAATATATTTTTATTATCATCACTGGAACCATTACGCATCTAATTTGCGAATATTTTAGCACTGAAAATGAGGAAAGGCATTATTACAGAGGATGAATTTCACCCGGGCAGGGTATGTAGGCTTGATTTCCAAGGCTGCTCTCTCTGCCTCTGAGAAGCTGGTAATCAAGCCTACAAGGTCTGCCATAGGTAGTAGAACAGTGACTATTATGTCCCAGGGCGGGGAAGGGGGGAGTATTGCCATATATGGGCTATATAGGTACGTGCCGCTCTGAAGGGTATCGATTTCAAGCAGTTTACTCTGGGATAAGGTATATAAATCAGAGAGTTTGGGTCTAGAACAGGGTATCATTTTCCAGGAACAATTGGTTAAAGATTTTAGTCTAGACTAGGGAAACCTAGAATGATGATATAAAAAATGAAATCGGCAAGTTCAAATTTACGCAACTCAGCCTAAAAGCTACTCTAGGATAGGGGGGATTTGAGGCGTTTAGTCTAGTATAGGGTAAAGCAAAATTCAGCTGAACTAGCTCTGGTAAAGGCTAAGGGTTCCAGGGTCCAAGCAGCACATCCCCACCCAAAAATTCCTAAAATAAAGATCCATGATTTGTCATGCAATGTTGGTCACTTGCATCCCTTGAGCCCATGTTCGCATTCACTACAAAACACACGGTCATTGAGTTTCCTGAGCTCATGCCAGATTGCCCAGAAATGAAAACTTTCCAAAACTTTTCTGACCAGAAATGAATTGCAATACCCACGATGAGGAGGAGAGAGGTGAGATTTCTCTGGCCTTTAAGGATCACAGCCATTGGTGGCTAATCAGTCCACTGTACTCTGATACGGGAGAGATTTGTGAAGTCGGACTGCACACAGTAACCTGCCTTGCTTTGAATGATGTAGGAAAACAACACCAAACAAACAATGAGCCGCCAAACCATACAAATGGCTATGAATTGAGCCCAGGTTACACAGGAATAGCATTGAGATAACAAACCCAAGTATGTGAAATATATACATTAATGTATATTTCTACGTTTTAACAACTATATTGAATTTCTCATACAAAGTCTATAAATCATTTGTAAATATATGTAAAACAGTATCAAAACACAGGGCAATAATTTATTAGCATGAACATATAGTTAGTAGAGGAGACTGGTTATGAAAGCTGGCAAACATCAAAGTTGAAAACAATGGTGCTGCAGTTTATGTTGGACATTCCCTGATCATGCACAATAAGTTAACGCAATGTTTCCATTAGTCAGATAGTTCAAAATGATAGGAGTGCTAGAACAATGTGCACAGTCAGGCCCAATAAAGCTAACACAAACGGAAGGGGAATAAGTGATGCGGTTTTTCTTGATTTTTGGTGCACTTTTACAGAAATTCTTATTTTAAGTTGGGGTATAAACCACGCAGTTTGCGGTATTTTGAAATTTTCGGTAATTTTAATGCAGTTCGCAGTTTTCATACGTTACTCTGTGTAGTGTTTATACATGATATCATAGGTGACGAATTACTCCTTAATTTTGGCGCACGTGAAATTACAAAATTGCCATGGCAACCTTCCCTACGTCTCAGTGTCAAGATGGCTACGAAGTTTTAAAATGTCATGAATGAAGATGCCAGGGCATATAAAGATGCTTTAGAAAACCTGAACTCACCAAAGAGCACATCAACAAGGATTCTAACAGGTATTTTGTAGAAGAATTCTAAACCTGAGTCAAATTTACGCTCTAAACGTTCGAGAGAGTGGAGTTCTCGATCGATAGGATCCAGGATAAACATGTCAAAATTCCAAGATTGCTAACATAATTCGTCACCCATGATATTAATAGG
>NC_133207.1:20671817-20941817 GCF_958299795.1 Porites lutea | reverse complement strand
GGACTTTCTTAGCGACAAACTCCATTATTTCGCGTGAAGTTACGTTTCCGCGACGGACGACAAACGCTTTCGGCAGTTCTCCGGCTTCGAGATCCGGGACTCCGACTACCGCCGCGTCATCGATGTTCGGGTGTGTCATCAACAATGATTCAAGCTCCACGGGAGGGACCTGGAAGAGAGAAAAGCCTCTCATAGCATATACATCGAAGATATCGCGCGGATGGGTTTACGCATTTACAATATTCCTCCGGGCCGGTTTGTTCAAAGCTGGGTTAAGCTAACCCCGGGTTAGCGCTAATCGGGAGCCTTCGAACAACTAGGCCCCGGTTTTAATTTTCTTAAGAGAACAGAGAGGGTCTGTGAACAGAACTACCTGAGAGCGAGGAACTTCTTACCCGAGGAATAAGTACCTGAAATCCTTTGTATTTGATCAGTTCTTTGATCCGACCAACAATGAAGAAATATTCATCTTCGTCATAACGTGCGATGTCTCCTGTATGTAACCAGCCTTTACTATCAATTGTTTGTGCAGTGGCTTCTGGGTTGTCTAAGTAACCTAGTAAACGGAAAAAAAAGCACTCTGAAACGTACTGGTATTTACGCACATGAATGGTATTAACAATTTTTGAAAAAAAGGATGATTGAAACTAGACAAAAACCAAAGCAGTTATTCTCACCAATCAAATTCAGAATCGAATTCTTGTAATAAAAGAGTTAGAGATTAAGAGCCACATTTAAATACTGAGCGCATTGCGTATGACAGGCTAAAAGCGGGACCATAGACTAGAATTTCCACAGGGACCCCTCGGGTGGGTGACCTTACCTTTCATTACAGTTGGTCCCCTGATACACATTTCTCCGTCCTGGTTTGGCCCAAGGATTTTACCCGTATCAGGATCAATAATCTGAGATATTTTCAGGAGAGTAAAACAAAAAAAATGTTGGTTTAAAGACTGAAAACGTGAGAAACATTGGTCAGTCGGGGTGAAACTAGACAAAAACCAGTTGGGGGCGTATAGTGGAACATCCTGTAAGCGGACATTCTCTACAGCAGAAACAGTAAGTGAGTGATTGATTTTTTTTTTCGTATCAGTATCCGGACTAACGAACCATTTTTACTGACATGGAAGCCGTGCTAGCGTTAATAAGTGACAAATGATTGACTATGATCCTAAAACTGAACTATTAGACTGGTCAAGGTTTACTGAGCAGAACATAGCTGTCGCTTAAAGGATGATATGTGAACGCTTTTCTAAAAGACTCTAAAAGGTCATTCCGCAAAGTTTTTCACCGTTGCATGCACCCTTTTCGAAATAACTATATACTCCGTAAGAAGTTTACAAGGAAAGAGAAATATCCACTCCTGGTTACCGTGCGTCGTTCAAAAACGTCCTTTTTTCACCACAAAATAAATACCTTCGAGACTGGTTAAGTGCTGAAATAAAGAAAAAGCACCTGGTTTAATACCGTTTTAAAAGTCTAGACCTACCTTACATTCTAAGTTCGGCAATAAAGCACCGAAAGATCCAGGGACTATCTTATCATTTACTGTATGGGATGCTCCTGATAATTCTGTCATCCCAAAACCTAAAAAAGAAGATAACGAATGAAAAATGAATGTATAAAAAATGATAGTACCCTACGAGCAAAGTTTTCTCTCTTGCATGGCTTTTAGCGTTTAGGAAGTCGTTCGCGTCGCTTGTCAGTCGCGTAGTTGGTTTGTATGTACGCCTGACAAGCGACGCGAACGACTTCGTAAATGCTAAACTGAGCCACGCAACAGAGAAAACTCTGCTCGCAGGGTAAAATGATAGTAGAACTGTGGCAAAACAGATGCAGTAGATCTTGTATGATAGAAGTTTTTCAACGGATACAAGATGACCTTAGTCTCGGGTTTGTTCGATGCTGTGGCGAATATCAAAACAGGGCAATTGTTCCGGACCCTCCCCCTCCCCGTAAATGTATCACTCAAACTGGATCATTTCTGAAAGCAGTTGAGTAACTTGCTTTAAACTGAAATAATCACCACCGAAGAGTCGCAAATATCACTTTCATCTTTATCTGGTATCTTCATAGAGAAGATTACAGATTTCAGCGATGGGGCCTGTTGAAATTAACGAAATTAGGACAGCTTTACTCTGTCGTTTAACAGAAGAGAAGAGTGCTTCAACTTAGGCCCTTTAAGAATAAAATGTCACATGTAATTCGCGAATTATGACAGCAAAGGTCTACGCAGTATAAACTAATGTAAGGCTTTTAACTATTAGCTTTCACAGGTCTCAGTGTGCGCAAGTTGGAGACCCGGAACAACGATTCCTTGATCCACCCCTCAGCTTCCCAATCATGGCAAGCAGTAGACTATGAAATTTTTCAATCTGTCTACCTCTAAAATTAATACATAGATTTAGCCAGTGCTAAAAGCGAAGCTCTTGTTAATATTAAGTTATAGTTTACCCAAGCAAAAAATAAAATCGTGTGTACTAAACGGCGACGGCATCGAAAACGGCAAAAAAAAATCAATAGGTCTAATTAGCAAAAAACAACTGTTCAGGTGTAGAACACTTTTGCGTACATTTCTTTGCTGTCGTTTTACACGATTACAACGTGAAACTTCCTGGTTACACGCTTTTTTTTTCTCTGCCGCTCGCTTTTACTTTGGTGGCTGCTAGCATTTCTCATTTTTTCACCGCCGCTATAAAATTTCCATGTTTTTCTTCCAACAAAATTCGTCTTTTTTGTTTTCTTATCTCTCGCTCTAGCTCTTTCTCTGTTATGCACGTCAGTGTAGTAGTACTAAATATGACATTTGACATCAGCTTACATGTAGGGGGTGGACGAACGGACGAACGACAGACGGTCACGTGAGTACCAAATTTTCTCGCATCTATAGGCTACCATTTTTTCTTACCCATGGTGCTCCCCTGCGCCGGCTTCGGTCATAAAGCTGTCAGAATTATTATTTCTGGCCGACGCACTTCCTTTTCGGTTTGAGGGACTCTGAGTGAGGATTTATCATTTCGATTCGCCTGTTGAGAACAAAAGCTCAGGGAACGAAATAGGGAGGATCAAATTGTTTAAATTGTAGCCCAAAAAAGGTTCCGGTTTCAGGAGGCATGCCTGTATCAGTTTTTCACTGAATCTCAAAGGTAGATCATCGAGAAGTCAGTCATGGTGAATCATTTGTTATTCTCTATAACTATTTCTCGATTCTCACTACTCGATTCCCACAGGAATAACTAGTAAGAGAGAACAGACACTCGCAACAGACTGGCAATTTACTTTTGAGGGCTACTATATAGTCATCTAGAAAATAGCTAAAGAGCCAATTTGGATAGTAGCCGGAAAATACAGCCATTTCTCCACACCCCTTGACACTAGGGGTGTTTCATGGGAGAGTGGCAAGGAGGAAGGAGAGGCAGCTGTATTCACAGGCTAGTTTAGGAGGCATAAAACCTTGGTCTGGTTGTATTCCAACCTTGTCGCACAGCCTCTATAGAAGCTATCCTCTTTTTAACACTTTCTTCCAGTTTTTTAGCGAGAGGAGCCGCGGCTGAGAAGACATGCTTGAGGCTTGACAAGGCAAACTTATGTACCAGTGGATTATTGACTAAAAATAACACCAAAGGAGGGACAAGCAAAGCATCTGTCACCTGTTGAGAATCAGTCAGATAGAAGACATGATAATAAACACCTGTTTTGCCTAGTATCATGGATGAATGTGACAGGGGGGGGGGGAGTTCCGAAGGCCTGAGGGATGAGAGATGGTCCTTGGGGAATTCGTGCTTCTGATCCCCTCTCTTGAGTACTTTCCTGGCAGTCTTTCCTGTCAAAACACATTGATACTTTTTTTGTAGATCCAAGGTCATTTTTCCATTAGAAACTAACCTTGTAGTCTTGAATGGCTTGGAGAAACACTTTAGGATCAAAACGTCTCAGCAGAACAATTTTACGCCCAGCGTGAAGACGTGACCAGCAAATTACTGATAAGCCATAGACGTGGAAAGGAGGTAACACATTGATAACAGTTCCTGCGTCCTCAAGAGGGTTAAAATCTCCATAAAGGATACGACACTGTGCTATAAGATTATAATGCGTGAGCATCACTCCTTTGGAAGCCCCCGTTGTTCCACTAGAGAACAACAAAGTCACGACATCTTCTCTTGGATTGATTTTCACATCCTTGGGGAATGCTGTTCCATCATCGGCTAAAAGACAGGAAACGGATTCGAAGTTCTCTGATTGCCCAATGACAAAGACCGAACAAACTTTTTCCAAAACGCCACTTTTGAAAGCTTTTTGGGCAAGATCAGGAGAGGTTACTAGGAAATTTGCCCTGGAGATTTTCATGAAGCGACAAAGTTCTTCTCGAGTGCATTGGGGATTTAGTGTTGTGACAACTCCACCCAGGTTTGCAGCGCCATGGAAGATAATCGGGTATTCTACAACATTTGGAAGATACATAGCCATGACATCACCCTTTTTAAAGCCTCTCTTTGCCAGTGCAGAGCTGAAGCGGCGTGTTTTATCTTTGAGCTCAGCAAAGGTAATAAATCTTCCGGAAAAACCATCAATCTGTATAAGACAAATATGTTCACTCGATCAGCAAGGACACCTCTGGCTGCATCAGGTTCCTGAACAGAATAAAGGCAGCCATGGTGCCCCTTCAGGAAGCATCGTGAATTTGAAGAGTGGCGGTCAGACTGACTTTACTTTTGTTAAAGTGGGAACACATGACTTGGAAACTGCTGAACAATTACCTGGGAGATAATGGGGGCGTTTTTGAGCACTGCATGTCAACCGGAAGTGGGACCTTTTAATCCCTTACATGTAATATGCCTCAACGCCTCCATATTTGTTTTGCTAAGTGCATTAACTCCTGTAGAGAAGATTTGTCCTAAAATCTGGGCAAAACAACTGTCCACTGGAACATAAATTTGTAATAGGTGTTCCGAAAAACACTATATTTCCAAGTACAATATTTTCACTCTATGGCACCCAAACTCCATTTTGATGACAGCAACGTTTTTGTTTAGTACGTGACATGGTACTTGCAGAGCTTTCATGCAGTCCATGCAGATAAGTGAAAAAACAGCTGTCACGCAATCGAGCCATGCCTTGGACAAATATTAATGAAAACAAAGCACAAAAAGCCTCATGAAATAAATTGAAAGAAACAAAAAACACTAAGTCCTCTATACGTTTTTAGTACTTCTTGTTACTTTCAATGTATTTTTCAACGACAAAACCAAAAGGGGTAAAGTAAAAACATTTTATGCATCTACTGATCGTGCCCGATCGCCCTCCGCTTAAAAAGCAAGAGTAAGGCGAATAAGACCCACAAAACCAAACGCTGAAACATTCAGCAGATTTTAAAAAGAGAATGAGCAAATTGACATAAAATAAAACAATCCACGTAACACAAATTAAGGAAAAGTAGAGAACAATTCTTACAATCGCTGGCCTGTTTCCGTAAATGTCGAAGTTCTTGAAAACGAATTCAGTCAAAGATAAATTCTCAGGAATGTTTACGTCCGGCCATTTGCTTCGTATGATAGCCATACTGTGGAATGAACACTCGTCCTTCTTTTTCGATGGTTACCGATTATGAACTCCCGATCATTCCTTTATACGTACAGTAATTACAGTGTAAATTCCAACAAAACGCATCACTTGTTGGGTGTACAAAAATATGTGCAACGATTGCGCATGTTTTGTCTGTTCTTTTAACGTAACGCAATCCTAAAAAAGTCTGGTCACGCCTTTCAAGATTTTGTATCAGCTGCAAAGAACCAAATCGAGGATTTAAGCAGACCTGTAAATACTACGTGTGTACATTTTGAAACCATCTAAAGTTTTCATTACTTACCCAGGATGGGAGGCTAGGACTGTCTTATGCTCGTCCGCAATCTGTTTATATCAAGGCCGTTTTTTATAACAATAAGTCTGTGGTCCGCGTTTTAAAATGTATACCTAATTCGTGCTACCAAGTCCGTAGCTTCGTAATTCTAGTCCGCGGTTTATAACCAATCCAAAGTCCATAGTCCCCAGTTCATATTCCGTCTAGACTTAACCAAACACTTGCGTCTAGACACGCGTGATGTCCTCAGTCCATGTTTTTATGTCATAAACCCGTCTAGACACGCGTGACGCTTACGCATCGTAGGTTAAATTACGTCTGGGGCGTAGGCTAAAGCATCGGGGCAGTGAAAAATTAGTAATGGGCGGCCCAGGATTGGGCTTAAGCCAATCACAATGCCTTGTCAAGTGGCACAGAGTCACAGTGATAGTAAAATGTGGTGGAACAGTGGGATAGTGATAGTAAAGTGTGGTAGAACTGAGTGGCATAGTGTCGCAGTGACAGTAAAGAGTGGTACAACAGTGAAACAGTGGCAGAACCGGTGTCACAGTAATAGTAAAGTGTGGTGGAACAGTAGGGCCATTTATACGAGGAAAAATAAGACGCGTCTTACATAAGACTCGTCTTAAATAAGACGCGAACTGTCCGTATAAACGGCACATTTCGTCTAAAATAAGACGCGGCTTAGCTAAGACGCGTCTTATTAGATAAGACATGCTCGTATAAATGGTACAGTTCGCGTCTTATTTAAGACGCGTCTTATTTTTCCTCGTATAAATGGCCCTAGTGTCACAGTGATAGTAAAGTTCGGTGGAAAAGTGGCACTAGTGTCACAGTGATAGTACAGAGTGGCGGAACAATGGCACGGAGTCACGGTGACAGTAAAGTGTGGTACAACAGTGGAAAAGTGTAACAGTGTCACGTAACAGTAAAGTATGGTGGGACAGTGAAACAGTAGCACAGAGTCACAGTGATAGTAAAATGTGGTGGAACAGTGGGGCAGTGACAGTAAAGTGTGGTGGAACTGACTGGAACAGTGGCATAGTGGTACTAAAGTGTGGTGGAACAGTGGATGGCACACTGATCATGTAGTGTGATCGAACTGATGAAAAGTGGAACAGTGATGCCAAAGTGTGGTGGAAAAATGGCTCAGCGATGCTATTGAGGTGATTCCTACGAAATAACTGTTGGCCTGCAAAACATTTTAAATAAGCTGGAATCTTTCTGCGCGCGCAAATGCTGATTTAGATAGCAATTTAGATGAGAACAAAAGTTAATTTTAGTAAAACCTTAAACAACTAACGTTTAGATATGGCGCCAATAAATTAGACTCCGGGATTAGAAAACGTCAAATCATTGAATATTTGCAAGGAGTGCCTGTACTTGTGTAACAGTTAACTGTAAAATCAGTGGTAGTATACAGAGGTCATTTACATTTTGTACATGGGAAACTTCGACCTTTATACTGTGAGTGAGGTAGATTCGACAATATAAAGGCACGTTATAAATTTTATTGAAATAATACCCCTGTTTATACGTAAAACGTAAGTAATTATTCAAGCATGGTTAAAGAATAATTCGCTTTTTGTAATGGTTTAATAGGCACACGCTTTAAAGTACCTATAGAAGTTCTGAGTAGACAGTATTCGTAAGACAACGGCAAATGGGTTGTGGTACTTATATAACCAGCTCATCAGCCATTTCGTCGATGGCATTAGTAATATAGGGCACCGATTTATAGGTCAGCAAGAATACTAGACACTCTCATTGACTGACTGTGGCCAGCACCCCTTGCCCCATCCTCAACCGGTAAAAAGATGACTAAAGGATGTAGCTTAAGGTGACTTTTCTTTCGGGCAAGTACTAAATTCTGTGTAAGAACTAAGATACCATGGGAACAGGCACTGCTGTGTCCGCCTTGTAGAGAGTAAAAAAAAAATCATAGACGAACGCCAAGGGGTACCCTGAGAAAGCAGACATACTGTATCTCCGGTTGTCGCTTCTCTCCACCCGAAAAGGACCGGACTAGATACGTCATCGTTGGCAGGTTTTCCCAAGGGAGATAAGATATCTACTTAATAAGAATAAATCGCTACAACAGGAAGTCTTCTTGTCATTTTCGTGTAACGTGCAATAAAACAAAACTAAAAACCTTAAAAGCATGTCTTTAAAGCGCGTCTTTTCAAAACATTTTAATCAATACCCCCTTGAAGTACTTACTAAAAATGATGGATTTTCCTACCCTTTCATCAACTTCAATTTGTGAATACCCTACCTTTGATATAAATGGAGCCTAAAAATGGTGCTCCTTTCGGACGGAGCCTCCCGTATAGGCAATTATAGGAAGTGCCTCCCTCTCCCCGGGCAAAAACGACAGCAACCAACACCAACCAACTCTGAGCAATCCTTTTGTAAGCAGGTGGCGCTTACAGAAGCTGTCCACTTGCTTCTCAGCTGTGATCTACTACACAGCGTTTTCGTTTTGTTTACTTCTAAGAACCCTTCGTAATATCTTCCCACTGGCAGATTTTGGTATCTGGTCGACAAACTCCACCCCTCCCCTGAGCTTTTTATGTGGAGCAACTCGAGAAGACAAGAATTCCATGATTTCGTCTGCGGTCACCTCGCCACGAGGGACAACAAAGGCTTTCGGCACTTCGCCCGCTTCAGGATCGGGAACTCCGATCACTGCAGCATCATCGATGTTTGGGTGAGCAGTTAACACCTTTTCAACTTCAGCCGGAGATACCTGTTAGATAAGGTGATAAAACGCCACATGATCATAAAATGATAATAGCAAATACATGTATCTTTGTGGAAAATTGAGGTCCTTTCCAATTTGGTAGATTTTTACGCTGGACTATGAACAGTCCAAAAGCAGTAGACCTTATCAAGTAACTGTTGCTAGAATAAACTGACAATGACGACAGCACAATGACAATGCCGATGAAAATGACAATAACAATGATTGATTACATTGACAATGACGATGGCAATGTGAATGAAGACGTCCATGATGACAGCAGAAATGACGACGATGATGATGACGATGACGAAGAACGATCGCCGTGAAAATGACAATAACCACGTCGACAACGATGACAACGACGATGGCGATAACCGCGGCAGTACTAGTGACAGTAGTAAGGAGCTTAAGCAACCACGACGGCGACGGCTTCGAAGACGTCACTTAAAAAGTGAAGTCGCGCTGCTTCAAACTTTATCGCGCTTATTCCATCTCGTTCAGTTCGTCAAATGTTGGCAATTTTTTCTGGAGTTGAGTTCTAAAAACGCGAAATGAGGCACTTTGACGTTGTAGTCGAGCAACGACGGCTAAGAAATGTACTAAAAAGCGTGAGGCACGTGAAAAGTTGTAAAGTTGTTTTGCCAATTTAAAACCATTGCTTTTTTTTGCCGTTCTCGTTGCCGTCGCCGTTGCTTAAGCTCCATAGTAACAATGGGAGAGACCGTGTCCAATGAAAACGACAATGACATACAGTGACCAATGATAACGACAATGACCCTAACCAATGACAGTAATAATAATGGTGAAAATGATTATTGTAGTGAACGCACGTATTCTTTGAATACGACGACCAGAAATTATTAATTTTTCTAGCTTTACCAATCACCATGTTGCGATAAAAAATAAGTTACAAACAGTATTGAGTGGCAAACGATTAAAAGGAAAATGCACTGGATATGAGCTGCGCTCGTTAAACCTACTTGGAAGCCTTTGTACTTGATAAGTTCTTTAATTCGATCAACAATGAAGAAAAATTCATCTTCGTCATAATGTGCGATGTCTCCTGTGTGAAGCCAGCCGTCGCTATCTTGTGCAGTGGCTTCTGGGTTGTCCAAGTAACCTTAAGAGGATCAGCATAACATAAAATCACCAATTGTTGGAACAAAAATGGTCAAAATTGTAAGATTTTGTCCGCGAAAGAAAAGAGAAATAGCTATAGTTTGTTAGTTTTTCTATCTCCCTAACCATTGTACACTTCACTATCAAAAATATGAACGGCGTCTATATATTGAACATCGTGCGAAGATGCAAAAAAATTAATTAACGGACGAAAAAAAATAAACCTGGGCTTATACACAGAAGTTAACTTAGATTTACTACTCGCTTCGTAATCTGATGGTAGAAAAGACTGATCAAGCACTAGATATAGATATTTGTCGATGCACCTTTCATTACAGTTGGTCCTCTGACGCACATTTCTCCATCCTGGTTTGGTCTAAGAATGTCACCAGTATCGGGATCAATAATCTGGGAACAATACAATTGAACCTCCATTAAGCGGCCACTCTCGGGGTACCGGCAAAGTGACCGCTCAATAGAGGTTCGTCAGCGGCGGCGGAGCAAAATAAAAAATGGGGGGCGGGGGGAGGCTGAATGTTTTTGCCCCCCCTTTACCCCTACCCCCAATTAGTAATAAAAGGCGGCCTTTGTCTCTTTTTGTAAGACGAAGACAATATTTTAGCTTGTTCCAGGCGTCTGGATAGTGGGGTAGGGCGTGTTCCCCTTGATACAATCTGAACGCCTGGATCAGGATAACAAGATTTTAGACCCCTCGGATGCTTCAATGCTGTCGACAACAAAAACTACACAGGAAAAACGCTTTCATTTTGGTGTCTTTAGTGAAAAATTAAAGCTCACCAAAAGTTCTGTTCCATCTTTAATGACCTTTAATTGTGACATTAAATTTCCGAAAGGTTTTCTGTCCCTTTAGTTTACCTTTAATTGACCTTTTGGTTACATTAAAGACTAATAACCTTTAGGTCTCGTTTTAATTGTCTTTAATTTATTCCAAAATTAGCTATTAAAATGTAGCACCTTTAATTTCAAATTAAAGCAAATTTAAATGATCTTAGATCTTTCCTGATCTTAGCCTCCCCGCAGACGTCCTTTGGGGTTCGTTTGTCACGCATTCATTTCTCCCCCACTGGGGGAGAAATGAATGCGTGACAAACGAACCCCAAAGGACGTCTGCGGGGAGGCTATCCTGATCTTTAATTTGAACTTAAACATTCGTAAAAGTAACACAGAAAGAACGCTTGTATTTCAGAGTCTTTTGGGATACTTAATTAAAGCTTAACAAAACATCTTTGTGATTCTTGAAAATTAATAATTTCAAGTGACAATAAGTTGACCGTTTGGGTCAAGACAAACCACGTGCACTCGCTCGCTCGCATGGGGAATCCTGACTACTCTACACTAAAAAAAGCATTTTTACAAATGAGTTAACGTAACTCAATTTTGAGTAAAGTGTCTCATTTTACTCATTTTATTGAGTAAAATTACTCACAATTTGAGTTAGCTTTTTTTTACCCCTCAGAGAGAGTTATAACAACTCACTATTCTGAGTAAAATGACTATGATCAAAACATGCGAGTAAACCCTTTACTCGCTGAGTAAGGTAAATCCTTTTACCCTTTATAGTGAGTAAAATTAACACCTTATTTCGAGTCACTTGGCTGTGAAGCAGACAACTGAGTAAAAATACTCACACTCACTCGTTTCAGCGTTGCAAATTAAGAAAGGCACAAAACCACAAATATCGAGCAAATAAAAAGCTACAATGATCGGGTACTGACCGATCTATATCTCAAGCGGTTTAGTTGTCAAAATCCTTATGCTACGATCAAGCGGCAACTATCAATATTGATTCAACACCAAAGCTACAATCCAATTATTATCTTCTGTGTCGTTGTCTTCATCAACCTCTGCTCGTTCAGCAACATTATTGACACCTTGTCAGGATCTTTCCAGGTGTCCCGGGTCAGCTGTATTAAAGTCACATTTCGTAAAACTAAAGCGCCTGTTGTGCAGCACCGTGACCTGGTCACGTTGATCTCATACATACATGGATCATTCGTTTTGCTCAACCAATGATTTGTCTCGATCACGTAAATAAGTTATTGATAAGATCACGTGTAACGCTTGAACCAATCACTGGTCTTGGATCAAATCATCGTTGGATAAACGCGCGCGCAAAAATAACGATTTGAAGCTAATCGTAAAGCTCCGTTTATACCTTCTTCTCGAGCTCGATGTTTTCTTGCCTCAATATTGATTTCTTCAATTGGAATCGTCTCAAGTATTAGCCGTGGCGGTAGAGACTCGTGTTTACGACGTACAGACATGGCTCGGCGATAGTACTGGTCTTGAAGATTCTTCGAAATTACAAGGTAAGCACTCGCAGACAATTATAGCCTGAGCTTAAATAATTATAAGGCATTGTCTATATTGTCCTTTGCAGCAGGCTTATCTCCTTGAAGAAGGAGCTACTAATAGTTTAAGGGCTAAGCAGAATCAGTGTAAAAGGGATATACCTTTTTTGCTTTATCCTAAAAGTACTAGTATCCTCGGACGTAAAGAGCGGACAAAGCACAAAGCATCGCCATTTGCATTAAAGCGCGTTTTGGCGGGCAATTTGTACTTGTTCGGTTTCAGTTGGCTAGTTTCAAAACTCCTGTATTTATGTGCAGTTTTCATCTTAATATATTATTGGAAACAATATATTTTCAATGACAACCTAGCTTTACATACATCTTTATTTTATACTCAGCTCGTTAGAGTATAAAATCAGGGACGGGCACGGGGTGATTTATGTGTGTATGGGAGGAGGGGAGGGAAGGGCCCGGTTGCTAGGTTTTGGCCCAGATTTTTTTCTCCAAACGTACTACTGTGGCAGATTTTTTCCTTATTTTTCAATATAAGACTCTCAACTCTGTGCAAGAATAAATTATTTGGTTGTTCCAAGTCTGTTTGAAAGATTTCTTTCTTAACCACCCCCCCCCCCCCATCCCCTCAAAAAGGAAAGGCTGGCCTCTTAACAGCCCACGTGCGATATATTAAAAATCTATCATGACTACAGGAATATTGACTATTTCATTACAGACTGTAAATTGAGTGAGTTTAAGCAACAATAATTTTATCATGTCAGCACTCAAGAGGAAAGGACAAATAGAAGAAAAGCATGTTGTGAGAGTTGTTATGACTCTCTCTGAGTGGTAAAATAGTTTATCTCTTGTTTCTTTCTCCAGTTTCTTTGTTGGTTATGAAACCATGAAAGTACCTCTCTCATAACTGTCCATTCAAAATTTGTCATTTCTTAAACTGCCCAGTTTAACAGTGACATTGCAGTAGAGAAGTTGAGAAATAAAAAACATGTCCATGTATGTGTTACATATGAAACTCTGTCACAGCATCTAAAAATTAATGGCATATACTATCTTAATTGTGAGTGCAAGATTTATCCAGGGAAATACTGATGAACATCAAATTAAAAATTGTGTTTTTTTTCATTCAAGGGATGATTTTGATAAAAATATGCATGTATGAAAATAATCATGTCTAAGCCAAGGTTCTGGTCTTATTTTGCTGTAAACAGCTGCTGAGTAGGGTGGTGTTTGCCGCCTTTTACCAGTAGCTCACTCAAGTAGTACTTCTGAACTGCTTGTAAGTGAGAACTATAAGCCCAGGACTTTTGGCATGTATAAATAATTATGTGTTGATGCAGAGAAATATTCTGTTGCTGTGTAATGCACAATTTAGTTGCATTTAACCAGCACTTCTTTTGAGTAGTTTTTGTCTGAATTGCTCATCAAAGAGGAGATACACTTATTTATACCTGATAAATTTCTGAAGAGAAAATTTACACCATCAACCTTCAACAAGGATAAAAAGATAAATTATTTTAAGTAAAGTGAAAATGACAGCAGTTGCAAAAGAAAAATATTTTGAAATGTGGAGAGTGCTTGGGAAAGAAAAAGGTACCTAGAAATTACAAGCTGATTTTCTTGATGCCATTAGTCAGGGTTCAAGCACCAAAAAGACATTTTTTATACTGGAGAAGGAACTTTGGAACCATCCACTTATAAAAGAAAATTTAATGTTGCATTGTATGTAGGAACCTCTTCATTAAATATCTTCTATTTTGATGCATCTGCTCCAGGAAAAAAAAATTATTTTTTTGTTGGAGGAGTATTATGCCATAGTTAGTACAGTGTAGTTTCTAGTAAGCAAAATGTTGTCTTATAGTTTTGCCTGAATTTATGGTATCACCAGGATAAAAGCGAAGTGAAAACCTTTTAAGATACGAAGATAATTAATATACCACAAAAGGTTATTTCCCACAGTGAATGTACCACGCATACAGGTGCTCAATGAGCTATAGCCCCCATTACAGTAGTCTGCTTATTGATAGGAGTTTGCTACACACATGTACCAATATGTAATAACAGGCAAAATGATAGCATACTAGTAATTATTAGTACTCTGTAGTGTGCATTCTGTGATCATTTCTTATGTGGGTTGTTGAAAACGAAAAGACAAATTAAGTCATTTCCAAAACTTGAAGGCCAAGTGTTAAATTACATAATAGGGTATTTACCATGGTAAATAAAAACACTTACCCTTACTGCCACTATTGGTTTTACAGGATGAAACTAAGACTGGTGTGTTGCAATGGTCATTCATTTCTGTGAGTATGATCATCTTTAACTATTACAGTGTAACCTCTCCTTTGTGATACCTCTATTCAAGGGACACCTCCAGTCAGGTGACACCAAATTTGGTCCCAGAAACATTTTCACATAATCTTTGTAGTTGTAACAGGTGTACCTCTATACAAGAGACACCTCTATTCGGGGGAAAGGGAAACTTTACCTGGATCCCGAAACCCGCATTTGACCTCCATTCAGGGGATTCAGGGGGGCATTCAATAGGTGACTGTCCACAAAAACGTTAATAAATTTAAGTGCTCACTAGTCACGATTGCGACAGCTTTCAAAACTTTAACTACCTTACTTAAATCAATGCACTGTATAAACAGGGTAGTAAAAAACAGCTTCAAAGTTAGATTCAGGTTAACTTTGCTTTAATGTTTTTAACAATGATTCCCTTTTGGTTTGAATGGTTTTGGCGCGCAAATCCTGCATAAATTACTATCGTTCGGTCAGATACACAACACTCGTGACACTTTAGGCTGAATAGGTCACTTTTATTTCATTTTACTTATTTCTTTGTTTGAGAAAAAAAAACGGTTTTAATAGGCAAGGAAGAAATTTGTGTAACAAGATTAAGGAAGATTTCATTTGTATTTTCTACCTCGGCCGCCACAAAAAATGTATGCATGTAATAAATTACTGTACCATTACATGGGCATATGAGGTGGTGACAATAACTGACAATAAGCGTGGAACGTCATTTTTTTTTTTGCATTGCAGGAGTTAATTTTTTGAAGCCCACTGTTTTTTGAGTGAGACATAAATGACATCAAAACGAAACCAAAGCAGACATCTGAATTTTTAATGCTAAATTCTGGCTCCTGTCCCCGAGAGTCATAACCTGGGATGTCTTTTGACCAGCATATTATTGTCAAACTGAGAAAGGGATGTGATTTCTTTCATTTATAGAGAACACTAAGGCAAATATACAAGGTCCTTTCTAAAAAGGAAGACTTTCACGGCTTCTACCTTGATGAAGAGTAAGTATAATAAACATCTATCAAATTTTAATTTAACTACCAAACAGGTCTTAGCTTCACTTAAAAAACCAAGTAAGTTACAATTTGAAGAGAAAGTAAATTACTGCACATACATCAATGGTAAGCTACACCTGGAGGGAATCTACGCAGATTTGGAACAGGTCAATTACATGTAGTATAAAATAAAAACCAACTGAAATAGTAATGACAGGAGGATTTATTAGTACCTCAGGATGTTTCCTTGGAAGCCACTACAGAACTTGGAAGGGTCAACAGTGAACACCTCCACCTCATGAATGACAATGGTACCCATTGTATTATGCCTACCAACCCAATTTAGCTCTAGTTTATTGTTCTCTGTTCATTGGTGATCATTACATTACAAGGAATGCACAATTTCATTTAGTGCAGTGGTAGGCTAATTGTTTTAAGAAGTGACCATTTAAACAGCCTGAAAGTGGGACTGCTTAACCCTTTAAGCCCTAAGAGTGATCAGCGTCAAATTTCTCCTTGTAATATCAGTGCTTTGTAAAACACAGTGGTCATGAGAATTGAGGGCCTGATCACACAAGATGAATCTAATTGATACTTCAACAAATTCTGCCCACTGCTTCTATTGAAAACATATAGAAACAACAAATGAGAATTTGAATTCTGATATTAGGGTTTAAAGGGTTAATGTAAATTTACCTGTATTCATATGTATAATAGTCACACATCATTAAAGTCGGACAAATTTAGGCCATCTCCTGTTTATTTTAATTTTGGAACAGATCACGTGATATAATATAAATATAACATCAGTTAAGATTTTAACCATCCGGTGGTAGCTTCATATCATTTGTAAAACATAAACACTGTTGGCCGCAGTGTTTGTAAGTGATGAATTACCTTTGTCCTTAAGCAAACAAGAAAATCTTAATTGTTTTATTTGCTGGGCACCCTGAATTTTATAAGTTAGAGTAATTGGTTCCCCTACAATACATCATTTCCTAGAATACAGACCCCTGTACTGATGTAAGCCTGTGCTAATGCTAGACACCTTACTTTACCATTACAACAGCTGCTCTACAAAGATATTTTCAGTCATTAAATGAGACTAGAAGACTGAAAAATTCTGAAAAATATGAAGATCATAAAAGGAGGACACGCATGTTGCATGATTTCTTAGAGTAACCTGATGTAAACCTTGGATGCTTAGTTGGTTTAAGTGGCTTGTTATCTCTGAAAAGGCAGTAAATAACATATCTACTAACCATATCTTTTCATTCAAAAAACAACAATTTGTTATAAGATTTAATTATTGTGATGTACAGAATAATAAGAGAGATTAGTCTGGATATTGTTTAAGTCTCATCTAATTATACTCTTTTGTTACATATCCAATGGTGGAATCAGTTGGATTGTATTGTAATGAGTTCTGGCCCACCACCTACTCTTATTCTGTTTCTTTCTTTTAGAAGTTAACAGGGAGGACAGCTGCCCTAGAAATGGTGAAATGGGGCGACAACCATGAGAATGGAAGAAGAGGTCCTCCTGATGGAGACAATGAGCAGCGAGGGTAGCTGTTATGAAGCTGTTGAAGATGGCAAGGAGGCACTAACCAGTTATAAGATCAAAAAGCTCCGTTGGGAGAGCACAGCTCTGCGAAAAATCAAAAAGCAGCTTGATAAAAAGTATAACAAGAGGCTGTCTAAGAGGGCACGTGACAGGATTGTGCCTAGAACTGTACGGAGCCGTCAGAACGTGACCCTCCTGAAATTCCTGAATGGGCCTTAAAGCTCAAGCATCAGATCTTGATACTTCAACCACTTCATCTGTGTGATTGCAGGACTATCTTCATAAGTTGACAATGAACAGTGTTGTGAATTTATTTTATAAATTAACGATCATCAAACCTATTTAATAAAGATGTACTTTTAACTTTTTGAATTTGTGGTCTTTGGTCTATTTTTTTTCACCATGAAATGGTTTTCCCATTAAAGTAGGCAGTGAATAATTTCAAAATAAGAATTAGACATTATTGACAATAAACTGATTTTAAAGTAGATTTTGTTTGTTTCACTGTATTTATTTATTTCTTTAATAGGAACCATGCAGTCATGGATTCCAGTGTTCAACTTATGATATTTTTCTCCGACAAGCTGAGATACCCCAGTTTTAATCCCTTTATCTTATTCTCTTCTTTGGGGCTTTTAATGAACATTAAAATAGATCGAATTGAAGGCACATTAAAGATGACAAACGCGGGGTATTATGGAACATTAAAATGGAATTAAAGGCAAATTAAGGATGACCTGGTTCCTTTATCAAACATTAAAATAGAATTAAAGACAAATTAAAGATGACTTGGGGCTTTTATAAAACATTAAAATAGAATTAAGGACAAATTAAAGATGACATGAGTCTTTAATACTACATTAAAGTAGAATTAAAGGCAAAGCAAAGATATACCACCAATCATTTTTGAAAAATTAAAGCTATACTAAAGTTGACACAAAAGATCAATTAAATGTTACTTTAGAACGCTTTAGGAGCAGTTCCTAAAGTTTATGAAATGAACCTTTCAGTTACCTTTCTTCTTAACTTAAAGCGGTTATGAAATGGTTCATAAGTTAGCCTTTAATTTTCACCTTAAAGTCTATGAAAAGTGCATTTCATGTCTTTAGTAAATAAATTAAAGATAGTTTAAATACTTCTTTTGTGTATCCTTAGGTAAGCCTTAAAACAAATTAATTCTATTATTTCTTCCTGTGCTAGATAAGATAGCCTTCTATAGAAGGTGGGGGAGGGACGGAGAGCGGATAAAAAAATTGAAATGTCCTAATCAAACTGGTTACGTACGTTGTTTCTTGTTTTACGGAGACGATTGGACGCTCACTTGAACTTTCCAAAATACTCCTAATGAGTTAACCTTGGTACAAAAATAAACGAAAGTTATTTATTCTTCTACAAAAGTATGGGGGGGAGCGTGAAGCCCCCCCCAGCCCCCCCGCTTCCGCCGCCTATGTTCGTCATAAATTAGCATCATCTTTAGCAGAAACTGATCACTTTATTTTGAAACAAACACGCGACGGAAGAAGCATTATGGTCCACAATCGGCCGTCACCTTATATCTCGGACCGTATTTTCCTTCACTATATTCTTAAAAATGAAGCTTAACCAACCGCTTTATGGCCGCTTAATAGAGGTGACAACAATGGGAGAACTCTCGTTGAAACGCCCAGAAGGTGGCCGCGGCCGCTTAAAAGAGGTGGCCTTTGAATAGATAATTAATTTCCCATTCTTTTCTACAGTTTTTTCGGGGCTTTGATTACTGGCCGCTTAATAGGGGTTCGACTGTAAATGTGAATTCAGCATAATGGAGAGTACCACAGAACAGTACTGTGCAATAGCTGTCACCTGATTGGTTATGAAGGATTTTATCCAAAGACTCAAAAGGTTAGAACCATCTTGCACGGTATAATGATTATGGCGCAAAAAAATATGCCACTTGTAAAACGTAATAAATAACGTACACTTTAATTCTGCTCAGTGGTTTCCTTCTCATTTTCAAGAACAACAGATGAAACATAATGTGTGCCTTATTTACGTACTAAGTTACGTGGGGCAAAGATGGAAGGGTAGAAAAAGATCGTGAAAAATGGACGACTTAAATGCAGCCTAATATCTCATTATCGGAGCGAAGCTAAGTGGTTTGTTGCATTGGAGAGATTTAGAATGGTGTTTACGGGAAAGATAGATTCAAATTGACAATCTTCAGTTCTCAAATTTGGAAATGAGAAGGTAAAAGCTGTCCAAAATAATTCTTATTGATGAACCTGGCATGAAACTTCTAATGTTTAGTACATGCAGATACAATCAACACAAAACGACAAGTATAGGGGAAACTTGGTCACATTATGGTACAAACTGACGTTTGCCGTTAGCCGTAAACGTAACCCTAGCTAAATCCCTTTACAAGTTCATCGACGTTCACTCGTTATACAGTGCCTACCTTGCATTCCAAGTTGGACAACAGAACACCCACAGAACCAGGAACTGTTTCCTTATCTGGAGACCTGAAATGGGTCGTTCCACTAGTTTCCGTCATTCCAAATCCTAGCGGATGAACCAAAAGAAAACTTAAGCTGTTTAAGGTCTCGATCATAAGTGTATTCGGAAAAGCTTTTGATGGGCAACATCTTTCACTAAGTTACCTAAGATGATAATGTCTGAGTTTCGGGGCCTTCTTAATGATAACCGAGCGCGCAGAAGGAGGTCATCATTTTAAAGATGTGTATAATTTGATTCAATTTTTAATAACGACTTGTCACTTGAAAAATCTAAAAGGAGGGAAATGGAAAGGTTTGTGGCAAGTTAACTTCGTGTAGAATGGATAAGTTTCCTGAAATCATCCTCTGCCTTCCTATGTTGAAGCGGCAAATGTTTTGAAGAAAGCATACGTGAAGGTAAGGATATTAAGAAGTTAGAAATATTTTGAATAAAAAATAAAACATTTGCATTGAATTCGCGCTCAGGAATACCAAGGGGATAGGGGAAAATAGGGCGTGCGGGAATATCAAGGACAAAAAAGGGAAATCGGGCGAACGAGAACACCAAGGGGGAAGGGGAAAGTTTAGCAGCGTGAGAACACCAAGGAAAAAGGGGAAAATTCGGGTGCGCGAGAACACTAAGGGGAAAGGGGAAAAATCGGGCGGGTGGGAACATCAAGGAAAAAAAAGAAAATCGGGCGCGAAGAGACACCAATGGGATGGAGGAAAATCAGACGGCGTAAACACTAAGGAGAAAGGAGAAGAACATGATGGGGAAAGGGGAAAATCGGGTGGCGCGAAAACACGAAGAGAAAAGGGAAAAAACCGGGAGCGCGGGAACTTGAAGGGGAAAGGGGAAAATTAGGGGCGCAGGGACACCAAGGGGCGAAAACACGAAGGAGAAAGGGGAAGAGAGGAAAATCGGGTGGCGCAAAAACACGAAGGGTAAAGGAGAAATTAGGCTCGCGAGAATTCGAAGGGGAAGGTTAAAAATCGAGTGGCGTGAGAACACAAAGGGGAAAAGAAGAAATTCAGGCGCACGAAAACACAAAAGCTAGGGAAAGGGGGAAATTGAGCGCACGAGAACACGAAGGGGATAGGGGAAAATCGTAAGCGCGAAAACAAGAAAGGGGAAGGAAACATTCAGGCGCACTAGAACACGGAGGTCAGGCGAGAACACAAAGGGTACGCTCGATGTTTTCTTCCGTTTCGATCGCCAAAAAGGCAGGCGCGGCTGCCGTATATTTCTCAGTTTTACCTGCCAGGAGCCCATAACCCGAAGCGAGCAACTTCCCTGTCCTAGTGTCACATTGTTTTCACCGAGAGGAGCTTCCATTCTCGGGAGGAAAAGTGCTCTTAAATGTAATTAAAAATAAACTGGTCCTTGAAAACTCCGCAACAGAGGCCTATCGTTGGTGTTACTCTTTCTCGATTATGGACTCCTGAGCCTAGGCCTCTTTATTTCATTTCGGATCTTGTCGTGGCGAAAATGCGCGACCGTGAAGCCTAGGACAAACGACATACAGAAACTAGGCTAAGTTTGGTACTTAACACACAAAACTGGCAGCAAACAAAACTTCTGGTCGCTTAATTTTTTACCTTGTGCAACCCTCTCTACGTTAGGTATCCTCTCGGCAACTTTTACCTCCAGATCACGTGATAAGAGAGCCGCACCCGAGGAGATTGCCTTGAGGCTTGACAGGTCGAACTTGTCTACCAAGGGATGCTTGGCCAGGAATGATACCAGGGGAGGGACAAGGGGAGCAAGTGTCACCTTTAAAGAAATAATCCCATCTGTTAGAATAAGTACGGTGGTTGTGAAGTATGTACGTGCATACTGCCGGTAAACTAAGGTCAGTTATTTTACACATTACCTGAAAGTATGTCAAACATTATCGTGAATCAGAAACACCTTTGACACTAAAAATATAAACTTGTTTTTTCAAGCTTACTAAGTAAAATCCGCAGTGTAGAGATATTTTCAGTTCCAGAGAGCACTCAGTACTCCCTGTGCGTAATCACTCTCTTTGATTTTAACTGCAGAGGAGGATTGGGAGAGTTTAGGGACGAAAGCTTGATCTAAGGAGAAGACAATTGAACTGAATGAATACGATCCTTTTTGCAGTTCAACATGGTGGATTGTATTAATCGTGACGGTGAAAGATTTTGCGAAAGAAACTTTCCATAAGATACAATTGTCGATTCTCACTCATTTAGGCTACACTTTCTGCGAAGTTCACCATGTGCGACGTTGCCACCCCTCCCTGACGGAATTTTATCCTTTCCCAGTCTCCCATCCCTCAATAAAACTTACCTTGTATTCTTGAAGAGCTTGAAGAAAAACGCTTGGTTCGAAGCGAGACATAAGGACCATTGTGTTTCCTAGATATAGTCTCGCTCCCATAATTATCGCAAGGCCATAGATGTGATAGAGCGGGAGGACGTTTATCATCGCTTCAGTATCCTTAATAGGTTGGCGGTCCCTAAAGAGTATTCGCACTTGAGCTATAAGATTATGATGCGTGAGCATCACGCCTTTGGAGAGTCCTGTAGTTCCGCTTGAGAATGGCAAAGCCACTATATCTTCTTTTGGACTTATTCTTACATCCTGCGGAAAAGCCGTGCCGTCGTCGGCTAAGAGAGAAGAAAGCGATTCACAGTTTTCTGTCTCACCAATCACAAACACGGAATGAATTTCTTCCAACAGGCCTGCACTGAAAGCTTTTTCCGCGAGCGGGGGAGTGGTGACGAGAAACTTTGCGCGAGAGAGTTTCAGGAGGTGAACAAGGTCGTCCTGTGAGCTCCGTGGGTTGAGTGTTGTGACAATTCCGCCTAAGTTCGCGACGCCGTAGAAGATTATCGGGTATTCTATGACATTAGGAAGATACATTGCCAAAACGTCTCCCTTACGGAAATCTTTTTTTGCCAGCGCAGAACTGAAGCGGCGAGTTTGATCTTTAAGCTGATGGAAGGAGAACTTTCTTCCAGACACAGCGTCGATCTGCAAAAGACAGAAGTCCCATCTCATTCGGTAATACACTCGTAAAAAAAAGAGATTGCCACGAACTCTAATTGCTCAACACATGTTTACGAAAACTCGCTTCAAATTTATTATGACAAAAATCAACAACAACAAACGCAAGCATAATCCACCTATATACCTTAGACGTAGGGATCACGCATCAACTAGCGATCATTTATTCTCAAAGGAGCCTTATGATATGAGATAAGCCTGACCAAACCTAAGAATATTGTCATTAAAAACGCAAAACGCTTATTTTCATGTAAGCCCGAAGAGTCGCAAAAATGGACCCCACAATTTTAACAGAAGGCTTTCACGTAGCTGGAAAAAATGTTCACATAGTTACTAAATTCTCATTTCTCCTTGGGACTATAGAGCAGTTAAAGCTGATGATAAACACGCAAGTTTACTCTTACATTTTGAAGGCTTTTCAGCTTTCTATATCCATGATTGTTTTGAGATTCTCCCACCTGCTCACTCGGGTTGTGAAGTATGGGTTGCAGAGGGGCAGATACTATACCACTATACCCCCGGCCTCCTAATATTTTAACGGTTATTTCTATAGATTAAAGCGCGTTAAAGAATTTACCTAATGAAATTCACGTTAGAAATCTTCGTAGCACACTGAGTTACTGAAAAGCTTTCATTTACTATATAGACAATCATGAAAGACGCCTCAGTTTAATTTGCTAAGTTCTGAAATGTATATAATAACCAATATTCTATGGTTGTAATAAATAGAATTGCACAAAAAGGTTAAAAGTTTAGGTTCTTTTTCTAGTACAACAATCAACCCCCTAATCCTCCATCCTTAATCCTTGATTCTAGATCTCCGATCCTGCTCTTCCAGTAACCGAGTACTGACACCGTCACGCATTAGTGTAGTTCAAAGATCCTTTTGCCAGGCCTTTGCCACGCACTATCACTCTGAACTAAAACTACAGTTTCCTATATTTCAGGTCATGTGAATGTGCAGAAAGTAAGGCCTGTTTTAAACGTCGTGCTACGTCGTGCTACGCCGTGCTAAGCTGGTTCGGCTGTAGCTCGACTGTAGCTCGACTATAGTTCCCGTTGTAGCTCGACTGCAGCATGACATTAGCACGACTTGGTTTCAGACGTCGAATTTAATTCACACAATGACAGTCGAATGAAACGGCTGTTGCCAAAAACAAAACACAAAAATAAAGAAACGGTTTAGCAGACTTTTAAATATATTCTAATGTATTTATAATTCATGAATTGAGTTCGGCACGGCGGAAGCACGACGTTTGAAACCAAGTTGAGCTACTGCCGTGTAGCACGGCAAGGCTTGCCGTTTTACACGGCAGTAGCACGACTTGGTTTCAAACGTCGCGCAACTGCCGTCCTCAAGTCGAATTTAATTCGATCAGTTGAGTTCGGCACGGCAGTAGCACGACGTTTGAAACGGGCCTAATCTCATTATGAAAGAAGAAGAAGAACAAGCAGAAGAAGAAGGAAAAAAACACTTACAATCGCCGTCCTGTCTCGTCCTCGTCGAAGTTCTGGTAAACGAACTCTGTCAGTGTTAAATTCTCGGGAATGTTAATATCGGGCCATTTGCTCCGCACTATCGCCATCTTTACGGGATGAACGATCGACTTGTTCTGTAAAAAGACAGCTTAGGCGAGCATCGAAGTCATACGCTTTTAATCCACGAAATATTTTGTACATTATTGCCGGATCTTCTGTTACATGTAAATAGCTTCCGGGTACGAGTATGACCACTGAGCATGTTTCGCCGGCCGGTTTTTTTGTCACAAACGTAACGCAATCTGGGGAACAGCCAACCATACCGTAAAATTTCGAAAATAAGCCCCTCCAAATATAAGCCCCTCGAACTCGTAACGCAAAAAACCCTCTGTTAAAAAATCGCCCCTCCGAATATAAGGCCCCCCCCGGGGGGAGCTTGTTGTTGGAAGTTGCCCACAAATACAAAGCAAAACGAAGCAAAAACGGTAAATTTCTTTCCAACTATAAGGCTAGCCCATCGATTTTAAAACGCAAAATTCCCTCCGTAGATAAGCCCCTCCGAATATAAGCCCCTCCAAAAATAAGCCCCTCAAAAAGGGCCTTTTGAAAATTATAAGCCCCGGGGCTTATTTGTCATTATTTTGTCATTTACCGCTTAACAAAGGTGAATGCTAAACACAGGTCAGTTTTACAGTATTTAAGAAATAATAGGGAACTTAAGCACCAGACGTGCATAGCTGGCCGCGCAGAACTGGATCGGGGACGCGGTTTACGCAGCAAATGCAAATCATTAAGGGACGGACCATTAGAAAAGTTATTGGGGGGGGGGGGGGGGGGAGGAGGGTAATTTTCGAGCCGCAGGAGTTTTTTTCGTCATCAAATTCCTTGTATGAATTTTTTTTATGCCATAGCATGATTATTTCTTAGGGTTAATTGGCGTGCATGAATTTTTTTCGTTTAATTTTCCCTTGCGCGAATATTTTTTTTGTACTACGCCCGCCCCCACACCCCATAAGTTTTCTAATGGTCCGTCCCTAAGCAAACCAACGTGAAACCATCACGAACGCGGACAGATAATTCAGTTGAAAATGTCTTTCAAAGATTCTACTACGCTTTTAAAGTTCTAACATAACAAAAGAATATGCAAGGATTGGAAACTGTTATATTGGACATCAAATATTAGCAATTTTAACTGTGTTCATACTCACGTTTCTGAACTTCTGGTTCCAACCTGAGAACTCGCGTTTTGAAGCCCGTGACTGCAGCCCAAGAACGTCTAGACATGCGCAGTGGCTGTCATGCTGCAAAAATACTTCTGGTTGGCGTCCGTAGTACCAAGAACGTCTGGTGCTTAAGTTCCCTAATTTCCGGGACTTAGGAGCAACAGACCCTCTATCAGCCGTTTCCTTCTCCAACAGGGGAACTCATCAAAACTACGAATGCGGGAATCCGGGGGGGGGGGGGGGCTACTTTAGGAATTTTGGGTACGGATGTGAGGCTGGGACCCTGGAATCCTTAGCTTATATCGGAGCTAGCTCAGCAGAATTTTGCTACCCTATACTAGACTAAACTCCCCAAATCCCCTATCCTAGAGTAGCTGTTTTCCAGAAACTACTAAGGTCACTAGCATAGTCTAGCCAAAACAAAACCGATTTGATTTCTTTATATTTTGAGTGGCAATTCCCGCTTTCCCTAGTTTAGACTAAAATGTTCAACCAATTGATCAGTCTCCTGGAAAACGATATCCTGTTCTAGATCCAAACTCTCTGGTTTATATACCCTACCCCAGAGTAATGCACCTATCAATGTAAACCCCGTGGGGGGGGGGGGGGAGTGCGGGCAAGGGGTGGGGATTTGACAAAATAATTTTAAAATTTTTTTGATCAAATTCCCCAGGGTGGGAAACGAAATGTCAATCAAAAGTTTCAAAAGAGACCCCACCCCAGGGGAAAACATCTAAACAAACAATACTATAAAACTATATAAAACGAATAAAAGAACATTTCAAAAGTACATTCTTACTACTTTCATTTAAGGTTAACGTAAGCTCCGTTAAGTTACTCGCTGTAATTAAGTATTTTCTCTCTCCACTAGCATCTCTTATTTTGAACAACAAAATCACTCCAGGAAGACTGACCGTGCTATTGTAATATTAATGAAACGTAAAATGCTTTATAACATCTGGTCAACATGTCGCATCAGTGACTCGTAAAAAATCCTCTGACTTTCATGGTGGAATTCGATTTCAATCGAGTTTTACAATCAGAAGGGAACTTGAAGATAAAAACTTTCTTAAAATAGACATTATAGACAGTTTAAAGTATCGGATTATGGTGATTAAAACAAATGAAAACTTCATACCCTTCGCCAACAGCGTGACTTTCAGAAAGCCTCGAGGAACGGACCTGGTAACCGCTTCTGAATTGATACCAGTAATACCAGGCTTCTGTCGGTCAAAGTCAAATGTCCCGACCCCGGGGTCGCTTCGTACGATCAAAAGCCCGACAGGGGGATAGCCTCAGGCGTCAAATCTCCTCCCCTTGCCCGCACTCCCCCCCCCCCCCCCCACGGGATTTACATTGATAGGTGCATAAAATGCTTGAAAACCATACCCTTCACAGCGGCGCTAGACTGCAAGCAGCCTCTCCTTTTCTTAAGATTTTAAGTGAGGGCAGTGCACGCGCGCGAGCGTCGAGGATCACGTAAAAGAGAGACTATTTGTAGTCTACAGCAGCACATACCATAGATATAGCCCATATATGGCAGTCCTATTATTAATTCTATTATTATGGCAGTCCTAATATTCATCGTCTCATTATACTGTTTTGTTTGTCGGTTACACTTAGGGTTGAAATAAAACCTGGGCCACACCCAGAATGGTCTCATTCTAACTTTCCCACGACCTCCTCGTCTTCTTCATATGGCACTTCCCCTTGTAAAATTAATTCGAATCAAATTAGAAGTTCAAAAGATTTCGCTTGAATGCCAAGAGGATAGAAAGCCCACATCTCCGCGTTTAAAGTTAATGGATTTGTAGCTTAATCTCCCATGGGAAGCAAATGTCGAAAATTCGGGTAATAACTACTTAGGAGTCCATAGCCCGAGTCTTCAATTCGAACTATAAAGAAAGCTTTATTGACAGGTATAGCTGACATCAAATAATCTTCAGCCTGTTTAGTGATAACTAAAACTAAGCTACTAGTTCATCAATGAAAAATACAATAATAATAATAATAATAATAATAATAATAATAATAACAAAATAATAGTAATGGCTTAATTTCACAAACGGCAACTCTAGCCTAGCGCTTCTTTCGGTCTTGGATAGGTGGGTAAATCATGTCTTTGGTCGGTTAACATATTAAAGTCTATGTGTCCTTTTCACAAGCTTGCCTTGGTGTGTTTTTGTTTTTCTTGATTTCTAAGCAACCGTCGTAGTATCTTTCCACTCGCAGATTTTGGTATCTGGTCAACAAACTCCACCCCTCCCCTGAGCTTTTTATGTGGTAAGGCTTTCTTGGCTACAAACTCCGTAATTTCTTCTGAAGTCACGTTTCCACGGCGGACTACGAACGCTTTCGGCAGCTCTCCAGCTTCAAGATCGGGAACTCCGATTACTGCAACATCGTCTATTTTCGGGTGAGAAATCAATAACGCTTCGAGTTCTGCGGGTGGGACCTAGAAGATAGAAGGAAAACAAAAAGACTCAAAACATATTTATTTCGAATATATCTGTTGTGTTTCAATTTTAACCTTGGTTTAAATTTTATTTCTTTTTGTTTTAGGGTATGGTAATGTATGATAATGAGTTTAAAACAAAGAGAAATATAATAAAATAAAATTTAAACCAAGGATAAATTGAACCACAACATATCCTTTGAACGAAGAGCGCTTGTAATTTTCTCAGTTCCTGTACAGAAGCATAAAAAGGCCTTTCGATAATGGGCATGGGGTAGAGGTTCCATAGCAACTGTAAGAATACAATTAAAATGATGATGGCTAGGGGAAGAGGTTTGCATTCCAAAGGGGTTTTAAATTGGGGGCGTTCATTTCAGAAAATGAAGGGTGGCACAAGCCATTCAGGCCACGGGGTAACGGGGTAAACAAGACAATTAATAAGTAATGTAATACCTGGAATCCCTTGTACTTGATGAGTTCTTTGAGTCGATCCACAATAAAGAAATATTCATCTTCATCATAATGTCCGATATCTCCTGTGTGTAACCAGCCGTCGCTATCAATTGTTTGCGCTGTGGCTTCTGGGTTGCCCAAGTATCCTACAGAGCGCAACAAAAGCATTGATCTTAGAGAGTCAACAGAGGAAACCCTCACAAAAACATGTATGGTAAGAATTAAAGGCCTACTCGGAAAATAAATAAAAACAAAGGCACTATTTACGAGTTGCCTAAGACAATGGGAATAATATTAGCAGGACTTCATTGGAATCAGCGAGAAAACTTGGGGATAACCAAGGCCCTTTTCAAAGGAACTAACGTATGAGGGCCGTGTAGCTCGGGCATTTTGTGATGACGATGAAGATGATGATGAGTAGGTATATCGTGCTTAACTTACCTTTCATAACAGTTGGTCCTTTTATGCAGATTTCCCCGTCCCGGTTTGGACCAAGTATTTCACCAGTGTCGGGGTTAATAACCTATTTAACATTAATAACAAACTTTTATCATTAAATAACACTATAGGTCCAAACAAATAGTGCCAAAGCGATTTAGTACTATCGATACTTAAAATCGCTTAACGGCTGTCTTCCTTTAAAAAACGGTTTTCAAACCTTTTTCAATACACATTTATTATAACGATAACGATTACAATTACTCATCTTCCAAGGACGCTTGACAGATAAATAGAGGAGTTGCCTGCACACTCTGCTATATTGCTGCTGCATTTACCGGGGGGGGGGGGGGGGGGGGGGCACGCAACGACCGTTTTCGATAAAATATCTGTTCGGGGAAGCAAATATTGCCCAGAATTTTCTATAACTTGAGGACATCTAAACAGTTTCTAGATGACTACTCCATTCATATACAATTTTCGAAGCTTAATAAATTCCCTACGATTTTCTGAAGTTTAATTTTTTTACACTTCACCGCCCAGGTTAAGCTATTTTACAAAAAAGGATACCTAAAACTTTCGGATTCAAAAATGTTGTTGAGACGAGAATAAGAAAAATTCTCACTTTGATAATACGTTGAATTGCATCTAAAAATCTCGGTAAAATAATACTGAAGCCCTTGTAATTTCGAAAAGACTCAAGTTGTCCTAGGATGACCGAACAAGTGCAAATTTTATAGCGCCGCTTCGAATGCATTTCTAGAGATCTAAAAGTACTCTGGATAGCCTAAAAAGTGTTTTCAATACCTTTAGGAGGAAACCGTCGTTGGATGCCCCTAATTTACGAAAATGAGTAACAAGATAAACTTACTACGCAGTAAACAGATCGCATGAATTTGAAAATTTGTTTCAGCAATGCCATGGGTGATCATGTGTACAACTGGAGACGAAAACAAAAAAATAATAATAATAAAACCGAACAAGACTTACCTTGCATCTCATGTTTGGCAAAAGCAGACCAACGGATCCGAATTTAGTTTTTCCCTTACTGGGGGAAGGCGTGACATGAGACGCGCCTGCAATCTCTGTCATGCCATAACCTGAATAAATGAAGTCAAAACCGGAGGATGTAAGTGGAACGATAGACATGCTAAGCACCAGAAATCGCCTTTGAAACACTGCCACTCGCTGGCCAAAGTTAACTTTTCAATAAAAGGTAAATTTTACTTTCCTCATCCTAAAATATAAATATTACTACGCAAAATGTCTGCCAAAGAAGTTTCAATTGAATGGCAACACCATACGATTTCATCCACTTACGCAGAAGTTAAAAGGAAAAATATGAGAAAATCATGCATCTCACAATTACTCAATCTAGGATCGGTGAGAAACAGTTAATCGCGGGGCGGCTATAGGTTTCGGGCTTAGGAAAGTGTATATTGATCAACGTTGCAAACTAATAGAAACCCTAGAAATCGCTCAAAACTGCAATAAAGAGATGGGGTCACCCTGTGTGCCCCTAATTCTGAGTGTTTTTTCCTAGTTGCGCGCCAAATGCTAGAAACTTGAACAACCGACAAAAATTCTTATCATATTGAAAATTATAGAATTTTGCTAAAACCTAGGGCCCGTTTGTTTCTCTGGGCTATATTTTTCAGTTAAGTGACTTCAAATTACCCGATCTTGAAAAAAATGTAGAGAAATGGACAGTTTTAACATTACCTCACAATTCGCTGTGGCTCTAAATGCGAAATTTCACGTTATTCATATTTTAAAAAAGTACAACTTGTACCATCCAGATTTTTTCTGCTTAATATATATTTTTTGTGAAGCTATGACGAGTAAAAAGCACAAATAAAACTGATGGGGGGTCACCGTTCTCGTTTCATCGCAAAACGATAACAAAGGGACAATTTTGGCTTCAAATGATAGATTTGCACGAGGGGACAGGGGCGAGTTTCGAGACAAACACCCTTTTAGCCGGTTAGTCATCAAAATCGCTATTAAAAGGGTTGGGACTACAATAGGGGCCTTAGTTACCCCTTTAATTTTTTTGGCGACAATTGAAAATGGCAGTCACCGTACGTTGAAGTCACAATGTTAGTGATGCGCAATACGAAACAAGGGAATTACCTTAAATCAATGTTTCACTCATGATTTCATGATTGACCGTATGATTGTCAGGTTTAGTCACACTATTTTCTTTGTTTTGTGACTTACGTTTTACTCCTACCGCTGAAAAGCATAAAAGGATAGAGGACTTGTTTGCCAGACTTAAAATGGAGAAGACCGTTTTGGTGTGAATGGAAAAAGAAAAGTGATTTTAACCAGTTCTTTTCATGTTCATACAAACATAACCGAGTTAGGGCGTGCAAAACCTCATTCCAACTGCTGTAGCAGACCGGTTCGACTATTTTCTTGAATCACAAGGAGCCCTAACACGGTTTTTAAGCATGACGCGTACTCCCAATAGCATGTCACCCGTACTCACTGAAACATGTGGGTGAAGAGAGATAACAGGGACCATTAACAGCGTAATGCAGGGAGTAGCGTTGTGTTGGATTAGAGTACCGTGATAATGGTTAAATGGCAAAGCAACCACAATTTAAATCGATAACTGTGACAGTAAATCAACTGATAAACTTTCTAGGTCGAAAGTGCGATAATTTCAACCCCCCCCCCCCACCCTTCTTCCCAAACCCCCTATCTCCATCAATACTCCGTTTTAATGGTAGTTTAAGCAAGTTAAAGCAACACAGAAAGGAGATGAATTGAAACAAGGATGTTATGTGACGTTACCGTGATGTGATGTGATGTGACGTCACCGGGGATCGAACCCGGAATCTCGCCCATCGCATCAGCCGCGCATTACCCAACTGAGCCATCCTTTTTTATTGTTGATACAATAATCGATTATCGCAAATACAATAAGATTATTGTTGATGCAATAATCGTTATTACATCACCACAACTTTTTTGAGGACCAAGTACCTTGCTGTAATCTCTGCACTTTTGGAAGGCGTTTTAACATTGCAATTTCCAGCTCCTTTCCAAGTGGAGCAGCCCCCGAGCTTACCCGTCCCATGCTCGACAAATCGAACTTGTCCACAAGGGGATGCTTGGCCAGGAATAATACCAGAGGTGGTACAATAGGAACATCAGTGATCTGTAACAGAAGCAGGCTGAGAGGAAAGAGCTGGAGAAGTACTTTCGCCTTATTCCCACCCTCCTGAACGCACTTTTCACCCTCCACAACTCCTCCTTTTCGTTTTCAAACACAAAGATCGCGATCGCGCGCAAAATTGCTCGCAGACTGGATCGTAGACAAAACCGCAAAAATTACAATTCGCGCAAGTTATTAAAGAGCTTCAAGGTTATCGTACCTTGGTAATTGATTAACTAAAAGTATTTTCGACAAAGAAAATTCAAAGCGATTGCAGACACAATAACGATAATCAAACCTTGTAATCCTGTATAGCTTTTAGGAACGAGTTCGGTTCGAAACGAGAGAGAAGTACTTGTTTGCTTCCAATTCTCAGAGCCGCGCCCAACATGACCATCAGCGCGTAGATGTGGTAGAAGGGCAGGAGGGTTAAAAGGATCGTTTTTTCTCGATCGGGAAAGACGTCAGCGTTCAAAATCACAGTCATTGCGGATATGAGGTTGTAGTGTGTAAGCATGACTCCTTTGGACACACCGGTAGTTCCACCTGAGAAAGGCAACGCAACCTTGAAAAGAATTAACACGATTGTTTACTGCATGAAAGAATGGTGTGAGAATAAGACTTCAACAGAAAAAAGCCGGATCCTTACAGATTCATAGACGACTGAATTAAGCAGTTGTGAGATAGTTACTTAAGTTAGAGTATTGAACTGGTATAGTAGCGAAATGGCTTCGAAACCCTTGCAAGCCTGACTTTTTTTTTCGTTCATTTTCTACACTACTAATTAATTAAGGTAACTTTACCACATCTTCCTTGGGATTAATGTCCACGTGTTCAGGAAAGGCGGTTCCGTCGTCTGAGAAAAGAGCTGACAGAGACTCGCAGCCTGGCGGCGCCTCTCCTAATACAAACACTGAGCGAATTCCTTCGGTTGCTGCTGCATTTTTTGCGTTTTCCACGAGCGGGGGAATGGTAACGAGGTATTTTGCCGCCGACTTGCGCAGCTGGTGTGCGAGTTCCTCAAACGTGTACAATGGGTTGATCGTGGTGGCAATGCCGCCAATGAAGGCAACACCGTAGAATATTATAGGGTATTCTAAAACGTTTGGAAGGTACATGGCCAAGACATCGCCTTTCTTGAAGCCTCGTCTGACCAGGGCGGAGCTAAACCTCTGCGTTAGAATTTTAAGATGGTGGTAACTATAGGAGCGACCAGAAATAGCCTCTACCTGGATATTGAAAAAAAAAAAAGTTTTTTCTATGGACTTTGTAGGTGTTACACAGTTATGGGTAATCAGGGAAAAAAAGAAACAATTCTTATAAATTAAAGATAACAAGTAACACTAAAACTGGCGGGCGGTAAACGACTTGGCTACTTAGAAGTGTAGACTTTGGTTTAACAATGTGCTAGCGTTTTTGCTGAAAAAAAGGTTAAGGAATGCCTCTTACAAATGAGAAGGGGGGCAGGGGTAAGTCATGGGCACCCCAACCCCACCCCCCGGTTACTAGCTTTGTCCCTGGATTGAGGCCACTAACAACAATCTGAATAATTCAGCCAGCAGAGAGGGCTGAAAGTAACTTATGGCCACAGGGTTGCAAAAGCTCTGCTACACTGCTTGCTGATAAAAGTCATATCAACATGACTGTATAAGTTAGATAGCTTACAACTAAAGGACTACAGAATAAGGAACATTGTTGACAAAGTTTAGTCAAATTCAGCCACATAGAACTAGAATATTAAATTAAGTGAAACATACACAATTACAGAGCATAGACAATAATAGAGTAAATGCCAATGAAGTTTAAAGGGCCAAATTTAAATAGATTCCAACTCTTGGTGGCCAGGGAGGTCCTCAACACATTTTTATGCCACAAGCCTCCTTCCCATTACCCTTCTATATACCTTTAATTATATTTTTTAAATAAGGGATCACTTTCATAAAGCTTCTATTTTCCAATAAAAGATGTTATCCAGGTTTCACATATGAAGCAGCTACACCCAGTGGTGACTGTGATAGATGTAGGTAATGAGAAGGATCCCAGTTTCAGTCCCACTCCTACAGCTGGTTGGATTTGTTCTTGGTAGCTAAATATGCATGTTCAGGTTTAACTCCTTGGTCATGTTTATAAGTGCCAGCCAGTTGACTTGAGATTTCTACCTAAGTCTCTAAACATGAACTTTGAAAATCGAGTAAATGTAGCCACCAGGTTTTGAGGGTGCATTGTTTTTAAATTTGTTGAAAATTAATTAGGATCCCTGGGGGAGGAAAAGGGTTAATGGGAGAGAACAATTATATTATAATTTGTTTGTATCCCCTCACTAACCCTCAGAATACAGTAAATGAATGACTCAGCCAAACAGTTTTTTAAAGACTACTTCTCCTTTGGTAACTTAAATACTACACATGTAGGAGAAATTAAGCTTTGTTTTACTCATTTACAAGTAATATATTGTTGTTAACTGCACACATAGTGTAAAATTCAATAAGGAGTTATAAAGGGTGAGTAACTGGAAGATCCACCATGATATTATTGTACTCATCTATCTCTAGCCTGCGAACCGCAGACGTATTTTCAGTCATTGCTTCTCTCCCTCAGAGAAGGGGTGACTGGAAATACATCTGCGGTTCTCAGGCTAATCTATCTCCTGCTGGCCAAAAAAGCTTAAATGTTTGATTGATATTTCTTTTCTTGAAAAAAAGGATGTATTTGCACTCAAGTCTTATCACAACAGCAGTGCTGTCAACTCTCCCGGATAATCAGGGAGACTCCAGATTTTGGACTGTATCTCCTGGTCTCCAGATTAGAGTCTGATATCTCCTGGATAATTGCCAAAGTTGCTATTTCTTGTAGACTCGACTTTCCGACCATAAATTTTCAAATATTTTGCGTTGTTTGAGCTACTGTAACATGGAATGTTTCCCCATAAATTCTGGTATGCCACTGTAATTTAAGCGATCATATGCTAAATATGAACTGTTTATGTGCTATTTTCGTCAATCGGAATCAGCGAGCATTTTTGGCAGAAATGACGTCATTTGTCATGCGATATGATCTTGCAAATGTTTTATTAAGTTGATATATTATATTATTGATATATATTTTGTAATTATAATGTTATTGTATTTACATTCTCAATTAATTTATATATTTGTATTTTTTTATTCTATTGAGCTGAAAAGCCCACTTAGGGAGCATCAATAAAGTGTATGTATGTATGTATGTATATGATGTCATCTATCATCTCTCCCCTATCAATTCTCAATATTTGATGGCATGGGGGGTTAAATAACAGCCCACATTTGATATATTGAAATTCTAACATGACTGCTAGGATTTAGGGACAAAATTACACATTTTTCACTGTTCTTTTGTCTCACGATTCCTAGAAAGAAAACCAAACCATTTTAAATATAGGAAAATGACCAGAAAGCAACGCTCGGAGTCATGTTAGAATTTTAATACAGTTGATCCTCCATTAAGCGGCCTCTCTCGGGGTACCCGTTAGTGGCCATTTAATGGAGGTTGGCTGCTCAATAGAGGTTCATCATAAATTTGCATTCTCTTTAGCAGAAAAATCACTATATTTTGAAACAAAAGCACAACGGGAGAAGTGTTACTGATCATTACTGGTTCACCATCAGTCGTTACCTTGCATCTTGAACTGTATTTTCCTTCATCATATTCTTAAAATGAAGCTTAACTAAGAAAGTGTACCAAGAGCTTGATGGCCGCTTAATAGAGGTGGTATGACAACAACGGTAGAACTGCTTTGGGACGGCCAAAAGGTAGCCATGGCCCCTTAATAAAGGTTTAATTTCCCATTCTTTCCTACAATTATTTCGAGACTTCGATTTGTTCTTTAATAGAGGGTGGCCACATAATAGGTGGTTCATGGCCGGTCGCTTTTAAAATGAAGGTTTATATTGAATGAGGGCTAGCTATTGCGAGACACATCTGCATTGACTCTGCATAACTATATGACTAAGCAGCAAGTGCTAAAACTTGCCGTTTTGAAATTTCGACTGAAATGTACCTTTTAATAGACCTTGTCACAGTTTTCAACGCCATCTTGACGAGTAGGCAAACACGTGAGAAATTACAATGATTGTATGAGAATCTAATGTCAAATAATTTCCGTAGAACAGCTGTTCTGAAAAAAATATGATTGGTAAACTAAAGCTTCACTCCTAAGGATTCTCCTGAAAACATTTGAGGGCATTACATGCACTAGAAGACCTAGAACCACTTTTTAAAATTTTCTATACATTTGTCTGTAAGAAAGTCCCGGGAAAATTACAGACAAATATATGGAAAATCTAAAGCAAGCCCCCCAAATTTTTTAGGACAATCCCTTGCTTTGTAGCTTTATAATTGATATTTTTTTCAGAATAGCCGTTTTGAAAACCGTGACAAGGTCTATATTGATATTAAAGGCCGATACACACGAGGGGTTTTGCTCCCGGAGCATGCTCCAGGATCATTTTGCACGTATCAGTACACACGAGGGGGCGTTTTCAATTTCGCTCAATTTGCCCCCGGAGCTTGCTCCCAAATATATCGTGGAGCATTTTGCGGGGTGGAAATTCTGCTCCCGAGGATGAAGTATACCCATGAAATCGTTGGTACACACGGAGGAGCTTTGCTCCCGGAGCGTGCCCCCGGAGCATGCTCCGGGAGCAAAATCCCTCGTGTGTATCAGCCTTAAAAGAAAAAACATTATTAGGTTTCACAATGAAGCTTGGAGAGAGTTGGTGTCATTACTAAGTGTCATAATATTACGGCTATTTTAGTATCCTCAAAGGGATACTCAAACTCTTATTTCAAAAGCAAGTATACGTTGCAGACATTCGTTGAAACGCTTGTCTGGACATATATCAGATATATTTTATATTGCTGAGTTCAACTTCTCCAAAGGTCTGGGGAGTAATACTCTTTTTGGAGCACTAAAAAGACACAAGTTTCAAAGGACGGTTGAGAACAAACTCGTCTAGTTCGTCGTTATAAAACTTGTTTTTGTTTTCTCGAGTAGAACTTACCATCGAGTCTGATCAATATACTTTAAATCAAATATAAGAGCTAAATGTACTGTACTCACAATTGCGGTCTTCTCGCCATATTTATCAAAATCCTGATAGACAATTTGAGCCGAGGATACATTATCAGGAATATGGAAGTCTGGGTACTTGCTTCTGAGCTCCATCTCCCAGCCACATACAAGAAACTATACGTTTTCCTATAATACGTACGGTAATACTGTTCACTTGCGAAATATCGACTAGAAAATCATGGTAATCACGAGTCAGAGAAGTTTAAAGGTCACGCAACTATGTGTCACGGAATGGAAAGTCCGGGATACTAAAGTCCTATTGTAAAGTCATAAAATAAAGAAGGAAAAGAATGAAACATTAAAAAACAAGAGGAAAAAAGGAACGGAAAAACAAACAAAATAACGTTTCATAAAGGTCTGAGAACGAACTATTTTTATGGCGCCGGCAACTACGTCTCTAACTCCCTAACACGTGTGATATTTCAAACTTCGGCAATTCTCGTCACCAGAGCCTGTCGTTTTCATTTTAGGTCACGTGGTCGAGTGGCTCTGGGGACGAGCATGCACGGGGAACTTTTCGAGACTCCGATTGAATTTTTCCCATTCATGGAGAAAATTTGGGACAAGATATTCCTTTTTTGGGGAGATTTTGGGTTTTTACTAGGGAAACATGTCTACTTTTCTTTTACATCCCAATATTGGGAATACGCTGTGAATTTTTTCCCCAAGTTATTCAAAGTTGGGAACAATATGGGAGCATTTCCCCAGTTATTCCCTATATAAGGGGATTATTGGGACATGTAAATCCCAATATAGAAGAATTATTGGGAAGTGTAAATCCCAAGATAGGGGAGTTATTGAGACAAGAAAAATCCATCAATTAGGGTTATTATTGGGACATACAAATCCCACCGAAGGGAAATTTTTGAGACATGGAAAACCCTTTATAGACTTTATAGGGGAAATTATATGAAATTCTTGTCCTAAGATTGGTTTTGGTCACCTGTTTTGATATTATTTTCCCAAATGAGAAATTCCCAAGGGAAACCCACCTAGAACCCATAAATAACCCACTTTATTCACAGTTTGTGAATTGCAAAAAGTTTTCTGTGATGGGCGAGTCCCCTGCCTTTTTTTTTTCAGGAATCTAGGAAAATAATTTTTTTTCTTTTCCTGGAAGCTTTTGTATCATTACTGTGGCTGGTCTTTTAAATCATTTACTTATTTCTGGCTTACGTAGGTTTAAAAACAGGAAAACCTTAGATAACAATGACCTCAACCAGGTTGGCGTTCAGCGGTTTTTTAGTGAAAACAAGGGTTTGGTGAGGGCGCTCAGTTTCGCGGTTTCATAAAACCTGGTCTCGGTCATTGTTATTTAAAGATTTTCTTCAAAGTCAGGGTAAATCAACAGCATTGGAGTACACTTACTACTAATACTCCGAAGAAGAGTGAGTCGATTGTAATAATGCATTTCGGGTTCAAAAGAGCAATATCAATAGCAGCGTTTTTGCCTTAGAGAGGTTCAATGTATTTTTGACTGGATCACTTCATGGCCCACTTTCTTTTACGCTGAATGCATTAATTCCTACGTGTGCTGTGATTGGTAGTTGCATCTGATCTATCAAAGTACACCAAACGTCAAGGTACAATTTTATTATTATTATTATTATCGTTATTTTTTTTTATTTGTGTTTTAGTGCGCCGTTGTCAAGTTTGTAGTGACTAACAAATCGTCTAAACCAAATAGAAAGTTCTTTTAGCGAGTAAAGCACTTTATAGGTACGTTTTCCCCCTTCCGTTCTCCATTTCTCGCCGCTCGCCACTATTTGAACGCTTGGGACACGGGGTGAAAAAGTTGTCGGTTTTCAGGGTGTACACCTCAGTTATAAAGTTTAAAAGTTTCTGGTAGCACTTTTTAGAGCCTCGAACCATAAAATAAATGCAGACTTGAAATTTTAAGAATAAATTAAAACAGAGCAAATTAAATTCTCTGGATACAGTAAGACAACCAACGGCCATCAGAAAAATATTGCTCATGAGTTTATAATATGAATATTTCACAATTATTTGATATTCAGTCATTTTTTTCAGTGTTATAATTGACTGGTCCCCAGTGCGTCTCCAAGTTGTCTCTACTCATTAATTGCCAAATACTAATAATGAGAGACGACTGGAGGCGATTCAGGCGTGATAGAGTCGCCTCGTGCAGTACAACGATAAACACTGAGTTATCACATGAAAGTACCTCTCGGCAACTTGAAAGATAGGCACGTTTTTTGTTGCCCGTTTTTCCGTACCTTAACCCTTGTTATTGCTACCCGTCTTTTAAAAAGCCTAAATTGTAAACTTCTACAAAAATACTCTATTTCTAAAATTGCAAAAAAAAAAAAAAATTAATAACAATATTAATATTTCGGCCAATTACGGTAGAGTCCAATATTGTCGAATTTTATTTGTGACCAAACAGGGTCTCCCCAAAAGAACCAAAAATTCTTATGCGCAAAAGCTAAAAAACGGAGGACTTTGATGAGGTAATAATAACGCGCCTTACGGTAACTAAATAATAACACAGCAAGTGGATTTTGCTGCTACATTCCGGGGCATCGTCTCTCCGTTTGCATTCGTAGTTCCTTGTTGCTTTTGACTTCTTCTTCGGAAACTCCGATTTGTATTCATGGGTTTTTCTACTTTAGCCAATTCCTTCACTTTGTCCCTCAATTCTCGCCGTAGTATTTTGCCACTCAAGGACTTGGGGATTTCGTCGATAAACTCGACACCACCTCGTAATTTCTTATAAGGAGCGACATTTTCCTCCACAAATGTCTGAACGTCATCTTCTGTGAGCGTTGCGTTTGCCTTGCGTACCACAAAAGCCCTTGGCAATTCACCACTCTCGATATCCGGGACCCCAATGACTGCTGCGTCTTCGATGTCCGGATGAGAAATAAGAAGAGCTTCCAGTTCAGCCGGTGGGACCTACGACACGAAATAATTGTCAAAATTTCTAAAAGGCATAAACACAATAAAGCCCGAAAAGCGAATCTCATCGTACACAGTGTGTTCTCGAACAATGGGAAGTACCTGAATCCGTGATCATGTGTACGAGATATCTTCAGAAACTATATACGCATAGTCAAAACAGTTTTTCGCTTGCTATCCTCTTTTAGGTCAGCATATGTACTACGGTTTGCGTGAAATAAATTAGTATCGAAGGTACCTGATACCCCTTGTATTTTATTAGTTCTTTGACTCTGTCTACGATGAAGAAATGTTCATCTTGGTCATAATGTCCGATATCTCCTGTGTGTAGCCAGCCATCACTGTCAATCGTCTGAGCTGTTGCTTCTGGGTTGTTTAGATAACCTGAAGAGAATGAATAATTAGGAACTCTACATGCTGTGCATATTAGGAAGTAGCATGGCCATAGGAAATATAGGAAATAATGTTAAACCGGTGATGTTTTGTGTGAGGCTTGGGGGAATAAAGTAAAAGAATTATGTTGGTCGCTGGGCCTCACGATGATTCCTTTTGTTTTATTCCCCCAAGCCTCGGAGCCAAGTATGAATTTTAATTTATCGAAATTAGACTACGAGTAGTCCCCCAGTTTTCCTCAGGCATAGTAGAGCGAGCGAAACGCGAGCGGGCGTGAAAATCACCCCACGCGAGAAAAGGCGACACGCGGCGGGGAGAGAGAAAATTTTTCTCTCTCCCCGCCTCGTGGCACCTTTTCTCGCGTGGGGTGATTTTTACGCGCGCTCGCGTTTCGCTCGCCCTACTATCCCTGAGGAAAAATGGGGGACTACTCGTAGTCTATATCGAAATTGGTCTGATGCAAGTCAATGACACATTAAATAGTGGAGGACAAATTGCTTAAACTTCAAGCTGCCTGGCCAAGTTGTTTGAGTTGAAAAGCGGGGGAAACTGATCGTTATGGGGGAGGACGTTGCCTTGATTAACTGCTGGATTTATACCTTTCATGACTGTAGGTCCTTTAACACAAATCTCGCCGTCTTGTCCTGGGCCGAGAGCTTCCCCAGTCTCCACTTCAACAACCTGCGGACGTGAGCGCATATAAGGAAACTGAGGATTAACTCTATAATGAAGTATTAAATATCGCTAATTCCTCACAACTACCTCAGCCATTGAGAAAATTTCTAACGTGAAGATTGCCCTCAAGGCACTGAAAAACAAAAAAAGCATTTTTGATAACATTCCGAAGCAAAGAGTTATACCTGGAGTGACTGTAATATTTGTACTCCTGACGGATCCTTGAATTGATGCAAGCAGTTTCTCACACACACACACACACACACACAAAAAAAAAAATCAAGCTTTCACTTTTCTCTTTATTGCACAACCATAACTCCTAGGGGCTTGGCTTTGCACAGAAAGCCCACTTCATCACTGGACTAAAGTTACTTAAGATTTTGGCTATGAAAATGAACGCCTTCGCTAAAAATGGGGCATTCTTTTTTATCACTGTGGGAACAACAAGTAGACATGTAAACAAAGAGTGTAAAGTGCTGATAGCCACGCTTAGGTAATGTTATGGTGAATGTGAGGTCTGTCCATTTGATGCATGCAAGCGGTCTCCCGATCGAGATAACGTGACAGTTTTACCTTACATCGCAAGTTTGGCAGAAGGACCCCCACAGAACCATGTTTGTCGTTACCAGCTGGGGTCATGTGACACACTGGACTGAGCTCCGTCATACCATAACCTGTTGGAAGTAGTGGAAGAAAACAAAGATGGTGGTCTTCGTATCTGACAGTTTCTAGGAGTTGTGCGAGGAAGCAAATTATACAAAATATCTTAGGGGAAGAATACATTTGGTTACATTTGAATGGCAAAACATCTAATAGCGGGAATCCCCTAGGCAAGATAAATAAAGTTTTATCGTCTATCGGCTTGAGAGACTGTAAGCAACTTTCGAAAAAAAAAGTAAATTCCTCGTCTCTCCAGAGGTATTTGTACCTTCACCGAGGTCTAGATCCTCGCCCTTTTTTTCTCGTCGTTCGCGCGGTTATATTGCTCGCATTTTGTCGTGTTCTTTCCAACAGCGTTTCTGAGAAAATAGAGAGGTTGAGTGATGTAAAGAATGTGATCGATGAGCCAATAAATGAATTAGCAGGATCTTAACTAATACTTTTCTAATAATTTCCCGACCAGAGCGTAGTGACGACTAGTATCGATCTTGTGTAATTTTGAAACTTTGTATCTCACAATCCTTGTTAGATTGACAGGGCCCCTTACCATTTACATAGGAAAACCAGAATTACCGGTAGGAAAATCAAATGGTTCGCGCATTTTCTTTTGGGTAGCTTCAGATTATATGGGCTGTGATTTGTGGTGATACAATTTTTCTATTCTTTTCAGGCTGCTCAGCTGATTTGGATATACTTTGTAGCGGTTTGTTCTCCCACCTCGTGAAAATTTTGTTTATACTTTTCTATCTATGCACAGGATTTCCACCCGGGTGGTTTGTGTAAATGGTAAGCACCCGAGTTCTCTTATTTCTTCTTCGTCACACAGGCTACCCACCTTGCCTAACACTACCCAGTAGGGGTAGTCTGTCCATCAGCGCTTTTGACAATTCTTGTCCCAGGGGAGCCGCCCCACAAGTAATTTCGGTCAGGTACGATAAATCAAAGTTGTCAACGTCCGGATGTTTAGCTAACATAAGCGCCACGGGGGGTACCACGGATAAGTGGGTCACCTTAAAAAAATAAGAAGTGCGTTAGAAGAATTTTGTTTAACCTTTTCACCACTAGAACATTTCTTAGCGAGGTAATCTGTCATTCTAACTTTTAAATCTGTTAATTCCTTTGACCTTACAATTCTCACCAAGCAGAATCGCTAATTTGCATCTGACGTCACGACCGCCATGTTGGTGATCAAGAACAATGAAAGTATTTCTCTCCTCTTGGATTTAAACTTCATTTTTATGTAAATTCTATACTACAAAAAAATGTTTATTGTATTGACCACCAACATGGCCGCCTTGTCACGTGCTTGCAAACCAAGAATAGGGAGAGGGAGTATGGAATAAAGGCTGTAGAGGGTATCTAATCCCGTTGTAACCTTATGATTGTGTTTTTTTTTTACATATGCTTGCAAAAAAAATGCTAGCAGAAGTGTTTTATTAGTTCAACAGATTTTGATTTTTCACGGCAGGAAATCCAAAACTGTCATATCCTTCATGCAGAGGATGCACATTATTTCACATTTTAGTGTCTTTCAGAACCAACATATTTCGAAAACCAAACCAATGGAAGATTAAGTTAGGCAACACTCATCTAACTAACCTCAAACCGCTGAAGAGCTTTAAGGAACTTTTCTCGTTCAAAACGCGGCATAGTGACAAGGGAGCTGCCGGAATGAAGTCCCATCGACATATTGGCAACCATACCGAAACTATGGAAAAATGGCAGAAATGCTAAAAGAACCGTCGTCTCATCAAAGCTCAGGAAGCCCTTAGCACGCATTATAGTCCCGCACGCTATGAGATTGTAGTGTGTCAGGACAACTCCCTTTGGGTGGCCAGTAGTTCCACTGGAAAAGGGAATCACTGCTGCATCTTCTTTGGGGTTGATCGTTACCTCGGGTACACTTGAACCATCGTCTTTGAGAAGTAATGAAACAGACTCGCACCCATCCACGTCACCAACCACAAAAACGTTTTCTCTCCCCAGTTCCCCCATGGCCTCTTTTGCCCGATGCACCAACTGGGGCACAGTCAGTATCCACTTGGCATCGGCTTGTTTCAGTTGTTTAGCCAATTCCTCTGTCGTGAAAAGCGGGTTAGCCGAGGTAACTACGCCTCCTGCTTGTAATACGCCGAAGTAAACGACTGGAAATTGTGGTACATTTGGCAAAAACAGCGCAAATACGTCGCCCTTTTTGAAGCCTCTTTTGTTTAGCGCCGAGGCACAACGTCTGCTCAGATCTTTGACTTGCTGGAATGAGTATGATCTACTTGTTACGCTGTCCGTCTGCAATACAAATGATATTTACAGTAGTTCAAAAACTCATTAATCATTTATAACGAAAAAAGCAAAATAAATTAATGTTTAATGAGGGATCGTGTAGGAGCTGCTCGTAAGGTCTCTCCTAATTGGTCGCAGGAAACAATGACATGTCATTCTCCCAATTGTTTTAGGACTATTTTGGATCAGGGAAACGCACCATTGGTGACATCTCTTCCGAACAGCTGCTACATGACCCTTTATGAGTGTCTTTATTTACGTTATGTACGACCAATTTGTTAGACCATAATAACCCCGATTCTAAATATTGGTGCAAGAATGAGTTGATCAACAACCGTTCAAAAAACTCTCAGTCGTGTATTATCAGGTGTAAAAACTCTCAGCTTCTCCTAAAGTTTTTAAACCTGATAATACTCTCCTGCTCGTTTTTTAAACAGTACTTAAGAAATCTTGGGATCAGCTAATAGAAGAACTTTTTTATCATTATTTTAAGGGTGCTTTGATTCGTTTTGAGGATTGAACAGAATGAAAATAGAATGTTTGCTTTAAATGTAATTCCACCTGTTACTGCTAGAAATAAATAACAGTTTTAAATCACTTTTTTAAAATCATTTTAAAAAGGTAAATCAAAACGTGTAGACCAAGCGAATTAATTGTTTGCTAGACACTACACGTATATCCCAGCCAATCCTACGAAATGCACGACATTAACTCAAAACTGTTAACGTTCGGTAAATGAACAAAATATTAGAACTGATATAGCAGAATCAATAATATTGTTTCGCCTTCAGCCGTTGATTCAGTTTTCCACTGCTGATAGAGCATTTTACAGTTATTAATGACAACGAGGCTGGAGTTGACCTTATTTTGATTCAGCCTTTTCTTCTTTCACATTTAAATCATGTTTTTCTTATGCTAACTAGTATTTTTCCAGCATAGTTTCCATAAGAAAACAAAGGAGGTCTGTATCAAAACAAGATCAACCTCAGCCTCACATTCACTCGACGACTAGGTTACTAAGCCCACAACTGTGAAATGGTCTATTAATGAACTTATGAGTAACGTGTTTTGTTTAGGACCCTTGTAGTTCAGTACTGTCCTCTGAATACAGGTTTGCTTTACAGAAAATATGGTGAAAATAGCTTGGGACTTCATCAATTCGTGTTAGTTGATGTTAGCTTAATAAAGAGTGTACTCCTCAAACAGGATTAACGTAGAAAATCTGCGTGTCTGTAAAGAAATCTGTGTCTACATCGATCGAATGGCCTATGGCCAAGCTCTCTGTTAAATGACTAAAACAATGAGGGATCTTTATGGTAGGAGGAAGGTGCTTAGCTACTGACTCCGCTGTACCTGAACTTAAAACATTAGATTTTAAATGTTTCTTTTTCGTGTGTATTACGACCATTTCTTTAATCAACTGTAACACTTACTATAGCGTCTCTATCTCCATACTCATCAAAATGTTGAAAGACAAACTCCGTCCATGAGAGATTATCCGGGATCTCAACATCCGGGTGTTTACTTTTAAGTACATTTGCTCCCTCCTCCTTGACCCTGTCTTCCAAAGTCTCCATCTGTGCTTTCGACATTTCTTTGAGCTGCCTACGAAGTATTTTTCCGCTTAGAGCCCTTGGTATCTGATCAATGAACTGCACTCCTCCTCTTAAAGCCTTGTGTGGAGCTACCCGCTCCTCAACAAATTTTTCTATTTCTTCTTCTGTAATACTTTCGTCCGGTTTTCGTACGACAAACGCCTTTGGCAGCTCACCAGCTCTAGGATCGGGAACCCCGATCACGCCAGCATCCAATATTGCTGGATGGGAAATAAGGAGATTTTCCAACTCGGCCGGGGGAACCTAGAAAGACAAAGCATCGTCACGTGTACTGAAAAATAATTATATGTAATTTAGAACAAGTTTAGATTCTTTTACTCTTTAGGGTGAAATATAGGCTGGCTCCCGCTCATAATGGTCTCCTCTCTAAATTTCTAGTTCCTGACGAACAGCAGATCCTGCCCCAAAACAAAGCTCAGGCCAGAACGATGGCACATACTTACAATCAAAAACAATTTTTGGCAATTTCAACCTCACTGTCGTAGAGAAAACAAAGCACTTGATTAATACACATAACCTGACGAAGTACCTGAAATCCTTTGTATTTGATGAGCTCCTTAAGTCGGTCAACGACAAAAAAATATTCGTCTTCGTCGTAATGTCCAATATCGCCTGTGTGTAGCCATCCATCGCTGTCAATAGTCTGCGAAGTGGCTTCTGGGTTATTCAAGTACCCTGAAGAGATTTAAAATAGGCATTAGGAGCCCTGTGGAAATCAAGATAGCCATAACGGCAGGGGCTTTCTTGAGGGAAATACAGTCCTCATATTCCCTGTTATTTTTTAAAAAAACTTGACGGCAAGAACTGGATCATGAGAGGTTCTGTGGGTATCAGTGAAGGGTCCATTATACGCATTATTTCATGCTGAACTGATGCTCTCAGCTCTGGGGCCTGTTTCTCAAAAGTCTCGATGTAATTAACGGGCCCGTAAGCTGTTGTTGTTTACATACAAGATAGAGGTATCAATAGTTTTGCATCAAACATGATAACACTACCAGTTCATAAAACAAAATGGAGTACTTCGCTAGCCAGGAGCAGCGCTCTTATTCTTTATATTTCGATTAGAATTTTTGAATTCGGGCCCTAAAAGTTACCGGGACTTTAGAGAAACGGGCCCCTGGTACCTATTCACCATCAACCTGGGTACTTGAGAACATTATGTAACGAAAACTTTCCTTAATTTTGAAATTTTGTTGAAAAGTGGTGCTCGCCTCACACTTGCCTCACCATCAGAAAACATCAAAACGCCAATAATTTAAATGCAAAAATTAACAACTTCTTTAATAGAATTGGTTGCCACAGAGCTAATTAACGTGAAAATGACAGTTTCTTTCCTCAGGTAACTCTCAAATCATTTTACAAGCCGACAATTTTCTTGCCGAAGTTTGACGCTAAAAACGAGATATTTAAGTGGTTTAAATAGTTCTTTCAGTTTATCGAATATATTTTAATTTTGCATGAGTTGAGAATAGACACAATACTTTTATTGTAGGCTTTTTTCTTTCAACTGCATAAGTTAAAACGTCTCACTCTTAGGACCATGTATGAAAGCCTCTCATTTCCGCATCTTACTGTTGCTTCTTACCTTTCATAACAGTAGGACCTCTTACGCAGATTTCCCCGTCTTCATTAGGGCCAAGTTCAGCCCCATTTTCAATATTGACAATCTGCAAAAACAAGATGTTTGTTAAATGATAATTCCATTTGTGGTTCATCTAAAATCATCATCATCATCATTATGCGGTATCATCATCAGCCTCGTCGTGGTCGTGGTCATCTTGGTCGTCGAAAATGATCTTAACAAATTTTGTATACTGCAAAACAGGCGTTTTTTTAAAGAAAGCTCAGAAGTATATTTATCGCGGCCGCCATCTTGACAGCAACTGAAAAACTAAGAGAGCAGCGGCTGGCCGTCACCCTTTAACGTCCAAAATGGTGGGAGAACATATAGAATCATGATTCGCGCTGCAAAATACGCCTACTTCGCAGGCTACAAATTTTTGTGGCTTGAATGGAAGGCGATTTTGGGGTAATGTTTTTTTTTGCGATTTATATTGGGACGAATATCGCTTTCTAGGCTCGTAAGCTTGAACCAATCCATTCAGTTTTGGACCCAATTTTAAAAAGTTTTGGTACGGAAAACTGATCGAAATGGTCAAGCTAGAACAGCAAATTTCCGATCACATATCCGAAAGAAACGCTTCACCGTCAATAAAATCCGCGATCACTCAGCTTGTGAGCCAAGTTTCAGGAAATATTACGGAATAGCCGGCTTGGTTCAATGGATCGCGCCCGCCATCATCATCATCATCATCGCTGACTTAAAAAGTGAATGCTGGCTACCTTTAACTTTATGACGCTTATTCTATCTCGTTAAATTTAATTTGTATCAGAGTTCAGGAAAAGAAAAAGAAAGTTGTCTAGTGTTCCCGTCCTCGACAAAAACGTGAAATAAGGCACTTTCACGTCGTAGTCGTGCAACAACGGCAAAGAAATGTCACAAAAAAGCGTGATGCACGTGCAAAGTTGTTGATTTGCTGATCTAAGGGCCTGTTTAACATGGAGGTGGGGGACCCCAGGAAGGTGAGGTAACTCGCTTAGGTGAGGTAACCCGCCTGTCCATATAATCTCTCATTTTCATTTGACCACGTTTACATGATGTAGGTGGGGTGACGCGCCACATGTTACCTCACCTATCTGGGGTCCCCCACCTCCATGTGAACAGGCCGTTAACCTAATATTAGATGCTTTTTTGCCGTTCACGTTGCCTTGGCCGTCGTCGGATCGTCATTGTCACTGTCATTGTCGTCGCATTTGTCTTCATGTCGCTTTTATGATTCTTCTGCATTGCCATTATTTTTGCCATTCCATATTAGCAAGTCACTTATTCTCACAATATATACACTTACTTTACACTCCAGATTTGGTAGCAGTAGCCCAATAGATCCGTGTTTGATGCTATCGTCGCAGGGAGAAACGTGACTAACAGGGCTAAGTTCAGTCATACCGTAACCTACCCAAAGTATAGAACATCATTTCATTGATGGGTCGCCGATTTCATCTTAATCCAAGATCAAGAAAAGAGGAGTGCTACTCATCAGCTTCAATTTAAATGGTCAAGCTTTGGGATTTCATTCACAGACTCAAAAGTTAGAAGCACTCACAGTAACAGGAACGTACTTCTCATTAACTTTCATTTCAAAAGGTAGACTTTATGATTTCATTCTAAAACTCACAATTTAGATCCACCTCATACAGATTGGTGAATGTTGACACTTTGTTAAATTTCAGAAAAAAAAACAGCCCCCCAACGCTACTCGCTAACCTTTGGCATAAAATTATTATTATTATTGTGGATGCGCTTGGATGGCATTATTTTTTTCAGTTACATATAAAGGGTCAATTCTCTATTTTCGCATTGCCCATCATACATTTTGTTTGCCCTCCAAATTTTAAATACGAATGTTGTTTCCCATTTCTCTTACTGGCCTTGCAAGCGTCCCAAGATAAAACTGAAAAGAATACAAACGCAAATATTTTGGGAAAAACAAAGCGTATAGAATAATCGAAAATGGTGAATTATACTTCAACTAGCCACCGAGCGAGTCATTTGCATTTTTCACTCGTTGAGGCGTTTGATATGAACTGCCAATGGTCATAAGACGAATTTGAATTTCTAAACCATAACTGCTCAAACTCGTTACCTTGTCGTAGCCACTTTATGGACGGGAGGCGGGCCATCAGGACTTTTGACAGATCTTCGCCAAGAGGCGCTGCTCCACACGAAACATCTTGCAAACTGGATAGGTCGAACTGTTCGATCAGCGGACTTTTGGCCAAAAACATCAAAGTAGAAGGCACAATGGCTGCATGGCTAACCTGAGAATTGATCACAGAGTTCTAGTGACTTCTTTTTTTAATAGCCAAAAATATGCGACAAAGACATTGAGACATTGTACTCAAATAGAGTAACTTCAGAGAACAAAACAATCCCCACCCCTTCCCTCTCTCCTCCATTCAACGAGGAGTTGTTTGCTGTTTTCTAAAGGACGCTCTAACAGGGGGGATGGGGAGGGGAAGCTTTATTTTCCCCTTTTAAAGTCAGTAAAATGTCAGAAAAGTCCTTTAGGGCAAAGTGTGTCAACTAATGTTGTCGCCGTTTCTAGGACAGGTATAAATGAATGAAACCAAGCGATATTCGAAGAAATTGTTTTTTAAAGCAATTTTTAGAGTCTAATTCAGATTGCTTATACCTTATAGTCCTGCATTATCTTGAGGAAAGACTCCGGCTCAAACTTCGCTACACAAACAACAGTTGCGCCTTTCAGCAAAGCACACGACAAAGATGTCATCTGTCCAAAAGCGTGAAAAAAGGGCAACAGCCCAAGAACGACTGGGTTTTCATTTAACAAATAAAAACGTTCATGAAGGGCAATAGATGCATCTGCAATCAGATTAAAATGAGTCAGCATGACTCCTTTCGGAGAACCCGTTGTTCCACTGGAGTAGGCTAGGCAGGCGATGTCATTCTTTGGGTCGAATTGCACATCTTCTTGAAAGTCTTCACCATCGTCTTGGAGAAGGGCCGAGAACGGCTCGCAGCCGTCGGCTTCCCCGACAACAAACACAGTTTCTATACCGACTTTTGAAGCGCTCTGTTTCACCTTTTCAGCAAACAAAGGTATTGTTATAATATGTTGGGCGGTTGCATCTTTCAGCTGATGCGCTATTTCGTCCTCTGTGTACAAAGGATTCATTGTTGTTACTGTTCCTCCAATCAAAATGACACCGTAATATATTATGGGATATTCCGGGATGTTAGGCAGCAAAATGGCGAAGACATTGCCCTTTTTGAACCCTCTTTTCGTAAGAGCTGAGCCGCACTTTTTTGTTAGCACTGTTAGTTGCTGGAATGTGTATGAACGACCAGTTAGACCGTCGGCCTAAGAGATAGAAAGCAGCAATTAATACCAAGAATCTAATAAATTATTAAAAGTACTTTTGCAGGAGGAAAATAAGGTGCAAAAGATCTCAGCATATTTACTTGGTCGAATGTGATTGGTTACCATTTTGCTTAGAGCACTACTGATATTCAGATGGTGACAATTCTTTGCGTCAAACACTAATGAAATTAAATTTACATATTGTTTCCTAATTATTAAACATGAAACTAGGTTGGAAAAAAAATCTTGACGTTAATGGTTGGCAAAGGTTATGTTCATACTATACTGGGTAGCTTGTCGTGGCGCCATAAAAACTATCCAGTAATAATGTAAACATCTATCCGATATGTGACTCTCCACTTTAGAGATCGGGGGGCCGTAGTTTCGCTACTTCACAGAAATCGCGCCGCCACAACCGTTCTTATGTGTTTTAAGGGCCAACATAGACCTGGAACTAGGTAAGGTGGCCACGTTTTTTGCGTGCGTGGGATTTCCGGCGACTTTAGTGGGTACCCAGCACACTTGCTTATAGCATGCAAATACAGTAATAGCCCTGATTTGCACAAGAAAGCAACAAACTGAAGGATTCTGGTGGTTGTCCTAAAATAACATGCAATTGTCCCGTGTTATTTTTTTGCTACCATTTATCATTTCCTCTTATTGTGGTTGCAAAAAAAAAATCACTTACAAATGTTCAAAGGAAATTTATGAATCATAGATTAGAATGCAGTATATATTGCAGTGCCTAATACATTTATATTTAAATCAATAACAACAACTCACGCTGTAAAAGTCATGTTGGGTCTTTTTGAAAAAATCAAAACGTTTGAAAGAAGAAATTATTATAAAACTCCATATTAAATGTTCTATTTATGCAAGGAATGTTTGAAGAGCGATTTAAGTTTTTATCGACTTAGGGATTTGACTCAGTGTCCCATTCACAACCCTGATCCTTAAGTTAAACCATCCATGAGTGGAATAAATAATAAATACTATTGATGTCTGCTAACCCACATATGAAATTGTATTCTGCTGGGCAATATTTAAAAATTATTCTCCCAGGACTTTGTGTGAATTACGTTATCTTCTCCTGGCCCCAGTTGTTCAAAATATGGATATAGCGCTACCCACCGCCGGGATAAATCACTATCCAACGGATAAGTGTTAAGGAAACCAACTGCGCTATCCAGTGGACAGTGATTTATCCGGTGGATAGCGCTATTCACCTTTTGAACAACTGGGGCCTGCACAAAATGGCCCATGCACAACAACTAATGCTCAGGCAAGAGGAATACTATTCATTCTCGAATGCAAAGCCTTCAACCGATGCTTTTTTAAGCGATATTTTCCAGATAACCCAATAAAACTCGAAAACAAACAAACAAACAAACAAACACAACACTCCGACTTTTTCTAGTTTCATTTTTTTTTCCAATTGTTAGTCAAAGATACAATTAAACTCAGACCGGGTTACTTAAAGTGGATTTCTTTCATGGCCAAAAACGTCAGCTGGGTTTTTACTAATTTAATGTAGTTTGTTCTTCATCGTGGTGTTACGGCCCCTAGGAAAGTTCATTTTAAATCTTTTTGAAGCAGCTGTGTAAAAGATATTAAGCCTTTCTCTGGCAGAAATCAGACACGCAGGCCCCGTCCACAGGTATCCGGATATTTTTGAAAATGAGATTTTTTTCCTCTCGTTTTCAAGAAAAATACGCGTCCACACGTATCGTGTTCGAATTGTTTTCGCCCGCCCATACGTAAACGCTAAACACTGGAAATACGATAGCATCCCTCACAGAGCATGCGTTATGCTTGTAGTAAATGATGTATTACATCATCGTATTCGAAAACCTTCGTTCGTAAACGAGTGGCCAGCGTTTTCAAAAAAATCTATGGAGAACGTTTTTGAATAGATGTGCTTTCGGTGACCATTTTCACCGGATAAGTGTGGACGGTAGGCCAATCTGGAGAAAAAATCTCCGTTTTCAAACAAAAAAGCATACGTTTGGACGGGGCCGCAGTAAAAAAGAATAAACATTGCAGGACAAAACAAACGATGCGTATTGTCATGGTAACCTAAGGACAGAAGGTGAGACAAATAGTAATTAACACTTTGGGCATTGAGTCACGATATTTTTGACACCAATTAACGATTATTAAACTCCATTGAACTTTACAGCGAAACGCGATATTACACGCAATAACACATACACAGGTCGTAGCCCTCAGTTACAATTAAATTGCTCGATGCTTTGTTGAAAATACCATAATATGCAACTGCCAATTGAAGTGGGATTGACTAATTCGCTCAATTTAAATGTCTTAATATTTGTTGAAGTCGTGACTTCTTGTAGCACGTTGAAGTACTGATTTCTGCGTCTTCACGTTTTCGAGCAGTTAAACATCTATATGAGAAAGACGTGAGAATCCTGCTCGACTTTGAAAAACAACATCTTAAAGCAAATTTGTTCCTCTTGGATGAAGAAAGAAGCTCATCTGTACTTACTATTGCGGTCTTGTCACCGTATTGTTCAAAGTTCTGAAACACGAACTGTGGCCAAGAGAGGTTTTCGGGGATGTCAACATCAGCGATTTTACTCTTTAGACCCATTATGGCAAGCAAATTCTGAAGGTTGAACTTGACAACATGAGCGAATCGATGCAAGGAATTAATACAGCAGTTGCTGGTTTTATGTCGTAATCCTAATGAAGCGTGACTTTATTTCGCATGTCCATTGGGTGTTTGCTTGTTCTCCATTATTTGTTCTTTTTGAGGCTGATAGCTTCTAATTATGCACAAAGAAAACTCATTGTTTAAAATCAATTTCGCTCACCACTGATCAGCATCCCACAAAGGCAGGCCGCAGGAACCGAGAGAAATTGGTAATTGTACATTTTGGTCGCCCTCAACAACAAAAACAACATAAATAAACAAAATTAATGAATTTTACTTCGAGCTAGCAAGTTCTGAAAAAATGCAAGACGCTTGCAACGGTACATGTTTTTCCGGATTCGTGCACGAAAAAAAAGAATGATAACGGATAATGACCATAGAAATTTCAATAGAATAAAAATGGGTAACTGAAACCTTAAAACAGGTCCTTAAAAGCTCCTTGCGAACTTACTAGATTTTGCGATGGCTCGTCTGCGACCGCTTTTTGAATTTAAATGAATAATGTTTAAACATTTTGTATCATTTAAAACATCACGGCTAAACCAGTGTTTACTGAAGGCAGCGGAAGTTGGTGTACAAGAAATGATATTTATTTACGTTTTCTGCAACAGACTCAGACTTGACAGACTCATTAGCCTTTCATGGGTCAGTTCTTTGGAACTTATAATTATAGAATAACTAAACTAAATTTTAAGGAAATAAGAGCACGACTTATTGCCCTAACATCTCGGTGCAGATCAGAGAAAGCGATTCAGTATTAAAATGAAAATCAATATTTTAGATCTTAGATTTTACCTTTTGTTCTTAGCCATCTCATTAAATATTTCATATGTATATATATCTCTAAACTTCGCAAAAGTTTTAGCCAGTTTAAATCACATCGTGTCAAAATAAAGGCTTAATATGTTGTGTTATATGTTATGTTAATCCATAAACGGTTTAACGTCCATTTTGACCGGGAACCCGTAAGGGTGACCATGCTAGTGGGGAGTATTAAGGTGTTAGTGCACCAAATTTTTATTGGTTATTGTTGCTACAATAGCCTTTTAAAGTTGAAAATAAGCTGATGCTCCTTGAACTGGAAAAGAGAAAAAGGGAACTGTTGCAAAATAAAAAGAAATTAGGATGGAATAAAACTCTATTTCAGTCTCGCTGCTTATCGGTTAAAATGTCACAAAGGTGGAGAGGGGGGCACCCAAGGACCCCCCCCCCCCCCCTTGCTACGCCCCTGCGTTGATAGAAGGTAGCAAAAAGAGCAGTATTCAGTAACAAATAAACTTTATTTCCGAGCCGAACAAATTAAACCTGCAGTCATTCAGAGACACAATGATCCAAAAGACAGATGGTTAACGTCATAATGTCATGTTAATTTTACAGTCGATAATCTGTCGATAATCTAACCGCTCTTTCAACAAAAGACATTAAAAGGAAATGACGCAAGCTGTGGGTTTAAAAGTCTGAAATAAAGGAAATAAGATGAATAAAGAATAAAATTAGCATAATTATGGCGGCGTAAATGTCTTCGCCAGTTAGTTGCACCTGGCAGTGACCAACTCGAAAGCCTAAGTTCCTTTGGTCACTGCGCACATTTCACCTTTCATGACTTATGTAATTAATTTTTTTCTTCTATTTTTTCTTGCTTTTGTAATGCATTGTAATTTCTGTATTAACCTCTTGTCAGATAGTGCAAAAAACACAAAATCTGAAATCTGAAAGAAGGGTGTTGTAAAGTTTGAAATGAAGTCAGCATGTAAATGAAAAATTTCTTACTAAAGTTATTTCCCTGAATTGTGGTATGTTATGAAACTCGGATGATCTAAAACTGAAACCAGGTAATACTGACATTTCCCTCGATTATCTCAAAAAGTGCCTCCTCCCCTCGCCCCGCGCCCCGCGCCCCGAGCCCCGATCCCTCTCCGAGGACCCTGTATTCCAAAAATAAATTATATACATAAAAGACACAGATATTTATAGCCAAGCAAAAGTCTTTATTGCATTTTTTGAAAACAATATTCACTATGCATGACAATTTTATAATAGTCGTTTATCTAATCTACGATTTAAGCAAAGAACTTTTCGGGAATACGGTCATTTTTGCGGTTGAGGAGGTAATATTCAAAAATTTGGGTCATCATCAGATGAATCACCGCCGTCATCATCATCGTAAGGTGTTCTGTAGAAAAAAAAAAGATGTTAATATTTTAACTTTATTTTTACAACTTAGTCTAGTCGAGGCGGTATCTCTACTGGTTGAAATCTCGTTTTCCTTTCCGAGCAATCGTGTCTAACTGACATTGATATCACTATCTCAACCACCACTACCACCACCACCACCACCATCATCATCATTAGGGAGCTTCAGCAACAACGACGGCGACGGCTACGAGAACGTCACTTAAAAATTGAATTCGCCCTGCCTCGAACTTTTTCGCGCTTATTCCATCTCCTTTAATTCGACAAATGTTTGCAATTTCTTTTTGAGTTGAATTCTAAAGGACTTAATCAAAGTTCAGGAAAAGAAAAAGAAAGTTGTTGTCCGTTTTCGCGTCTTCGACAAAACGTGAAGTTAGGTACTTTCACGTTGTAGTCGTGCAATGACGGTTAAGAAATGTACAAAAAAGCGTGATGCACGTGCAAAGTTGTTTTTTTGCCAATCTAACCCTATTGCTTTTTTGCCGGTCTCGTTGCCTTGCCGTTGCTTAAGCTCCCTGTTATCATCATCAGCCATCGTCGTCGTCGTCGTCATCATCATCAACGACATCATCATCATCAACATCATCATCATCATCAGCGGCAGCATAACAATCAAAATCTTGATCAATCATGATATAATCATAATCCTAATTCCAATGCTTGTCCTAATCATAATTAACCACACGATCACAATGCGATTAGATCTGGAAAATATGCATGGTAACATGGTACTATCATTATAGGCAAATTACCAAATCGACAACAATTTTACATGGTCTGTACTCCTATCGATCATAGCTTTCGACCAATCAGCGCGTAAAAAGTCGTTCAGTTGATGTAAAAAAAACTTACCCTGAGTCCCGATGTGGCGTTATCCATGGCGTGAGACTAACCGTTGGCAAGGCGTTGCAAGGCGTCTTTGAGCTTGACGGCTTCAGCACCGTCGGGTTAATATTCGAGATTTTGTCGGCATTGTCGCAGAGTATCTTGGCAAACGTTGTTTTCCTGATCTCACGTAGCATGGCAGCATTGAAAGCCGTTCGATCGGTGTTCAAGCTTGGGTCTGGAGCATTTTCGTGCCAAAAACGATCTCCGATTCTGAGGCGCTGGAACTGCGCGGCTATAATGCATTGAAAAGTTGGTCCCAGGGCTTCTGACCCTTTATTTGCTTCCAGCATTCCTAAGAATTGAGAAGCAAATGAAATCTAGTTACTGGATGCAAATAAGAATATTATTGTGAAAGGAAATAAAAAAAAAACAAGTTAAGGCAACAGCGAAAAAAGTACATTGGCTGAAGTGGCTCCCGAGCGCTCTTATACATTAACGGAAATATGCTATTGCAAGGTAAACCATCTGTGCTGAATTTTCTTCTTCAGATTTATTTAAACACGGTGTACGATTGATAACTCCTCTAGAGTTTAGAACACAGGAAAGTTATTAAAGCAGGTTGAATATAGTCTGAAATGCCTCAAAATGACTGATGACACACTAATTATGAACCAAGGATGGAGATCAAAGAAATCTTCTATAAACTTTCGCTCTTAGTACAGTTTTAAACCTGTCTCAACGAGAGATAAATTCGCAGACATAACCCAGAAACCCAAAATTTGGCCACTTCCATCTTACAACGCAATACAGAAATACGTCCTTCTCTTATTAGCGAGTTTCGGATTACTATATCATGGCAATTTTACGCTTTTACACTACATTAGTACGTTATGAATATATTATCTGTTACCTTAACTTTTAAATCTATGGGCAAAATCCTATGGCCTTGGCATTCGAACGAACCCTATCGACGCTCAGCAAACGTTTGCATAATTATACCATTTTATTTCGTCGAATTTTCTCAGTGATTTTTTTTTCTAGGACCGACTATCATGAGTGACAGAGTTAGAGCCAATACTTTATCTTTTTTTACTGGTTGGTTATGGCATTTTGCCACTCTGTTTGGTGCGAAATTCACCGGTCGAAAATTCTACCGATGGCGTCATGACAATTACCAATAGGACAGTGCAGTGAGTGATATTTCACGCCGCTCCCGACACAGCCTATATGTTAATCGATTTATTTCCGTTTCTTCTTACTTCTTGCCGTTCCCCCAAATGCTATACGAGGTCCTGCGATTCACGTATTTCTAGTAACTGAACATGATTCAAATCCATTCAGGCGAGACAGGTTGACCTCGAGACTTCGTCGCTCGCTAGGTCGGTGCGCGACCTCGCTTCGCTCACTTTTAACGACTTATGAGAGGTCGACTTGTAGCAAGTCTACCAAAAAGTGTAAGCTCTGTATCACTCACCTCCAACGAACAAGTCAATATCACGCACGTTTCTGTAAACCTTCCTCAAATTTGCAACGTCTTCTGCTTTAAAGCCAGCCTTTTTTCTCAAATCGTTGAAACTTTTCACTTTTGACAGTCCGCATAACTTCAGGTTACGATACTTAGTGTATCCGGGAACTCCACGTTCACGTCCTCTTTGAATATTGATGCTGACTAAATCAGACAGATCGCCTTCGCCACGACGGAGCTCTTCTTGTACGGAACTCGAAAATCTCCTTGAAAATAAAACAGTATATAAAATTAATTGGCTAAAATTTAAAGAAATGCGATTACGACTCCTCTGTATAGACTTCAGACATGAAAGATTCATGTGTCTTAAAAGACTTGGCTGAACCACAATTTTAGTTGATTTTGACTTCAAGTAGAACCATTTCTCTCAGCTTTTTGAAACTTGGCAAGCAGTTTTATATCCACGCTTGCATTTATCTGATGAACGTTTCCTTTGTCAACCAAAGTCAGGTGACTCACATTCACCTCGTAATGGGTAAATTAAAATGTTCAAAGAAATGACAAATATGTATATTAGCCAAACTGCATTTGTCTTATTTCATCGTTTTTCTATGGCTCTAAGCAAGGGCTTTTGCCGCCTTGTAAGGAATTTCCATACAGTTTTTCGGAGACGATACCGATATTTTTCAATCAGATCAATCAAAATGTCTATTTTGTTTTTGTTTTGACATTTTTAAAGTACGCACGTGCTTTCTGGCTTACAGATAAGATACGCCCTTGAAAGGGGACCTCGTAGTGGGTTGAACTCACCGGTTCAATTCTGGCCAATGTGTTGCTGGTACGCTAAAGAATGAATCTATTTTCGGATTTTTTCGTTTTTTAAAATAGCAAATCAAGTGAATTTGAGATCAAAAATCTCCGTTGGAAAACAATCGATGACAAAATTAGTTGAGAAACTTTGGCCCTAAAGTACCTCTCTGGCGTTTTGGCAACTTAAAAAAGGGGAAAATAAAGCTTTCTCTCCCCCACCCTCTCCACGCAATGTTGTGCCGCTGTTGTGTACCCAACTTCGAATGGATAGGAGGAGTGTGGATTGTTTTGTTTTCTTAAGTTCCCCCCATTTCAGGACAACACCTTGACAATTTTCTATCCGATTGAAAATATCCTAATTAAATTAAAACAAAATCTATGGATTTACGAATGATCCCTTTGACTGTAAGTTCGTTCACTCACCCATCAATTTTCCCTGAAGGGTCTTGTGTTAAGCCCCGCAAAATAGCATCTATACCTCCTTGACACCTCTCGTACAAGTACTGTGGATTACCAAAGTCCAATACAGGAATAGGCCGAAACTCTTTTTTACCATTTTCACGCAACCGTCTAAAAATCTCCTGAACCAAACTGTGGCCAAATCGGTAAGCCGCCACGGAAAAGCCATTTGTCATTTGAGCATTAACTCTTTTGTTGTAGCCTCTGAAAAACCTTCCTCCCTCAAGTAACCTGAGACCAAATCTTTTTATCTAAAATATGAGGAAAAAGGAAGCAATAAGAAAGGGTTATCGTTATAATTATGTGCGAGATATATCAAGCAGCTCAGGTTCAGGCTAGTGTGGGACTCTTGTAAGACTTGTGACCTTAAATAATTTCCTACGGTTGCAACAGATTATGTTGTGTAGTTAGACGTGCTACTTAGTCTGCAACTAGTAGTGACATTGCAGTCCTGAGTACAAGTTTTTAGAAGGCACATGGTAAATAAAAAAAGATCTGTTTTAGCCCTAAAAATGGGTCGTTTCGGTGAGTAGCCATTCTTTGGTTCCAATTTGGCTCCCTCTATCGGGGTTAATCAGACTTTGTCCTGCAGGGCCAATAGCACTTTGGGCTGATCTTTTCAATGAACAGTGCAAAATTTACAAAAACCTTTCAATCAGCATGCATATTAATCCTTAGTTTTCTGACCAAGTTCCTTATGACACAATCTTAATAACACAGAAATTTCTCCTGAGGGACATGTGAAATTGTAAACTCTTCTGATAATAGTCGAACTCTTTTAACACAAAGAAACAGCCTTTCTAAATGAAGTTTTACTTCGTAAACTGCCTTAGTGTAGGTTCATGCATTTTCTGTGTGAAAAAGAAAGCATTTCTAAGTGAGGACAACGCATTTACCAGAACAAAGGAAATTGCTTTCCGCCTTTTTCGGATCGGCATTATTTAAGTCGCCCCATGTGTGTATCCGGGAAATATTTTTCTTGTGGAATCCAGAATCTGGGAAAATATGTTGCTTGTGGAATCCTAGCCTGCGTAGCAAGTGTTTCTGTACGGTTTAGGAGCAAAGAATGAGGAACAAGAGTCAAAGACCGGGCGAAACAGGCGCAAGTAAAAGAGCGGGGAGGGGTTGGGGAAGAAAGGAAGGAAACATTCCTTCCTTTCCTTAAACCTTCCTTCCCCTTCCCCTCCCCCTCTTTTTTTTTTGGGATCTCGTCTCATTTCTCGCGCGGTCAAAACCGAAAATCCCTTTCCACGGTCTTTTTTTTTGCTCCGAAACCAAAAGGAAACGCTTGCTACGCAGGCTAATCAGGAATCCAGAATCCTGGGTTTTGGAATCCAGAATACAGCTCAAGGAATCCGGAATCCCACTAACGATCGGAATCCAGAGTCCAACTTCCACTGACAAAGACTGGAATCCAGTACATGGAATCCGCAATCCACTGCGTGGGGTCCAGAATCCATAAGACTGTCTTGGATTCCCTCGACATGGGGTGACCTAAGCATACTGACATTCCACTTACCACTTCAGGACTCAAAATCAATGGCAGGAATTCTTTGTACGTTATCACTTGCAGTTGTGCCCCGATGATTCTTCTGGTTTCCTGATAAATTCTCTCGCTGGGCCAGTTGTTATTATTGTTGTTGCGTAAAAATGTGGCTATCCGGTTGTGGTGACGCACGAAGATGGTGTGGACTGAATTGAGCCCTGCGGGAAAAAGAAATCAAATTAAACGTCGCGCTTCTAAACTATCCTTATGATTTTGGTGGCCAATTTTTGGAGGCTTTGACATAAACAATCTACAAAATATAAAAGTGATTCCCCCAGAGCTAGTAAAGATATCAACACTAGACCAATCTTTTTAAACGCCTTGTTAGATGGTGTTTGACGATATTGGATCAGGTTCAAATGCTTTAATTTAGAACTTTTTTGATTGAAAGGAATTGAAGAATTTCCGTTGAGTATTAAATATGTCATAAAAAAACCTGGAAGCGCCAAAGTTCTTGCCGCGTTAAATTCGGGTCTAAAATTAATGTTTTGCAACTGCCCAATTTTACGTGCTGATTTACGACCTTATTTCTGTCTTTATTTATTGTTGTTGTTTTCTAGCCAAAAGGGTACTCCTAAAAACGTTCGAGAGGGGGCGTTCGGCATGTTTCATGTAACCCTTATCCTATTTCAGAAAAAAAAAAAAAAGACTTTATTTTCCCCTGCCCTAATTTAACCCTGAACCAGTGTTCTGAAGAGACAGATGACAGACCCTGCTTTAAGAGAAGAAAAAACATAACCTAAAAACATCCCTGCGGTTAAAATCGGCAATTAATTTCAGGATAAAAAAGGTCACCACACGCTTTGGTGCCCTACACACAAATACAGCTTATATAAGGGAGCGCCCCTGTTGCTCCTCGGCAGGCTAGGAGCAACAGCGGTGTACTGGACAAGGGGTAGGAATGAGCGAAATCCTCTACCCTCTCGGTCCATGTCGGTATGAATAGGGTTTATAATAGAGCTTTAACGTTACAACGAGCGTTCCTACCTTGGTTCTCATTGTTTCGTATATCTCCTGACAGAAAGCACGGTCTGATCGGATCTAGTGATGGACAGAATTCTTCGGAATCTTCTGGCTGCGGAGGCAGCAAATTGGCAAGCCCCATACCATCTGGATGTGGGAGGTCTTTTAGTAGGCCGTTTTCGGCGCGAAGAGATTTAGCAAGTTCCTCAGTTGATCCGTAAACGTTGGAAGCGTCAATAAAAGCCGTTATGGTGTTTGTATGCTCTCGAGCGGCAAGTTTGCAGAAGGAGGTCGGTTTTACAGGAGCATCCCTCTCCATTTCGATAAAATCAACGTCCCGTTTCCTGAATGTTGCATCGTCTTTGGGAATTTTAATGTTGATGCACTCTGGATCTCGGGTGGGTGGTTCGCAGTTGAGGCCCTTAAACGCCGCTAGTGTTGTGTCGTGGTCCATAAACTGTCCAAAGTTCATGGCTAGGTGGGAAAGTCGGGTGGAATTGGGATTTGCTCGATCTGCGTTGCTGCCATGAACCATCCTACTTACGTCGCGCGCGTTGGGAAGCTTTCTGCCACATGACGCTCGGCGAAGAGTTGAGATGCCATCTCCATAATCAGCAGGTATAAGTCTATTGAATTGTGTATTGATTGCCCCGAATGAAGGATTTCGTAGGTTGTTGCAAGTTCCATTAATGGTGCGGAATATAGAATTTGGATCACACATTATTTCTGTGGCAGGCACGTTAACATCAAGCCCTTCAGCGACGATTCTTCTTTTGCAGAGCATCTTGCGCCTCCTCCTTTAAGGTAGACAAAAAAATATTTACCTACCCAAAAATAAAGTTCTGTTCTTACAGTATGTAATTTTCTGGTTATTAGGGGTAATCTGCATTTTTTATAACTAAGGAGACCTGGCCCCTAATGTACAGTAGTTGAATAGCATTGTCTACCGGATTAATCACTATCCAGCGAATAAGTGTTATGGACTCACAATCGCTTTATCCAGTTGGGTAGTGATTTATCCGAACGGAAGGATAGCGTTATACACCTTTTAAACGACTGGGGCCAGAATGATATTATTCATTCGAAAAGAAAAAGCTAGAGTATTTCTTGCGATCTACTATCCCCGGGTAAAATAAAGTAGTCGTAGTCTATTTGCTGTTTGGACATATGTAGTAACATCTGTCGTCTCTTATAGTGTCGTTTTATTTATTTGATCTAATAAAAAGCCGATGATATGTACAAGGTATTCAACTACTTACCAACCAATTCTCCTCGGGATCTCCAATAATCTTAGAATCCATCTTCTTCTGCAGAGCCTGTTTAAGACACATGCGCTACATTTTTCACTCTTTAATGCTTTTTTCCACTCTTCGTCGTTAATGGAACTTTTTTTTCCATGTTGATACGCCTGGTAGTACAATCTCAAGGCCGGTTTTTTCGTGTACCTTGCTCGAAAAACTCGTTTCGCTCTCCATCTACAGCCCTTTTCAAGTTGCCTAGCCACGCGTTGAATTTTGCGTTTGGTAGGCTCTGGAAGATCTTTTTCGGCCATTAATTCTTCTGGCAAACTCTCATCGTCTATCTCATCCAGGCTTGTCATCTCATCAAATTCTTCTTCGGGCAGGTTGCTATCATTTATGTCATCAAGACCAGAATTCTCATCTGGCGTTTCGTTTTCTATTTCAGGTGTGTCTTCAATTGCACCGCTACCTGAGCTGGTGTCATCAAGAATGGAAGATGACGCCTGTGCCAGTGCTAACACGAACACCACCTGACAAATTAGCAAGCGAATTGCCATGGTTGACTAAAGAAACGAATAAATAAGTGTAAAACCAAGAGCTGTTGGTAAAACTTAAACAAAACATACATTAAAACAAAAAAGGAATGAATCTAAACTAATATCGTGTCATCATTAACGTTATCATTATTGTTAGGCGTTTCTGAGCGACGCACGTGCGTCAACCGGAAGTGAAGTCTTTCTCTTGTAATTATTTCTTGACGCTATCAAATTTGTATAGCTAAGTGTCGTTATTCTTAAATAGATTTTTGCACAAAAATATGAGCCAAAAAAACAAAAAACAAAAAAAAAACGAACTGCCCAGTAATTGAAAATGTCCACTTCCGGTTAACGAACGCTGGTAAAAAACGTCCTTGCTTAAGCTCCCTATTACTCCTCATAACTGGAGGTTGCCAATCTTCAGGATATGGATGCGCTGAAAAGACCCTTTTTCATGAAGGAGCGCGAGGAACGTGCACTGACAGCCTTGAGCAAATAGAGATCAATCAGCAAGTGAAATCTCTCCCCCAACCTCTTCATGTTGCCAATTGTGTGGCGAGGCATTCGAAGTTGAGGCCATACCTCTGGCGGCCCAACCGTCATTAGTAAGGTATTATCCTTTTATTTGTAACCAATGAAGAAATATCTGCAGAATGCAAAAGGTTCTACGCAATCACCCTGAAACCAGTCTGCCTCCCTTTGGCTGGCAAAATACCGCAAAAGGACGAGCTTCTCAATCAACTGAATGCCCGTCTATTGCGGAAGATATCATCAACCTGAAATTCTCTACGCTTCAGAAAGGGACTACCTCTTACAGGAGGCCCAGCAGTAGTAGACTGCTGAAACAGCTGTACCCAGCCTATGGCGCCCTCACTAGCTAAGACTTTTGACCGTGTGTCGCAAGGCCTCTAGAATGTAAAAAATAACATTCATGTCAACATTATCTGCAGGGAATTATATCATGAGGGCGTGTCTGCGCTTAACGAGACTGCTTAAACTCTGTCCCGAGTCTTATCTTTTCAGTCTTTTTTCATAGCTGCTTTCTCAACGGACTTGGTTGCCATCTTCAACGAAGAGCGCTCTCTATTGTTAAGGAAACTATTTTCAGAACCCCTATGTATGCGCGGACGCCGACCTCGCTCTAAATGCAACGGGTGAGAAGAAAAGCAGGAAATGGCCAAAATAGGCCTCTTGTGCATGTAACCGTTGCTTGAGAATCAAGAAGCACGATGCTTTATCCTGCACGACCTGATATCCTTCGCACGAAACTCTCACAATATCGACTATTGTAAAGGATTTTACTGTAGTTCAGTTTCATTAAACAAAAAAGCATCTGTGGACTTACAAAGCTCCAATTCTGTCAGCTGAACAGTCATGATCACAGGGGCACCCAACGAGAATATAGTTCAAAACAACTTAAACATAGCATTGCTGAACGCATGTTAGTATTTAAACGGTAGATATAGGCATATTTTTATCCCCTAGAAATTTTTCATCTGTTCGGATTTCCTAACTGAAAGTCTAGTGATGCGAAAATTATAGGGATCAAAACTTACCTTTTCGAAAATTTCAGCCAGAAAAAGGCTCCCGAAAACTCTAGGTGACCTTTTTAGGGTAAAAATCCGTTAAAAATGTGCAATTATACCATGTTTTAGATGTTCGAAAATCCTAGGAGAGGCAGGCAAGCAAGAAATTTTACAACAAATGTTCCGAAAATTCTAGATCTCAAATCGTCTTTCGAAAAGATATTTTCCAAAATTTTTTGTTGGGCCGGGTGCCCCTGATGATCAGTTGCTGAATACCTTCATTACTAAGAAACCCGGGGTCTCTTGTGGTTTTTATAAGGGAGATATTCCTCTTTATTTTTCGAGCTAACAGGGAAAAGGGTCCTCAAGCAATCCTTACGAATAACAACTGGAGTACGTTAAAATTAATAATATAAAGAAATAAATTAAGAAATAAACAAAACATTTTGCTATTTTTATTGCATGCAAGTTTAGTTTACCACACAGTTAGAGGGGCTGTGTCACGCTGTCTTTGTTCACTGGGTTAATATTGTAAATAAAGCGTCTAAGGAACTTGACATAAACCCAACATTTACCATAAAATACAAAATCACAACTTCGTATCAAACAAATATCTCTCCCAAAGAATTATATCAAACGGTACAAATACGGTACAAGAATAAAATTTGAAAAACTGTTGGGCTTGCCTAACATGTTTCAGCAAAACTGCATGTGCAATCCGTTTTAATCTTATTCAAGTTTGTCCGTCCGCGCCTTCTTTTGTATTTGCTGTGTTATTTGTACCTTCCTTAAATGTTTTGAGCCGTTATTTTTCTCTTTTATTTAATTCGGAAGCAGCTCAATCAACTGTGTGAATTTCGATAAATTTCGTGACGCGGTAATCTTTAATGTTTAGGTCGTCCCAACGCGATCCGACTACCTGTTGTTAAAAATACTGTTATACAAAGAGATAAGAAAGACAATGTTTTCTTATAGTGGATCGATGTTTACCTGATTTCCTGATGTATGTTCCCCCTTGGTACAAATCCAACGGATCAACGGAGACTGTCTGAATCGACTTGATCCGAGACAGAGGCAGCTGTAGCGTACCTCTGTGAGATGCTTCTCTTTATACGATCTACCACTGAGAACAATTTGAAACTAAAGCCGACGCAATCAGGAGATAATTCAGTGATCGTTGGTGAAGCGGTGATATGTCGGTAATATAAAATTTCATTTGATTTGGACAATGTTTATCAAGTTTAGCCGTATCTTGAGATGGCATAATTTATATAGGGTTTCCTTTCAATTTAACCTAAAGACGACTAGGCGAAGATTTAATTACCCCAGGTGACACAGTCATTTAGTCGACTTGAAATAGATTATGTCAGACAATGACGAATAAAAATTAGCGAGAAAAGTTTTTTAGAAAAGAAACGTTTCGATGTCGCTATGACACAAAATTAACTAATAAAAAGTAACTAAAATTGGCTTGTCATATACGCAGTTTGAGGACTGAAAAATGGAATTCTTCTTTATAAAAACATTTCAGAAATAAGACAGTTAAATTATGCATCGCACTTCGATTCTTCAGCTCGTGCTTCGGAAGTGCGACGCAAACTTGACTGAAATGCTTTTCACAAAAAGAGAAGAGGCCAAGCTTAAACTCGCAATCGGACTCCACCCGTGCAAAACTATTTGATTATAAGTAGTGACAGTAGTACTTTCCATTTACATGCAAAAATATTTACTTAAATTTGTTTTCTTTTTTTACCACAAATTGTTAAGTCGATTTAAGCTCATTTCGTCATTTAAAAATGATGTCATGGCGAGATCAACACCGACGTTATTTCTTGCTAATTTTTACCCTTATTTAAGAAATATTCATAGTTTATTTATATGTATAACCTGAATCAATCATTCGAGCCAGAAAATTTTCTTAACAGGTTGAATCCATTCCTTGGGATTGTCTAAAGTTTCCTTTTATTTTGAAACTTAAACAGATCACAGAATGGTTCACTAACTTTTGGTGAAGTTATGTTTCATATTCGTAGAACTTAAAATTTTCATTCAAGTTGCAGAATTAACTCATCTCATTATTAATTCAGTTCCAGCCATGAGCGCCTAATACGACTTAGAGACCTTAAACAGTTAGGGTAGGAGAACTTTTTTTCGTAAATTAGTAACAGTTACGTTTCACTGGCGAAACTATTTCCCAGAGGTAGTTATGAAATCAACATTCTACACGGTGACCACCCGTTTCTCCAAGGTAAAAGAGTCAAACGACGGTGTACTCGCTTTTACAAGAAAATACATTAGAGTACATTGGCCGAGCATATCAGCATAAGAAAATAGATAAGAAGCTTGCTTCAGTCAGTTGACAAGTTGAAAGTGTTGGGAATGTTAACGTTAAGTTTTTGGAGTTAGCCTGGGATTTGCACTTGTTGCTCTTCCCATGGGAGTTGCATAGCTTCATATCGTAAATATAATTGTTACAGTTTCAAGTGATGTCCAGCTACAGAATTTATTTTGGGAATCCCCTTGGGAAAACGAGTTGGTGGCAAAAAAGAATTAGCGAGGTGGGATTAGAAATTTTTTTGAAAACATTTAATTTCTTCACACGGAGAATCAGCAGTTATTTTTTGAGGCTGAGCCTGATAATAAAGAACTAGGCAGATCGATCGGGAGGCATCAACAGCCTCCCAGATCTGTCTAAAAATTCATACCATTGCGAAAGCTTAATACAATTATGTAATTGTTTTATTTCTCTTTAAAAATATTTTGGACGTAAAAACATGCTTACTTTGAAAACATTTTCTTCTTACGGAGAAATAGCAATTATTGGATGAGGTTAATCAGCCTGAAATAAAGCGGTATTAGGCAAATCGATCGGGGGGCACCGACCTGTTCGTCCCAGATCTGCTTCTTCATATCATACGAAAGCCATACAATAATTGTAAAATCAGGGCTAGGCCAAACGTCAAACATTGCATAAGACGAACCAACGTTAGTGAGTTAAGTTCATGAAAAGTTCGACGTCCGGCTCAGTTAAGTTCGTCTGGATGAGTTTGGATCGCCAAACAAGTTCTATTCATCTGCTTCAGACGGATATATCGTCGGAAGATAGTCGGCGGAAAAAACGTTGATCTTCACATGCGACGAACTAAACTAAAAAAAAAATAAAATTTGTATGATAACGTATATTTAGCCTCGTTCGGGAAACCTTTTTTTACTAATCTGATTCAGTTGATTGGTTCGACGCATCGAAAGTTCGACGATCTTAAACTTATTTTAGGTCCACCCAAATTAGAGTTTGGTTCGGATCATGAAGAGTTCGACGTTTGACCTAGGCCTTTACTCATCAAAATATTTTAGACGTAAAAACGTGCTTACATATACCTCGATCTATGTAAAGTTCAACTATCTTCACTGGCCGGTTTCTGGGCAATTTTTTCCATTTTCTAACCATACAGCTAAGCTACTATGCTTAACCTCGTCCCCAGGGGTTTCTCGTCGGTGTGCAGTCACTAGTTCTCTCGATATTCTGTAAAACTGGCGTAATTTGTACCAATATCGCAAAACGTCATTCAAATCTGGTCAACGGTAGCTTGTTATATGTAGGAGAACTTTGCACGGAATTGGAGAAACATAGAAATCCGGTCTATAAACTAAAAGAGTTTTCACACAAAGTTTCGGCGGTCATATCAGGAACTTTACGATCCGAAGACTCGATGGCAGCCAAAACATCGCTTAAAAAATGAATTTACGTTCTTCCAGTTTGAATCGCGATTATTCCTACCTATTCACCCTATCAAAAGTAGGCGAGCCCCCCCCTCGAGTTGAGTTCCTAGGATCCCTATCCAAGTTAAAGAAGTGAAATTAAATTTCGTAGTCTCTTGTTAACGCCCTCCATAAAATGTAAAATTAGGCAATTTTACTTCGTAGTCATGCAAAAGAAAATGACCAAAGAAATGACCAAAAAAGGTGTGATATATGCACAAAGTTGTTTTTCTGCCTTCTAAACTATTGTTTTTTTGAATTTCTCTTTGCAATTGCGTCGTCGGATCGTAAAGTCCCAATTGGTGTTCAAAACAATGGAACGACGGCCATGTTGGTGTAACAAGACAATCCTGTGGCCGTGAGTTGAAATCTCTTTTTTTCGTCTTCTGTTCCAAAAACTTAGAATAGATGCTGGCCTCGTGAGTAAAAACACTTTATTTTAAGTGTAAGAGTTTAAGCTTTTAGCTCTGTTACTGGTTATGGCTAATTTTAGCACGAGGAAAAGCTTTATTCCGGGCAGAAAAAATCAGAATTTCTTTGAGCTCCAGATGACTTCAAAACAAAAAGAAAAATAAGATGAATTCCTAACCTGAATATGAAATGTAGATCTACCAGTGCTATTGTATTGAAGGCAAGTTGTTTTGATTTCGGTTGATACCTCATCAGCCATATTCAGGTTCAGTGTAAAGTTTAATATCTTTGACTTCTTTTGTTTCGGTATTTAATTTTTAATTTGCATTTGTTTCCACTCTGTTTGTAAGAACTTTATCATCAAATGATGTGAGACAGTTTTCTTTTACTAGATTTCAAGTCTCACGCTTATCCTGTTCCGGTGTCTTTAATTCGCAGCAGTTTTCTCACCGTTTTTAATAATTTGATCGTCAATAGGTGTTAGACACTTCTTCTTTTACCAAGTTTCAAGCCTCACGTATCCAGTTCCGGTTTCTTTTCGAATTTTGCATTAGGTACCCAGCTCGCTGCGTTTGTAATAACTTGATCATCAAAAGGTGTTAGACAATTTTCTTTAATTTCATTAGTTACCTCGCTGTTTGTAATAACTCGATCTGCAAATGGTGTTAGACGGTTATCCTTTACCAAGATTCTAGTTTTTCAGTTCAGTTGTTTCTTTTAATTTGCTTCGCGGACCTTGCTGAATCAGAATCTTTGACGGAGAGAAGGAAGAAGCTGTACGGAGCAATAAACAGATTTAGGAAAAGTATTAAATGGAGGTTTATCTGATCCCAGAACGGCTGAATCTACATTAGAAAGGACAAGACAGCTAAGTAGTTACTTGTATTCGACCATGAAGAAGATCTTGGAGAATTCAATAAGCGCTTTTAGCGTGGCTGAATTGGTCGATCCTTGTTGCCAGGTATTTTGTTTCTTTTTTTATTTTCTCTTCAATTTCGAGAAGTATTAAAGGCAACTACCACACATAAAGACTCGATTAAGACTTAATGCAATCATTGAGTGAACTTCCATTTTTAAATTTAGCTAACGAAGAAAAGAAACAGGTGCTTGGATTTATCACGCATCTAGTAACCTATTTCACTCCATGGACTTGTTCAGGACGTTATTTATAATCCAGATAAGGCGAATAAAGAGGTAGGAAATGATGAATTTATTGAATCTAGATATCACACAAACAAACTAGATCAAGAATGTACAATATCAAAAACAAAAGTTTCTCGCTTATGCATTTCAATATTCACAGCTTGTATAAAAACCCTACTTTAATAGCAATCAACCAGATGTCATAGCACTATCTGAGACAAGGCTTACTGAAGATAGCTGTCACAATATATTGCTTCCAGGTTACAAATTTTTAGGACAACACTCCAAAACTATATACAGTTTAGTCGGAGAAATGGGAGAAATAGGATTTGGGCCTAAATAAGGTGAAGGGGGAGCCGATCCCTCCTTTGAAAGTTACTTCACTGAAGTGATCCCCCTAATAACATTTGATGACTTTCGCGATCCCCCATGTCTTCATTTTCCAAACAAATTTGGTGGCCCCCCCCTCTTACTCCGTCCAAAGTTTTCAGTGATCCGCCTTTCGGGTTCCCAGTTACGACTGATGCCACTTTTGTTCTCCTAAAAATCAAGTGACCCCGCCCCCAAAATCCTCCGCCCGTCCCTCTCCCCGCCAGGCGATAAATAATGACCGGTCCCTTACCTCTGTGTAAACTTTTTTCAAAACATTTGCAATTTTCTGATTACACATCGTTCCTGTTCAAAGATATCACTGGTGAATGAAGTGTACTACACAAAGGGATTTTTTGGTGCTAAAATAAAGTTAGACACACAAACATCACACAAATCGTTAGCCAAGCAAAATGTTTATTGCACTGACTCCTTTCAGACAATACACGATGCATGGCAAATTTTATGATAACAGTCGCCTGTTTTTCAAATAGCCATCTATAATAGTCGAGTGTCTAATCCACGTTTATCTTTAGTGCTAAGTTTTTATACCAAAAAAATAGGCCGTTTCCGAGTTCCATGAAACTCTTACTTTCAAAACAAGGCTAAGAGAGAAACGTTTCATGTAAAAATGAGTTTTATTTGCATGAGAATACAAAATCATACTCATATCAATAGCGTAGCACATAGACTCGATTTGAAGCAGAGGCTTGCATGGGCAAATCGAAATGGCCTATTAGTCGTTTAGCATGGTTGTTTATTTAGTGCGATTTAAAGAAATCATCGCGGATGTGGTCATCTCTTTTGTGGTGCACATGTGGTTGAAATTCAACATGTCGCGTTATATTTAGTCTGTAGGAAACAAACAGAGGAAGTGTTATAGGGCTTGAGCGAAGATTTACTCAACTTTGCTTAATTCTTTCTTGAGGGCGCAGTTTGCGCACAGAATCAGATCGACCTAAATATATTTGATACCCCGGAGTGAAAGGCCAATAAAATGCTCATTTCTCATTACGCATTCTTTTGCATATTATCAAAATAAGGTGGTGGGGATTTCTAAAATAGCTATAATTAGTAAAAGTAGTATTTGACGCAAGTTAATACGTGCTTTTCGCGCGCGTTGGCTGGATATTAACTATCGACTTTCGAGAAGCCGAAAAGAAGCAATGAAAATAATTATTGCTTCCCATTTTCCTTTGGTTAATGTGGCAGATTTTTTACCAATAAACCAGGAGACTATGTCCAGGGACACATAAGTGCCAACAAAGTTTGGTTTCACAGTATTAAAATGGTAAGTTCGGTAATTCTTCAAACCTCAAATTCTAGGGCAAAATATCGAATATAATACCTTGTTTAGGAAAATTTATAATGTAAGCAATAAATCATCTAAGGTTTTTGCAGTATGATTTCAACACCAAGACTAATCTCACAAAGCCAAATTAAAGGAATGACATAATAAATGCCTCCAAAACCTGCAATAGTTGTCCGCCAAAAAAGGGTGGCAGAACATTCTCCAATAAAAAATCTCTGACCACTTTTATACGCAAAAGGCAAATGATAAAATATTATAAAAATGATATTAGATATGGCCTTTTTAAGAATTTGTGACGTCATGCTGTAAAGTGATGGCCGTCTTAACCGCCATCGCGAATGCTACTAAAATTCAGATCCACTAGATGGCCCTGAAATTTTAAGGTTTTTCATGCTTGACTTTTAAAATATGTTGAAATAAAGTATTTTGCAGCGTTAAATGACATTTTATGTCTTTCTTGAACAAAGAAGTGCAAAAAATAGCCTTTAAGCCTAGAAGCGGCTTGAGCTGATGTCAGTCACGAAGTAGTATGCCTAAAAAAGAGCCATTTCCTATGGAATAGACCAACAGCTTGCTAAAGGCGCAGGTTGTTGGTGTAATAAAACCAATCATTTTCCGAATATCATTATGAAACCTTATCAGGGTTGAGTGCGGGAGGCAGGCATTCCCCAGTCTTTAAGGAGACGGTTAAGAAACACTGCTAGCTGTCTGTTTTTGTAGCCTTCTACTCTACGCCAAAAAATATCGCCGTAAATCTTGTTTAGATTAAAGCAGCGATGAGTGTTGCCTAACTTAATCTTCCATTGGTTTAGGTTTCCGAAATGTGTTGGCTCTGAAAGACACTAAAATGTGAAATAATGTGCATCTTCTGCATGAAGGATATGACAGTTTTGGATTTCCTGCCGTGAAAAGTCTTTTTAGCTAATGAAACTTTTCTGCTAGCATTTTTTTCGCAAGCATATGTAAAAAAAAAGAAGAAGAATCAGAAGGTTACAATCGGATCAGATACCCTCTACAGCTTTTATTCCATGCCCCCTCTCCATATTCTTGGTTTGCAAGCACGTGACAAGGCGGCCATGTTGGTGGTCAATAAAATAACACTTTTTTGTAGTATAGAATTTACATAAAAATGAAGTTCAAATCCAAGAGGAGAGAAATGCTTTCATTGTTCTTGATCACCAACATGGCCGCCTTGACGTCACATTCAAATTAGCGATTCTGCTTTGCGAGAATTGTGAGGTCAAAGGAATTAACATATTTAAAAGTTAGAATGACAGATTACCTTGTTTCAGTTGTTTAGCCAATTCCTCTGTCGTGAAAAGCGGGTTAGCCGAGGTAACCACGCCTCCTGCTTATAATGCGCCGAAGTAAACGACTGGAAATTGTGGCGCATTTGGCAAAAACAGCGCAAATACCTCGCCCTTTTTGAAGCCTCTCTTGTTTAGCGCCGAGGCACAACGTCTGCTCAGATCTTTGAGTTGCTGCAATGAGTATGATCTACTTGTTACGCTGTCCGTCTGCAATACAAATGATATTTACAGTAGTTCAAAAACTCATTAATCATTCATAAAGAAAAAAGCAAAAGAAATTAATGTTTCATGAGGCATAGTGTAGGAGCTGCTCGTAAGGTCTCTCCTAATTGGTCGCAGGAAACAATGACATGTCATTCTCCCAAATGTTTTAGGACTATTTTGGATCAGGGAAACGCACCACTGGTGACATCTCTTCCGAACAGCTGCTACATTACCTTTTATGAGTGTATTTATTTACGTTATTTACGACCAATTTGTTGTACCATAAAAACCCCAACTCTAAATATTAGTGCAGGAATGAGTTGATCAACAACCGATCAAAAAAACACGCAGTCGTGTATTATCAGGTGTAAAAATTCTCGGCTTCGCCTCGAGTTATTAAACCTGATAATACACTCCTGCTCGTTTTTTAATAAGTACTTTAGAAATCTCGGGCATCAGCTAATAGAATAACTTTTTTATCATTATTTTAAGGGTCCTTTGATTCGTTTTGAGGATTGAACAGAATGAAAATAGAATGTTTTCTTTAAATGTAATTCCACCTGTTACTGCTAGAAATAAATAACAATTTTAAATTACTTTTTTAAAATCATTTTAAAAAGGTAAATCAAAACGTGTATACCAAGCAAATTAATTGTTTGCTGGACACTACACGTATATCCCAGCCAATCCTACAAAATGCATGACATTAACTCAAAACTGTTAACGTTCGTTAAATGAACAAAATATTAGAACTGATATAGCAGAATCAATAATATTGTTTCGCCTTCAGCCGTTGATTCAGTTTTCCACTGCTGATAGAGCATTTTACAGTTATGGATGACAACGAGGCTGGAGTTGACCTTATTTTGATTCAGCCTTTTCTTCTTTCAAATTTAAATCATGTTTTTCTTATGCTAACTAGTATTTTTCCAGCATAGTTTCCATAAGAAAACAAAGGAGGTCTGTATCAAAACAAGATCAACCTCAGCCTCACATTCATTCGAAGACTAGGTTACTAAGCCCACAACTGTGAAATGGTCTATTCATGAACTTATGAGCAACGTGTTTTGTTTAGGACCCTTGTAGTTCAGTACTTTCCTCTGAATACAGGTTTGCTTTACAGAAAATATGGTGAAAATAGCTTGGGACTTCATCAACTCGTGTTAGTTGATGTTAGCTTAATAAAGAGTGTACTCCTCAGACAGGATTAACATAGAAAATCTGCGTGTCTGTAAAGAAATCTGTGTCTACATCGATCGAATGGCCCATGGCCATGTTCTCTGTTAAATGACTAAAACAATGAGGGATCTTTATGGTAGGAGGAAGGTGCTTAGCTACTGACTCCGCTGTACCTGAACTTAAAACATTAGATTTTAAATGTCTCTTTTTCGTGTGTATTACGGCCATTTCTTTAATCAACTGTAACACTTACTATAGCGTCTCTATCTCCATACTCATCAAAATGTTGAAAGACAAACTCCGTCCATGAGAGATTATCCGGGATCTCAACATCCGGGTGTTTACTTTTAAGAACATTTGCTCCCTCCTCCTTGACCCTGTCTTCGACCAAAGTCTGCATCTGTGCTTTCGACATTTCTTTGAGCTGCCTACGAAGTATTTTTCCGCTTAGAGCCCTTGGTATCTGATCAATGAACTGCACTCCTCCTCTTAAAGCCTTGTGTGGAGCTACCCGCTCCTCAACAAATTTTTCTATTTCTTCTTCTGTAATACTTTCGTCCAGTTTTCGTACGACAAACGCCTTTGGCAGCTCACCAGCTCTAGGATCAGGAACTCCGATCACGCCAGCATCCAATATTGCTGGATGGGAAATAAGGAGATTTTCCAACTCGGCCGGGGGAACCTAGAAAGACAAAGCATCGTCACGTGTACTGAAAAAAAATTATGTAATTTAGAACAAGTTTAGATTCTTTTACTCTTTAGGGTGAAATATAGGCTGGCTCCCGCTCATAATGGTCTCCTCTCTAAATTTCTAGTTCCTGACGAACAGCAGATCCTGCCCCAAAACATAGCTCAGGACAGAACGATGGCACATACTTACAATCAAAAACAATTTTTGGCGATTTCAGCCTCATTGTCGTAGAGAAAACAAAGCACTTGATTAATACATATAACCTGACGAAGTCTCTGAAATCCTTTGTATTTGATGAGCTCCTTGAGTCGGTCAACGACAAAAAAATATTCGTCTTCGTCGTAATGTCCAATATCGCCCGTGTGTAGCCATCCATCGCTGTCAATAGTCTGCGAAGTGGCTTCTGGGTTATTCAAGTACCCTGAAGAGATTTAAAATAGGCATTAGGAGCCCTGTGGAAATCAAGATAGCCATAACGGCAGGGGCTTTCTTGAGGGAAATACAGTCCTCATATTCCCTGTTTTTTTTTAAAAAACTTGACGGCAAGAACTGGATCATGAGAGGTTCTGTGGGTATCAGTGAAGGGTCCATTATACGCATTATTTCATGCTGAACTGATCCTCTCAGCTCTGGGGCCTGTTTCTCAAAAGTCTCGATATAATTAAAGGGCCCGTAAGCTGTTGTTGTTTACATACAAGATAGAGGTATCAATAGTTTTGCATCAAACATGATAACACTACCAGTTAATAAAACAAAATGGAGTACTTCGCTAGCCAGGAGCAGCGCTCTTATTCTTTATATTTCGATTTGAATTTTTGAATTCGGGCCCTAAAAGTTACCGGCACTTTAGAGAAACGGGCCCCTGGTACCTATTCACCGTCAACCTGGGTACTTGAGAACATTATGTAACGAAAACTTTCCTTAATTTTGAAATTTTGTTGAAAAGTGGTGCTCGCCTCACACTTAGCTTCCATCAGAAAACATCAAAACGCCAATAATTTAAATGCAATAATTAACAACTTCTTTAATAGAATTGGTTGCCACAGAGCTAATTAACGTGAAAATGACAGTTTCTTTCCTCAGGTAACTCTCAAATCATTTTACAAGCCGACAATTTTCTTGCCAAAGTTTGACGCTAAAAACGAGATATTTAAGTGGTTTAAATAGTTCTTTCAGTTTATCGTATATATTTTAATTTTTCATGAGTTGAGAAGAGAGACAATACTTTTATTGTAGGCTTTTTTCTTTCAACTGCATAAGTTAAAACGTCTCACTCTTAGGATCATGTATGAAAGCCTCTCATTTCCGCATCTTACTGTTGCTTCTTACCTTTCATAACAGTAGGACCTCTTACGCAGATTTCCCCGTCTTCATTAGGGCCAAGTTCAGCCCCATTTTCAATATTGACAATCTGCAAAAACAAGATGTTTGTTAAATGATAATTCCATTTGTGGTTCATCTAAAATCATCATCATCATCATTATGCGGTATCATCATCAGCGTCGTCGTGGTCGTGGTCATCTTGGTCGTCGAAAATGATCTTAACAAATTTTGTATACTGCAGAGCAGGCGTTTTTTTAAAGAAAGCTCAGAAGTATATTTATCGCGGCCGCCATCTTGACAGCAACTGAAAAACTAAGGGAGCAGCGGCTGGCCGTCACCCTTTAACGTCCAAAATGGTGGGAGAACATATAGAATCATGATTCGCGCTGCAAAATACGCCTACTTCGCAGGCTACAAATTTTTGTGGCTTGAATGGAAGGCGATTTTGGGGTAATGTTTTTTTTTGCGATTTATATTGGGACGAATATCGCTTTCTAGGCTCGTAAGCTTGAACCAATCCATTCAGTTTTGGACCCAATTTTAAAAAGTTTTGGTACTGAAAACTGATCGAAATGGTCAAGCTAGAACAGCAAATTTCCGATCACATATCCGAAAGAAACGCTTCACCGTCAATAAAATCCGCGATCACTCAGCTTGTGAGCCAAGTTTCAGGAAATATTACGGAATAGCCGGCTTGGTTCAATGGATCGCGCCCGCCATCATCATCATCATCATCGCTGACTTAAAAAGTGAATGCTGGCTACCTTTAACTTTATGACGCTTATTCTATCTCGTTAAATTTAATTTGTATCAGAGTTCAGGAAAAGAAAAAAGAAAGTTGTCTAGTGTTCCCGTCCTCGACAAAAACGTGAAATAAGGCACTTTCACGTCGTAGTCGTGCAACAACGGCAAAGAAATGTCACAAAAAAGCGTGATGCACGTGCAAAGTTGTTGATTTGCTGATCTAAGGGCCTGTTTACATGGAGGTGGGGGACCCCAGGAAGGTGAGGTAACTCGCTTAGGTGAGGTAACCCGCCTGTCCATATAATCTCTCATTTTCATTTGACCACGTGACATGATGTAGGTGGGGTGACGCGCCACATGTTACCTCACCTATCTGGGGTCCCCCACCTCCATGTGAACAGGCCGTTAACCTAATATTAGATGCTTTTTTGCCGTTCACGTTGCCTTGGCCGTCGTCGGATCGTCATTGTCACTGTCATTGTCGTCGCATTTGTCTTCATGTCGCTTTTATGATTCTTCTGCATTGCCATTATTTTTGCCATTCCATATTAGCAAGTCACTTATTCTCACAATATATACACTTACTTTACACTCCAGATTTGGTAGCAGTAGCCCAATAGATCCGTGTTTGATGCTATCGTCGCAGGGAGAAACGTGACTAACAGGGCTAAGTTCAGTCATACCGTAACCTACCCAAAGTATAGAACATCATTTCATTGATGGGTCGCCGATTTCATCTTAATCCAAGATCAAGAAAAGAGGAGTGCTACTCATCAGCTTCAATTTAAATGGTCAAGCTTTGGGATTTCATTCACAGACTCAAAAGTTAGAAGCACTCACAGTAACAGGAACGTACTTCTCATTAGCTTTCATTTCAAAAGGTAGACTTTATGATTTCATTCTAAAACTCACAATTTAGATCCACCTCATGCAGATTGGTGAATGTTGACACTTTGTTAAATTTCAGAAAAAAAAAACAGCCCCCCAACGCTACTCGCTAATCTTTGGCATAAAATTATTTTAAAAGCTGTGGATGCGCTTGGATGGCATTATTTTTTTCAGTTACATATAAAGGGTCAATTCTCTATTTTCGCATTGCCCATCATACATTTTGTTTGCCCTCCAAATTTTAAATACGAATGTTGTTTCCCATTTCTCTTACTGGCCTTGCAAGCGTCCCAAGATAAAACTGAAAAGAATACAAACGCAAATATTTTGGGAAAAACAAAGCGTATAGAATAATCGAAAATGGTGAATTATACTTCAACTAGCCACCGAGCGAGTCATTTGCATTTTTCACTCGTTGAGGCGTTTGATATGAACTGCCAATGGTCATAAGACGAATTTGAATTTCTAAACCATAACTGCTCAAACTCGTTACCTTGTCGTAGCCACTTTATGGACGGGAGGCGGGCCATCAGGACTTTTGACAGATCTTCGCCAAGAGGCGCTGCTCCACACGAAACATCTTGCAAACTGGATAGGTCGAACTGTTCGATCAGCGGACTTTTGGCCAAAAACATCAAAGTAGAAGGCACAATGGCTGCATGGCTAACCTGAGAATTGATCACAGAGTTCTAGTGACTTCTTTTTTTAATAGCCAAAAATATGCGACAAAGACATTGAGACATTGTACTCAAATAGAGTAACTTCAGAGAACAAAACAATCCCCACCCCTTCCCTCTCTCCTCCATTCAACGAGGAGTTGTTTGCTGTTTTCTAAAGGACGCTCTAACAGGGGGGATGGGGAGGGGAAGCTTTATTTTCCCCTTTTAAAGTCAGTAAAATGTCAGAAAAGTCCTTTAGGGCAAAGTGTGTCAACTAATGTTGTCGCCGTTTCTAGGACAGGTATAAATGAATGAAACCAAGCGATATTCGAAGAAATTGTTTTTTAAAGCAATTTTTAGAGTCTAATTCAGATTGCTTATACCTTATAGTCCTGCATTATCTTGAGGAAAGACTCCGGCTCAAACTTCGCTACACAAACAACAGTTGCGCCTTTCAGCAAAGCACACGACAAAGATGTCATCTGTCCAAAAGCGTGAAAAAAGGGCAACAGCCCAAGAACGACTGGGTTTTCATTTAACAAATAAAAACGTTCATGAAGGGCAATAGATGCATCTGCAATCAGATTAAAATGAGTCAGCATGACTCCTTTCGGAGAACCCGTTGTTCCACTGGAGTAGGCTAGGCAGGCGATGTCATTCTTTGGGTCGAATTGCACATCTTCTTGAAAGTCTTCACCATCGTCTTGGAGAAGGGCCGAGAACGGCTCGCAGCCGTCGGCTTCCCCGACAACAAACACAGTTTCTATACCGACTTTTGAAGCGCTTTGTTTCACCTTTTCAGCAAACAAAGGTATTGTTATAATATGTTGGGCGGTTGCATCTTTCAGCTGATGCGCTATTTCGTCCTCTGTGTACAAAGGATTCATTGTTGTTACTGTTCCTCCAATCAAAATGACACCGTAATATATTATGGGATATTCCGGGATGTTAGGCAGCAAAATGGCGAAGACATTGCCCTTTTTGAACCCTCTTTTCGTAAGAGCTGAGCCGCACTTTTTTGTTAGCACTGTTAGTTGCTGGAATGTGTATGAACGACCAGTTGGACCGTCGGCCTAAGAGATAGAAAGCAGCAATTAATACCAAGAATCTAATAAATTATTAAAAGTACTTTTGCAGGAGGAAAATAAGGTGCAAAAGATCTCAGCATATTTACTTGGTCGAATGTGATTGGTTACCATTTTGCTTAGAGCACTACTGATATTCAGATGGTGACAATTCTTTGCGTCAAACACTAATGAAATTAAATTTACATATTGTTTCCTAATTATTAAACATGAAACTAGGTTGGAAAAAAAATCTTGACGTTAATGGTTGGCAAAGGTTATGTTCATACTATACTGGGTAGCTTGTCGTGGCGCCATAAAAACTATCCAGTAATAATGTAAACATCTATTCGATATGTGACTCTCCACTTTAGAGATCGGGGCGCCGTAGTTTCGCTACTTCACAGAAATCGCGCCGCCACAACCGTTCTTATGTGTTTTAAGGGCCAACATAGACCTGGAACTAGGTAAGGTGGCCACGTTTTTTGCGTGCGTGGGATTTCCGGCGACTTTAGTGGGTACCCAGCACACTTGCTTATAGCATGCAAATACAGTAATAGCCCTGATTTGCACAAGAAAGCAACAAACTGAAGGATTCTGGTGGTTGTCCTAAAATAACATGCAATTGTCCCGTGTTATTTTTTTGCTACCATTTATCATTTCCTCTTATTGTGGTTGCAAAAAAAAATCACTTACAAATGTTCAAAGGAAATTTATGAATCATAGATTAGAATGCAGTATATATTGCAGTGCCTAATACATTTATATTTAAATCAATAACAACAACTCACGCTGTAAAAGTCATGTTGGGTCTTTTTGAAAAAATCAAAACGTTTGAAAGAAGAAATTATTATAAAACTCCATATTAAATGTTCTATTTATGCAAGGAATGTTTGAAGAGCGATTTAAGTTTTTATCGACTTAGGGATTTGACTCAGTGTCCCATTCACAACCCTGATCCTTAAGTTAAACCATCCATGAGTGGAATAAATGATAAATACTATTGATGTCTGCTAACCCACATATGAAATTGTATTCTGCTGGGCAATATTTAAAAATTATTCTCCCAGGACTTTGTGTGAATTACGTTATCTTCTCCTGGCCCCAGTTGTTCAAAATATGGATAGCGCTACCCACCGCCGGGATAAATCACTATCCAACGGATAAGTGTTAAGCTAACTAACTGCGCTATCCAGTGATAGCGATTTATCTGGTGGATAGCGCTATTCACCTTTTGAACAACTGGGGCCTGCACAAAATGGCCCATGCACAACAACTAATGCTCAGGTAAGAGGAATACTATTCATTCTCAAATGCAAAGCCTTCAACCGATGCTTTTTTAAGCGATATTTCCCAGATAACCCTACAAAACTCGAAAACAAACAAACAAACAAACAAACACAACACTCCGACTTTTTCAAGTTTCATTTTTTTTCCAATTGTTAGTCAAAGATACAATTAAAGCCGGACCGGGTTACTTAAAGTGGATTTCTTTCATGGCCAAAAACGTCAGCTGGGTTTTTACTAATTTAATGTAGTTTGTTCTTCATCGTAGTGTTACGGCCCCTAGGAAAGTTCATTTTAAATCTTTTTGAAGCAGCTGTGTAAAAGATGTTAAGCCTTTCTTTAGCAGAAATCAGACAGGCAGGCCCCGTCCACAGGTATCCGGACATTTTTGAAAATGACATTTCTTTCTCCTCGTTTTCAAGAAAAATACGCGTCCACACGTAGCGTGTTCGAATTGTTTTCGCCCGCCCATACGAAAACGCTAAACACAGGAAATACGATTGCATCCCTCACAGAGCATGGGTAATGCTTGTAGTAAATGATGTATTACATCATCGTATTCGAAAACCTTCGTTTTCTTCCATCCACTCGCAAAAAAGTGGCCAGCGTTTTTAAAAAAATCTATGGAGAACGTTTTTGAATAGATGTGCTTTCGGTGACCATTTTCACCGGATAAGTGTGGACGGTAGGCCAATCTGGAGAAAAAATTTCCGTTTTCAAACAAAAACGCATACGTTTGGACGGGGCCGCAGTTAAAAAGAATAAACATTGCAGGACAAAACGAACGATGCGTATTGTCATGGTAACCTAAGGACAGAAGGTGAGACAAACAGTAATTAGCACTTTGGGCATTGAGTCACGATATTTTTGACACCAATTAACGATTATTAAACTTAACTGAACTTTACAGCGAAACGCGGTATTACACGCAATAACACATACACAGGTCGTAGCCCTCAGTTACAATTAAATTGATCGATGGTTTGTTGAAAATACCATAATATGCAATTGCCAATTGATGTGGGATTGACTAATTCGCTCAATTTAAATGTCAAATGTATTAATATTTGTTGAAGTCGTGACTTTTTGTAGCACGTTGAAGTACTGATTTCTACGTCTTTACGTTTTCGAGCAGTTAAACATCTATATGAGAAAGACGTGAGAATCCTGCTCGACTCTGAAAAACAACATCTTAAAGCAAATTTGTTCCTCTTGGATGAAGAAAGAAGCTCATCTGTACTTACTATTGCGGTCTTGTCACCGTATTGTTCAAAGTTCTGAAACACGAACTGTGGCCAAGAGAGGTTTTCTGGGATGTCAACATCAGCGATTTTACTCTTTAGACCCATTATGGCGAGCAAATTGTAACGGTTGAACTTGACAACATGAGCGAATCGATGCAAGGAATTAATACAGCAGTTGCTGGTTTTATGTCGTAATCCTAATGAAGCGTGACTTTATTTCGCACGTCTATTGGGTGTTTGCTTGTTCTCGATTATTTGTTCTTTTTGAGGCTGATAGCTTTCAATTATGCACAAAGAAAACTCTTTGTTTAAAATCAATTTCGCTCACCACTGATCAGCATCCCATAAAGGCAGGCCGCAGGAACCGAGAGAAATTGGTAATTGTACATTTTGGTCGCCCTCAACAACAAAAACAACATAAATAAACAAAATTAATGAATTTTACTTCGAGCTAGCAAGTTCTGAAAAAATGCAAGACGCTTGCAACGGTACAAGTTTTTCCGGATTCGTGCACAAAAAAAAAAAGAATGATAACGGATAATGACCATAGAAATTTCAATAGAATAAAAATGGATAACTGAAACCTTAAAACAGGTCCTTAGAAGCTCCTTGCGAACTTGCTAGATTTTGCGATGGCTCGTCTGCGACTGCTTTTTGAATTTAAATGAATAATGTTTAAACATTTTGTATCATTTAAAACATCACGGCTAAACCATTGTTTACTGAAGGCAGCAGAAGTTGGTGTACAAGAAATGATATTTATTTACCTTTTCTGCAACAGACTCAGACTTGACAGACTCATTAGCCTTTCATGGGTCAGTTCTTTGGAACTCATAATTATAGCATAACTAAACTTAATTTTAAGGAAATAAGAGCACGACTTATTGCCCTAACATCTCGGTACAGTGAAAGCGATTCAGTATTAAAAGGAAAATCAATATTTTAGATCTTAGATTTTACCTTTTGTTCTTAGCCATCCCATTAAATATTTCATATGTATATATATGTCAAAACCACCTCACAAAAGTTTTAGCCAGTTTAAATCACATCGTGTCAAAATAAAGGCTTAACATGTTGAGTTATATGTTATGTTAATCCATAAACGGTTTAACGTTCATTTTGACCGGGAACCCGAAAGGGTGACCATGCTAGTGGGGAGTATTAAAATGTAAGTACACCAAATTTTTAATGTTATTTTTGCCACAATAGCCCTTTAAAGTTGAAAATAAGCTGATGCTCCTTGAACTGGAAAAGGGAAATGTTGCAAAATAAAAAGAAATTAGGATGGAATAAAACTCTATTTCAGTCTCGCTGCTTATCGGTTAAAATGTCACAAAGGTGGGGAGGGGGGCACCTCAGGACCCCCCCTAGCTACGCCCCTGCGTTGATAGAAGGTAGCAAAAAGAGCAGTATTCAGTAACAAATAAACTTTATTTCCGAGCCGAACAAATTAAACCTGCAGTCATTCAGAGACACAATGATCCAAAAGACAGATGGTTAACGTCATAATATCATGTTAATTTTACAGTCGATAATCTGTCGATAATCTAACCGCTCTTTCAAGAAAAGGCATTAAAAGGAAATGACGCAAGCTGTGGGTTTAAAAGTCTGAAATAAAGGAAATAAGATGAACAAAGAATGAAATTAGCATAATTATGGCGGCGTAAATGTCTACGCCAGTTAGTTGCACCTGGTAGTGACCAACTCGAAAACCTAAGTTCCTTTGGTCACTGCGCACATTTCACCTTTCATGACTTATGTAATTAATTTTTTCTTCTATTTTTTGTTGCTTTTGTAATGCATTGTAATTTCTGTTTTAATCTCTTGTCAGATAGTGCAAAAAACACAAAATCTGAAATCTGAAAGAAGGGTGTTGTAAAGTTCGAAATGAAGTCAGCATGTAAATGAAAAATTTCTTACTAAAGTTATTTCCCTGAATTGTGGTATGTTATGAAACTCGGATGATCTAAAACTGAAACCAGGTAATACTGACATTTTCCCCCGATCATCTCAAAAAGTGCCTCCTCCCCGCGCCCCGCGCCCCGCGCCTCGCGGCCCGAGCCCCAATCCCTCTCCGAAGTCCCTGTATTCCAAAAATAAATTATATACATAAAAGACACAGATATTTATAGCCAAGCAAAAGTCTTTATTGCATTTTTTGAAAACAATATTCACTATGCATGACAATTTTATAATAGTCGTTTATCTAATCTACGATTTAAGCATAGAACTTTTCGGGAATATGGTTATTTTTGCGGTTGAGGAGGCAATATTCAAAAATTGGGGTCATCATCAGATGAATCACCGCCGTCATCATCATCGTCAGGTGATCTGTGGGTAGAAAAGATGTTAATATTTTAACTTTATTTGTACAACTTAGTCTAGTCGAGGCGGTATCTCTACTGGTTGAACTCTCGTTTTCCTTTTCGAGCAATCGTTTCTAACTGAAATTGATATCACTATCTCAACCACCACTACCACCACCACCACCACCATCATCATCATTAGGGAGCTTAAGCAACAACGACGGCGACTGCTACGAGAACGTCACTTAAAAAGTGAATTCGCCCTGCCTCGAACTTTTTCGCGCTTATTCCATCTCGTTTAATTCGACAAATGTTGGCAATTTCTTTTTGAGTTGAATTCTAAAGGACTTAATCAAAGTTCAGGAAAAGAAAAAGAAAGTTGTTGTCCGTTTTCCCGTCTTCGACGAAACGTGAAGTTAGGCACTTTCACGTTGTAGTCGTGCAATGACGGCTAAGAAATGTACAAAAAAGCGTGATGCACGTGCAAAGTTGTTTTTTTGCCAATCTAACCCTATTGCTTTTTTGCCGGTCTCGTTGCCTTGCCGTTGCTTAAGCTCCCTGTTATCATCATCAGCCATCGTCGTCGTCGTCGTCGTCGTCGTCGTCGTCATCATCATCAACGACATCATCATCATCATCATCATCAGCAGCAGCATAACAATCAAAATCTTGATCAATCATGATATAATCATAATCCTAATTCCAATGCTTGTCCTAATCATAATTAACCACACGATCACAATGCGGTTAGATCAGGAAAATATGCATGGTAACATGGTACTATCATTATAGGCAAATTACCAAATCGACAACAATTTTACATGGTCTGTACTCCTATCGATCATAGCTTTCGACCAATCAGGGCGTGAAAAGTCGTTCAGTTGTTGTAAAAAAAAACTTACCCTGAGTCCCGATGTGGCGTTATCCATGGCGTAAGACTAACCGTTGGCAAGGCGTTGCAAGGTGTCTTTGAGCTTGACGGCTTCAGCACCGTCGGGTTAATATTCGAGATTTTGTCGGCATTGTCGCAGAGTATCTTGGCAAACGTTGTTTTCCTGATCTCACGTAGCATGGCAGCATTGAAAGCCGTTCGATCGGTGTTCAAGCTTGGGTCTGGAGCATTTTCGTGCCAAAAACGATCTCCGATTCTGAGGCGCTGGAACTGCTCGGTTATAATGCATTGAAAAGTTGGTCCCAGGGCTTCTGACCCTTTATTTGCTTCCAGCATTCCTAAGAATTGAGAAGCAAATTAAGTCTACTTACTGGATGCAAATAAGAATATTATTGTGAAAGGAAATAAAAAAAACAAGTTAAGGCAACAGCGAAAAAAGTACATTGGCTGAAGTGGCTCCCGAGCACTCTTATACACTAACGGAAATATACTATTGCAAGGTAAACCATCTGTGCTGAATTTTCTTCTTCAGATTTATTTAAACACGGTGTACGATTGATAACTCCTCTAGAGTTTAGAACACAGGAAAGTTATTAAAGCAGGTTGAATATAGTCTGAAATGCCTCAAAATGACTGATGACACACTAATTATGAACCAAGGATGGAGATCAAAGAAATCTTCTATAAACTTTCTCTCTTAGTACAGTTTTAAACCCGTCTCAACTAGAGATAAATTAACCCAGAAACCCAAAATTTGGCCACTTCCATCTTACAACGCAATACAGAAATACGTCCTTCTCTTATTAGCGAGTTTCGGATTACTATATCATGGCAATTTTACGCTTTTACACTACATTAGTACGTCATGAATATATTATCGGTTAACTTTTAAATCTATGGGCAAAATCCTATGGCCTTGGCATTCGAACGAACCCTATCGACACTCAGCAAACGTTTGCATAATTATACCATTTTATTTCGTCGAATTTTTTAGTGATTTTTTTTTTCTAGGACCGACTATCATGAGTGACAGAGTTAGAACCAATACTTTATCTTTTTTTACTGGTTGGTTATGCCATTTTGCCACTCTGTTTGGTGCGAAATTTACCGGTCGAAAATTCTACCGATGGCGTCATGACAATTACCAATAGGACAGTGCAGTGAGTGATATTTCACGCCGCTCCCGACACAGCCTGTATGTTAATCGATTTATTTCCGTTTCTTCTTACTTCTTGACGTTCCCCCGAAATGCTATACGAGGTCCTGCGATTCACATATTTCTAGTAACTGAATATGATTCAAATCCATTCAGGCGAAACAAGTCGACCTCAAGACTTCGTCGCTCGCTAGGTCGCTGCGCGACCTCGCTTCGCTCACTTTTAACGACTTATGAGAGGTCGACTTGTAGCAAGTCTACCAAAAAGTGTAAGCTCTGTATCACTCACCTCCAACGAACAAGTCAATATCACGCACGTTTCTGTAAACCTTCCTCAAATTTGCAACGTCTTCTGCTTTAAAGCCAGCCTTTTTTCTCAAATCGTTGAAACTTTTCACTTTTGACAGTCCGCATAACTTCAGGTTACGATACTTAGTGTATCCCGGAACTCCACGTTCACGCCCTCTTTGAATATTGATGCTGATTAAATCAGACAGATCGCCTTCGCCACGACGGAGCTCTTCTTGTACGGAACTCGAAAATCTCCTTAAAAAATAAAACAGTATATAAAATTAATTGGCTAAAATTTAAAGAAATGCGATTACGACTCCTCTGTATAGACTTCAGACATGAAAGATTCATGTGTCTTAAAAGACTTGGCTGAACCACAATTTTAGTTGATTTTGACTTCAAGTAGAACCATTTCTCTCAGCTTTTTGAAACTTGGCAAGCAGTTTTATATCCACGCTTGCATTTATCTGATGAACGTTTCCTTGGTCAACCAAAGTCACGTGACTCACATTCACCTCGTAATGGGCAAAATGTTCAAAGAAATGACAAATATGTATATTAGCCAAACTGCATTTGCCTTATTTCATCGTTTTTTTATGGCTCTAAGCAAGGGCTTTTGCCGCCTTGTAAGGAATTTCCATACAGTTTTTCGGAGACGATACCGATATTTTTCAATCAGATCAATCAAAATGTCTATTTTGTTTTTGTTTTGACATTTTTAAAGTACGCACGTGCCTTCTGGCCTATACATAAGATACGCCCTAGAAAGGGGACCTCGTAGTGGGTTGAACTCAACAGTTCAATTCTGGCCAATGTGTTGCTGGTACGCTAAAGAATGAATCTATTTTCGTATTTTTCGTTTTTTAAAATAGCAAATCAAGTAAATTTGAGATCAAAAAACTCCGTTGGAAAACAATCGATGGCAAAATTAGTTGAGAAACTTTGGCCCTAAAGTACCTCTCTGGCGTTTTGGCAACTTAAAAAAGGGGAAAATAAAGCTTTCTCTCCCCCACCCTCTCCACGCTATGTTGTGCCGCTGTTCGAGCTACTTGCACAAACAACAAAAACCCCACTTCGAATGGATGGGAGGAGTGTGGATTGTTTTGTTTTCTTAAGTTCCCCCCATTTCAGGACAACACCTTGACAATTTTCTCGCCGATTGAAAATATCCTAATTAAATTAAAACAAATTCTATGGATTTACGAATGATCCCTTTGACTGTAAGTTCGTTCACTCACCCATCAATTTTCCCTGAAGGGTCTTGTGTTAAGCCCCGCAAGATAGCATCTATACCTCCTTGATTGCTCTCGTACAAGTACTGTGGATTACCAAAGTCCAATACAGGAATAGGCAGAAACTCTTTTTTACCATTTTCACGCAATCGTCTAAAAATCTCCTGAACCAAACTGTGGCCAAATCGGTAAGCCGCCACGGAAAAGCCATTTGTCATTTGAGCATTAACTCTTTTGTTGTAGCCTGTGAAAAACCTTCCTCCCTCAAGTAACCTGAGACCAAATCTTTTTATCTAAAATATGAGGAAAAAGGAAGCAATAAGAAAGGGTTATCGTTATAATTATGTGCAAGATATATCAAGCTGATCAGGTTCAGGCCGGTGTGGGAGTCTTGTAAGACTTGTGACCTTGAATAATTTCATACGGCTGCAACAGATCCTGTTGTGTAGTTAGACGTGCTACTTAGTCTGCAACTAGTAGTTACATTGCAGTCCTGAGTACATGTTTTTAGCAGGCACATTGTAAATAAAAAAAGATCTGTTCTAGCCCTAAAAATGGGGGCATTTCGGTGAGTAGCCATTCTTTGGTTCTAATTTGGCTCCCTCTATCGGGGTTAATCAGACTTTGTCCTGCAGGGCCAATAGCACTTTGGGCTGATCTTTTCAATGAACAGTGCAAAATTTACAAAAACCTTTCAATCAGCATGCATATTAATCCTTAGTTTTCTGACGAAGTTCCTTAGACATAATCTTAATAACACAGAAATTTCACATGAGGGACATGTGAAATTGTAAACTCTTCTGATAATAGTCGAACTCTTTTAACACAAAGAAACAGCCTTTCTAAATGAAGTTTTATTTCGTAAACTGCCTTAGTGTAGGTTCATGCATTTTCTGTGTGAAAAAGAAAGCATTTCTAAGTGAGGACAACGCATTTACCAGAACAAAGGAAATTGCTTTCCGCCTTTCTCGGATCGGCATTATTTAAGTCGCCCCTTGCGTGTATCCGAGAAATATTTTCCTCGTGGAATCCAGAATCTGGGAAAATATGTTGCTTGTGGAATCCTAGCCTGCGTAGCAAGCGTTTCTGTACGGTTTAGGACCAAAGAATGAGGAACAAGAGTCAAAGACCGCGCGAAAAATGGCGCAAGTAAAAGAGCGAGGAGGGGTTGGGGAAGAAAGGAAGGAAACTTTCCTTCTTTTCCTTAAACCTTCCTTCCCCTTCCCCTCACCCTCTTTTATTTTTTGGTTCTCGTTTCATTTCGTTTTCATTTTCATTTCTCGCGCGGTCAAAACCGAAAATCCCTTTCCACGGTCTTTTTTTTGCTCCGAAACCAAACGGAAACGCTTGTTACGCAGGCTAGTCAGGAATCCGGAATCCTGGGTTTTGGAATCCAGAATACAGTTCAAGGAATCCGAAATCCCACTAACGATCGAAATCCAGAGTCCAACTTCCACTGACAAAGACTGGAATCCAGTACATGGAATCCGCAATCCACTGCGTGGGGTCCAGAATCCAAGACTGTCTTGGATTCCCTCGACATGGGGCGACTTAAGTATACTGACATTCCACTTACCACTTCAGGACTCAAAATCAATGGCAGGAATTCTTTGTACGTTATCACTTGCAGTTGTGCCCCGATGATTCTTCTGGTTTCCTGATAAATTCTCTCGTCGTCCCAATTGTTATTATTGTTGTTGTTGCGTAAAAATGTTGCTATCCGGTTGTGGTGGCGCACGAAGATGGTGTGGACTGAATTGAGCCCTGCGGGAAAAAGAGATCAAATTAAACGTTGAGTTCCTGAACTATCCTTATGATTTTGGTGGCTAATTCTTGGAAAATGTTTGGAGGTTTTGACATTAACCATTTGTAAAATATGACAGCGATTCCCCTCAGTGCTACGTAAGGATATCAATACTGGACCAACGTGTTTGATCTTTTTGAACGCCTTGTTTGGTGGTGTTTGACGATATTGGATCAGGTTCAAATGCTTTTTAGAACTTAGTTGATTAAAAGGAATTCAAGAATTTCCGTTGAGTATTAATATGTCAAAAAAATCCTGGAAGCACCAACGCGCCGATTTACGACCTTATTTATGTCTTTATTTATTGTTGTTGTTTTCTAGCCAAAAGGGTACTCCTAAAAACGTTCGAGAGGGGGCGTTCGGCATGTTTCATGTAACCCTTATCCTATTTCAGAAAAAAATAAGTGACCTTATTTTCTCCTGCCCTAATTTAACCCTGAACCGGTGTTCACAAGAGACAGATGATAGACCCTGGTTTAAGAGGAGAAAAAACATAACCTTAAAACATCCCTGCGGTTAAAATCGGCAATTAATTTCAGGATAAAAAAGGTCAGATGCCACACGCTTTGGTGCCCTACACACAAATACAGCTTATATAAGGGAGCGCCCCCGTTGCTCCTCGGCAGGCTAGGAGCAACAGCGGTGTACTAAACAAAGGGTAGGAATCAGCGAAATTCTCTACCCTCACAGTCCAAGTCGGGATGAATAGGGGTTTATAATAGAGCTTTAACGTTACAACGAGCGTTCCTACCTTGGTTCTCATTGTTTCGTATATCTCCTGACAGAAAGCACGGTCTGATCGGATCTAGTGATGGACAGAATTCTTCGGAATCTTTTGGTTGCGGAGGCAGCAAATTGGCAAGCCCCATACCATCTGGATGTGGGAGGTCTTTTAGTAGGCCGTTTTCGGCGCGAAGAGATTTAGCAAGTTTCTCAGTTGATCCGTAAACGTTGGAAGCGTCAATAAAAGCCGTTAGGGTGTTTGTATGCTCTCGAACGGCCAGTTTGCAGAAGGAGGTCGGTTTTACAGGAGCATCCCTCTCCATTTCGATAAAAGCGACGCCCCGTTTCCTGAATGTTGCATCGTCTTTGGGAATTTCAATGTTGATGCACTCTGGATCTTTGGTGGGTGGTTCGCAGTTAAGGTTCTTAATCGCCGCTAGTGTTGTGTCGTGGTCCATAAACTGTCCAAAGTTCATGGCTAGGTGGGAAAGTTGGGTGGAATTGGGATTTGCTCGATCTGCGTTGCTGCCATGAACCATCCTACTTACGTCGCGCGCGTTGGGAAGCTCTCTGCCACATGCCGCTCGGCGAAGAGTTGAGATGCCATCTCCATAATCAGCAGGTATAAGTCTATTGAATGGTGTATTGATTGCCCCGAAGGAAGGATTTCGTAGGTTGTTACAAGTTCCATCAATGGTGCGGAATATAGAATTTGGATCACACGTTATTTCTGTGGCAGGCACGTCGTTAACATCAATCCCTTCAGCGACGATTCTTCTTTTGCAGAGCATCTCGCGCCTCCTCCTTTAAGGCAGACAAAAAAATATTTATCTACCCAAAAATAAAGTTCTGTTCTTATAGTATGTAATTTTCTGGTTATTAGGGGTAAACTACATTTGTTATAAATAAGGAGACCTGGCCTCTAATGTACAGTAGTTGAATAGCATTGTCCACCGGATTAATCACTATCCAGCGAATAAGTGTTAGGACTCACAATCGCTTTATCCAGTTGGATAGTGATTTATTTGAATGGAAGGATAGCGTTATATACCTTTTAAACCACTGGGGCCAGAATGATATTATTCCTTCGAAAAGAAAAAGCTAGAGTATTTCTTGCGATCTACTATCCCCGGGTAAAATGAAGTAGTCGTAGTCTATTTGCTGTTTGGACATATGCAGTAACATCTGTCGTCTCTTATAGTATCGTGTAATTTATTTATTTGATCTAATAAAAAGCCGATGATACAAGGTATTCAAGTACTTACCAACCAATTCTCCTTGGGATCCCCAATGATCTTAGAATCTTACTATTTCTGCAGAGCCTATTTAAGACACATGCGGTACATTTTTCACTCTTTAATGCTTTTTTCCACTCTTCGTCGTTAATGGAACTCTTTTTTCCATGTTGATACGCCTGGTAGTACAATCTCAAGGCCGGTTTTTTCGTGTACCTTGCTCGAAAAACTCGTTTCGCTTTCTCTCTACAGCTCTTTTCAAGATGCCTAGCCTCGCGTTGTATTTCGTCTATCTCATCCAGGCTTGTCATCTCATCAAATTCTTCCTCGGGCAGGTTGCTATCATTTATGTCATCAAAACCAGAATTCTTATCTGGCGTTTGGTCTTCTATTTCAGGTGTGTCTTCAATTGGACCACTACTTGAGCTGGTGTCATCAAGAATAGAAAATGACGCCTGTGCCAGTACTAACACGAACATCAGCTGACAAATTAGTAAGCGAATTGCCATGGTTGACTAAAGAAAGGAATAAATGAGTGTAAAACCAAGAGCTGTTGGTAAAACTTAAACAAAACATACATAAAACCAAGAGCTGTTGGTAAAACTTAAACAAAACATACATTAAAACAAAAAAGGAATGAATCTAAACGAACATTGTGTCATCATTAACGTTATCATTAATGTTAGTACGGAAGTCGTCTTTTCAGGGGAGCTTACGCGCAAGCGTTTTTGAGCGACGCACGTACGTCAACCAGAAGTGAAGTCTTTCTCTTGTAATTATTTCTTGACGCTATCAAATTTGTATAGCTAAGTGTCGAAAGTGTGGAAAGTGTGGAAGTGTGGAAAGTAGTCAGAATGCTTTTTTTTGAATTTTGCACAAAATGTGTAATTAAAAGTGAAAAGTATATGAAATGATATTACTAACTCACCACCAGTAAAAAAGTCAATATCATGAACGTTCCTGTAAATTCTTTTCAAATTAGCCACGTCGCTCGGGTCGAAGCCAGCGTTTCGTACCAAGTCATCGAATGATCTCACCTTTCGCAGTCCGCACAACGGAAGGTTTCGATACTTAGTGTATCCCGAAACTCCACGTTCACGACTTCTTTGGATGTTGATGCTGATTAAGTCAGCAATATCGCCTTCACCTCGCCTTAGATTTTCTTGTACAGAGCTGGAAAATCTCCTATTGTAAATAACAAAATCGATAAATTTTAAAAACAATAATCATTTTCTGCGACCTAAACCGCAAGTACTTTTTTTCTTATTGAACTCCATGAGCTTAGGACCTTTAACAGAGATCGGCAGAGACGTCGACGGTTTACTCCAGATTTGCGGGAAACCAGCAAGGTATCGAAGGGTGCAACAAAGTCGGCGCTCACTCATTCAGCTCTATCTGCCAACCGTAAGAACAGGTTTTTTAATTTTCCACGGGAGCAAGGCAAATAGAAAAAGGTTTGGTCTTGAAAAAAATAATCCTCTTTATATTTAATGAAAGGGATATAGGCATTCTCTGCCTCTTTCCAGTTGCATATTTTCAACCTTCCTTGTCGCCAAACAGCCCACATTTGGCATTTAAGAACGTTTTTACCGTATTTCCGTGAATGAGGGTTCGGGCGCTTATTTAAAGTTTCGGCTAAAAGAAAGGGCGCTTATTGGAGGGTTTGAGTGGCGCTTAGTTAAGTTTCCCTTTCAACGAAGTCACGTTAACTTTGTTTCGGCTAAATCTTAAATAGTAACCTTAAGTTTATATTAATAGTCTTTATTTGCAAACCAGTAGCTGCAATCAAGCGTACAGTAGTCCCATAAAACAATGAACACACAATATACCAGAATGCATCTTAATGAAGTATTATCATCTCATCATCCCGTAGATCATCCTCGTAAATGATGCGCAGATCTTCGCATTCCCCTAACATCCCTACTCTTTTTAAAAGAAAGTGAGGGGGGAGGAGCGCTTGTTTGATATTATTTGTCTAGGGGGTGGGCGCTTATTCGAAAATGGGCGCTTATTAGAGCGTGGACGCCTATTCGAAGAAGCACGAAGAAATACGGTATTTACTTACCCGTCAAGCTTTGCCGCTGGATCCTTGATTAATCCCCTCAAAATGGCATCTACACCTCCCTGACATATCTCGTACAAGTATTGTGGATTTTCAAAGTCCAATACGGGAATAGGCCGGAATTCTGAGTTTTCTTTGTGTTGGAAACTAGGTTGATTGAATCGTCTAAAAATTTCCTGAATCAGGGAATGGCCAAATCGGTAGGCAGCCACGGAAAAGCCAGCATTCATTTGAGCATTAACTCTTTTGTCGTAACCATTGAAAAACTTCGTTCCCTTTAGTAGTCCGAGTCCAAACTTTGCGATCTGTGTAACGTTGAAAAAAAACAAACAATGAATACAGTGGAAGCACTCGTTAGGGACACTCTCGTAAGCGAAAAGCTCTACTAACAGCCGCCTTTACAAAACCCCGTTCTTCTCAACTCCCATACAAACTCTGGATTTTTGCATTCCCGTAAGCGGCTCAGCTCCAGTTATGGACACCTTTTTTGCGTCCCGAGGGTGTCCGCTTACAAGAGCTTCCACTGTATTTTAAACTTGATTTAGTTGTAATCAGAGCAACATGTCACACTTTTCAAGTAGAGCACGTAAGAGAAGCGTTATAATGATTGCCCCCGCAGGGATTTCGTCTTCTCAGGGATTTCGCCCAGAAGGCGAAATCCCGAGGAGGCACTCGCGCGTTTATTAAGGAAAGTACTTACAGTTGAAATATACAGTCAGTATGCCAGAAAATATCTCGATTTGCTTGAACAGGGACCGCGAGGAATCGGTAGGTAATGATGACGTTTCTATTGTTTGCGCCCGCAAGAACGAAATGGTTAGGATGACGTAAAGACAGAAAATCCCGAAGGGACCGCTTAATAGGTAGATTTTGCGACATTTATCGTGCAGTCAGTCATACTTCGACACTCTTTTGCGTTACGTGTTATTAGTGACATTCAAGTTGTTTTGAAAGTTATGGACCAAACGACACTCGTTAAGCACAGCTGAAGTTATAAGGTACGTATAACTGTGTATACATGTATATAAACACTTAAAGAGTTTGCCAGACACGAGTTCACAAATCTTTGATTGGAAAGCTTGCCCGAGACAGTCTTTCTCTCTCTTTGACCGGAAAAAGGCTCAGCCCCAAACAAGCAAGACGAGTGAACAACGGCTAGCTTTTCACTAGCAGAACGATGGACGATTACAGAAATTCGCCGACAATCAAATTCTGTGCTGACTTATTCCCTGCTCACAGATATCCTGCCGCTATAAAGTTTAAAATAAGACTAGAATGCGCGAGCGTAAATTGATCTAAGGCTTACTTTCCGGCAAATAAAATGAACTGAATGTAAAAAGTGAAAGAGAAATAGCGACAAATTCAACTTCTAATTAAATCTTTTCTTATGGTTTAGAATAAACTATTCTCGAAACTGAGAATGTTTTGATCAAAGTTGTGTAAATCGAACTGAAATTGTGCATGGAACCTTGCGTTTCCAGCTGTATTTATCTCACCTGTTTGTACGGAATATGTGTGAAAATCTTCATTATGAATCGGTATATTTCAAAGAGCTACACAACGAGCAAGAATACTATTGACCGACAATATACAGAGCGGGGGCAGGTGTAATGTCAACTATTACTACACAATGTAGTTATAATGTTATAATGATTGCTTCCCAAAAAAGGGAAATATTTTACACAATACTGTACACCGAAGACAAAGGAACCTACGAGCCAAAATCAACATTGGAATGACAAAACTAACGAGAGCACAAAACCACTTCCTGTGCGAATGAATTGTTATTTAATATTGTGGCCTAGCCTCTATACCCTGCACCTTAACTCGTAGGTTTAGTACGTGACTCTCTCTGATTTACTCCGCTAGGATACTTAACTGTACTCAAGTTTTGCCAGTTTAAACGCTTTAATATTCAGCTCGAGAAGGATCAGGGTAATTCTCAAGTTGTTTTTTTTTTGTCGGGATCGGGTTAACATAACCTGATTAGCACAGCCGTCGTTCACACTAGGGTCAGGTCAAATTATCTGCAATTTGGCATGTAAAAAAACCTACCGTTTTCTTACTCAAAACTAATGGCAGGAGTTCCCTGTATGTAATCACTTGCAATTGTGCTCCCACGATTCTCCTGGTTTCCTGATAAATCCTTTCGGGTTCCCATTTTGTCCTTTTACGGAAAAACGTGGCGATGCGGTTGTGTTCGCGCAAGAATATGGTATGGACTGAACTGAGACCTGAAAGTTACGAAACAATTGACATTATTATATGGCTAAGTCTGTTCTCGCCCTGCTATTGGTCAATTTGCAGTCTATAAATTACTGTAAGGAACAAAATTCTAAAACTAAATGGTCATTTTAATTTGCAAGTCTAAATCTTTTTATCTCGACAAAAGGATGAGTTGAGAAAGTTACAATATGTCTGTAAACCCTGAGGGCTGGGATGCTGATTTCGTCCTTCCAAATTTTAACCTGTTGTAGCTGTGTTTTAATGAGAACGAAGCTGATGAAGAAACTGAATCGTAACCCTACCAAGGAGGAGGATTCTACTCAGTGTTTGGAAATTTCATAGTAGATCACAATTAAGAAGACGAGAATGGACTGGCAGGTATTCGAGACTTTTTGCCAAAGAGAAACGAGCGAATCCATCGACAGTGATAAGAAACTTACTTTCACAAGCTTCTTTACCATTTGTAGTGTTTTTTTTTTTTACAAAAACCAACGAAAGAAAGATGGAAGCGACAGAAGACAGGCACAATGTCAAATTTCCAAAATGCTCCAGCATTAAAGTGACCAGCTAAAACTTACGTTGCTCTTAGTTTTGACCGATTTAATTTTTTCAACATGGTGCATTTGATTTCACTTTCCAGGAAACCTTTGTTATGTGCTCTTGTTTTGGTGAGCCACTAAAACCTTGTCAAAACTCTCAAATCGCGTGTTCTGTACTTGATTCCGGTCCCTCAAACAGAAGGCCATATCATAAACATCTTATTAGCCTCGTTTTCGCGGTCTGTATTGTAAAATTACGGATCCACGTTTTTTTCGATCGATTTATGGCAATGATTTATGAATCGATGGAAAAAAACATCGGTAAGTAATTAACATTACCGACCGTGAACTCGACTGATAAGAGGTATTTGCACCTTCTGTTTTGAAAGTAGGATTTGAATAGTCCATTTACTACTAGGGTCATTAAACATTAAAGCAATTGTTCTCACCTTGGTTCTCATTACTCCTACTGTCTCCTGCCACAAAACACGGTCTGTTTGGATCTAGTGATGGACAAAAAGTCTCCGTGGTTTCATTGCGGGCAGGTAGTAAATCCATAAGCTTTGCACCATCTGGATTCTCCATAACTTTTAGTAAGCCATTTGGGGCGCGAAGCGAGTCAGCAACCTCCTCACTTGATCCATAAACGTTAGAAGCGTCAATGTAGGCTGTCAGAGTGTTTGTATGCTCTCGAGGGGCCAGTTTGCAGAAGGAGGCTGGCTTGCTAGGAGCATCTCTCTCCAATTCTATAAAATCCACTTCCCGGTCCCGAAATATTGCATCGCCTTTGGGAATTCTTATGTTGACACACTCTGGATTTTTGGTGGGAGGCTCGCAGTCAATTCCTTGTGCCTCCCCCAACGTAATATCGTGATCCATAAACTGTGCAAAGTTCATAGCCAGATGAGTCAGTATGGTAGAGTTCGGATTTGTTCGGTCTGCGTTACTTCCATGGACAAATCGACTTACGTCACGGGCGTTTGGAAGCTCTTTCCCATTTACCGCTCGGCGAAGAGCTGAGATGCCATCTCCATAATCAGCAGGTAAAATTCGGTTGAACGTTGTATTGGCTGCCCCGAAGAAAGGATTACGTAAATTGTTGCACGTCCCATCGATGGTTCGAAATTCTGCATTTGGATCGCACTTTATCTTGATTGCACTAAAGGGGTAATAAAGATTAATCGCTGCTCGGACGATTTTTCTTCTGCAGATCCTCCTTCTTGCATTCCTGATAGGCAGACAAATTAGATAGGGGCAAAGATCGTGAGTTTAAAAATAGATGTAATCCATCTATAGTTTTTAAGTTATTTAAAAAAAAAAAGACACATTGTGACGTGGCTCGAATAGCCTGCAAAGATTTCTAGCATCTTGTGTTGGGGTTATTCATGGTTAATAAGCCAGGCCTCTGGAATTTAATTTTATTTCATACATACCGAGTGATTCTGTTTGAGTCAAACCTGGGTGAAAACATGGTTCGCGCCTTTATTCAACCCATCAGAAAAGCGAAACGGTTTTTTCACTGTGTGAGTAGAACGTTTCGACCAATCACAGCGCACCCACCAAAAGCAACCGTGTTTTCGGTAGCTTTGTGTTTTCATTAAAGATTTTATTCTGGCAGCTTTGTTAAAAAGTTAAAACGTTTAGATTTTTGGTTTGGATAATATCTCATGAAAATTGCCAGAAGAAGCTAATTAATAACTGAAGGAGAAAGCCTTCGCTTTCCAGCTTTGCAGAAATCCGTTAACCAGCTTATCGAGGAACAGAAAAACAACAAAAAAAAACGTTGTAGAAACCTAGACGAGATGCTGGCTTGTTCTCCGAGTTTCTGAAATCCAAGCTAGAAAACAGAAAAATAGAAGAGATAAAACCACAAGACCTTAATTCTGAGTGGGTTATATAAGTTGCTGTGAAAAGAAAAGATGGGGGCGATTATGAACCGTCAAGCCTCAGAGGGTTTATAGCGAGCTTCAATCGTCACTTGAAAAACGTGAAGTATTCGCTGCGCTAGCTCATTCGATTTCTGATACATCACCAATTCGTGCGAAAATCCCGTAAGCGCGCCCTGCCGATAAAGTAATCTATCTGTCTGGTTCGTGTTCGAAAGTAGGCAAAAGTAAGAGTAATTTATAATAACTGTCCCAAACAAAAACTTGCACCGACATATGCACTAGCCACTTCAACCGAGGTGATGGCCGAGGCTGTTACAACACTTACAGAGACCTTGATTATTTCGGGTATCACAAAAACAGAATCTATTTCTTGTTTTATTATAGCTACATTGTTTTGAAATAAATAACGAAAACGCATCGTCGCATGGAACACAATTTAACTTTGCTCTTGGAAATCATGCATTGTGCACGCAACTTACAGATTCCTCAGTTATCTGCTAGCAGAAACTAACTATAATCACAGTGTAGGTTGTGCCAAAATTAACTGCAGGCTCTTTGCCAATGAGAAGATAGACAGTGAGTACAATGTATAATACCATGGATTACTTACACAGGGAGTCTGCCGTTGATGTTCAATAACCAATGAATATGCCTTCGTTTGCAGAGTTCATTTAAGAGGCACGCGCTGCATTTTTCACTCTTTTTTGCTATTAGTAAGTCAGCGTCACTGATAAAGCTCTTTCCTCCATGCACAAATGCCTGGTAATACTTCCTCAAAGCTGTTTGTCGTTCCCTCTTTCGGCTAAATGATCTAAAATATATCCGCTTGCAAAAAGTATAGAAAATACGCCTAGCCTCCAATTGTATTCTGCGTTTCCTAGAGGGTGCAGTATATGTTGCTGCCAGTGGGTCCTCGGCCAACTTTTCACCGTCGTTTTCATCGAACTCGTCATCTTCGTCTTCAGTCAGGTGGCCATCGCTTATATCACCTAGAGCAGAGATCTCATCCTGCATTCCAACTTCAGTTTCAGCTGTTTCCATGCCTTCGATTGAGCTTGTATGTTCAGGTACGTCAGAGGACGCCATTCCCAGGCTCAACAACAACACTAACTGACATACCAGTAAGCAGCTCGTCATATTTATCTAAAGAGGATAAATGATTTTTATATTAAGTTAGTGTATGACCAAAAAAAGCAAAAACTGATAATGGTGATAAAAACTGATTTCTTGGTGTCATTATGACGCCATTCTTAAGTCATAGAATGTGCTATAGTAATAAAATAATGTATTATAGCAACAGATTTAGAAGTCTCAGTCCTAAGGTTGTTACTTTTAGTAACCTTAGAGTAACTGACGAGCTGTGCCATCTTTCCTTACTTGCAGCCAATGGCTGGATTGCGGAGGAAGCAGAGAGGTGAGATCGGACGTCGGCTTGTAAAGGCGAACTCTTACAGTCACTTCAGTCCATATTTTAATCTCATGATCACCTTGCCCACCCAGACCGATGACGGCACAAGTCAGATAGACCATGAGAACGGGGCCTACGTCCCCTACTCCTTTCGAACAATGTCACGGGTTCTTTTACGTCCCCTTCCAACTGAAATACAAAGATGAAGGAGACAAGGCCAATGGCTCCACGTAACCGCCCAATGACGCATCATCAGAACTGAGAAGGGGGTTTCACAGCAAGCATGATCTCACCAGTTTTTTAAAGACCTTGGTCGATGGTCCGGCCGGGGTTTGAAAGGCACGACCTCCCGCTCGGCAGACCGGCGCTCTTCCAACTGAGCTAACCGGGATTTTTAGTTACCAGGTATTACTTCAAAAGCAACATTAATAGCCTAAGCCAGTCTTGAAAAAAAAAAAAACACTTCCTTATACAATTTTTGAGCGAATATATTCATAGTGCCAAGCACAGATTAACGATTAATTATAACAACCTGTTGAAACTTAACGTACTTGCAATTTTTATTGACTTAGATACTACTTTCACCTGATGATTGAAATGGAAAATCTTAGTCAAATCCAAGTAACACCCACACTTCACCAGCTTAACTGGCTTCCTTTTAAACAATTACTACTGTTCAGAGACTCTGTAATGGCTTATAATGTTTAAATGGCCCTGCTCCAAACTACACCTCTGCAGCGAATTTTGCAAAGTAACGCTTTACTTGCAAGCGCGATTCGCTTCAAATACCCCTTTTTAAAACTGCTTCAGACCAACGTACTCTCAGCATTAGAGCAACCAAGCATTTGGAACAGCCCAGATAACAATATAAAGCATAGCAGTTCTCTTAAAAAGTTCAAGGCATCCATGAAAGAATATCTTCATACTCAGTGTAATTTGCAATTTATTTAATTGTAGTAACCTATTAACTTTCGTAATTATATCATAATATATTAAGTAGGTTATTTCTTTAAAACTTGGAGGATGTTTTACTCTCTTACTCTTTTTATTCAGTTGATTCCCATTGTAAATAGTTTCTGAAAAGCCCGTTGGGGATATTACTATAAATGTTTTATTATAATTTGATGAGAATGATGATGATGATGATGGCCGTCTCACATCTTGCCGTCTTACATCAATGAAGCGATCGATTAACAAACAAAAGCGAACATACGTTATACAATATGTCTAGAATTGCGCGGATGTGCAAATTTTCTTTCAAATCTTCTTTTCTTTAAGATGAATTTTCTAACAATTTACTTCAAGTTTGGCCAAATTTTATCACATTATAACAGCGCAAGGGTTTATATTTGTTTTGAATTCCTGTCACACCCCTCTTTTAAAAACCCAGTGAGCCCTACCTAGTGGTTTATTCAAGTCTACCCGATGAAAATTTAGCCTCCCCGATACCCGGAGAATAATTTGTTTCTACCCGCCTATTTTTTTGCGTCCCTGGTCACTTTCTATTATTACCTCCACAAATCCAGTGTATTTCGTCCTTCACTATTTGTTTAAAAGAAGCACTAAAAATATAAAACGTTTTTACTTATTACCATTGACAAAAACAAAATACGGGGTGCACAGGTAATCAATTTCGCATAAAAAAGTGCAAATCGTTTAATTTCCTCTCGCTAGAGCAATATGTTATAGGTGTTCAAAGTTGTCATGCCAGTAAAGATGTAAGGACTGCCACCCTTTCCGCTTTCATGGGAAGTATACAACTAAGAACAGAAACCCAGTGGGGAATAAACCAAGCCAGTCACGTTTTCTCCGAGAACCCTATGATAATATAGATTCCACTGGGTCTGTTACACTGGGTGTCCTGTCCATTCAGGTTAGCACGCAGAAGTAATTTTCTCTCAACATATCATTAAGTTTATTATCCAAGAATCTTGCTTTAACTTACAAAAGAGAAAACAAGAAAAAGGAATTAGCTCTTAAATCAAGAAAAAGGAATTAGCTTTTTTCCTCTTAGAAAGGAAATTCCGTGACGCATACTTCAAAACATTTTTGTCTTTAACAGGAACAGCCTATATTTTAACTCTTAAAGATAATCTATATTAAGAATATTTTTGCCTTTTTGAAATAAAGCTGTACCTCAATAGTTTAGGGTTTTATATACATATATATATATTTATAATACACATTATATTTTGTTTTGTATTATATTAGATTGTTCCGCGTTTTTAACATGATTCGGATGATTGCGCAATGTTTTCCTGTATTCGACATTGAATAAATTACGTATCTTATCTCTCTATCCATCGTTTTCACTTATCGATGAAAATACGTAAAGTTTCTTCAGTATCTGTGTTAATACGTCCAGTTTCTTAAAAATCATCAACTAAACTTGGCATGAAAGATCCGCGGAGCACACAAAAGAATTCTGAGAAATCGTTTCCATTCGCCACCATCTTTAAACACGTTGTTTGTCGTCACATTTGCGGGAGACTAGTAAGTCATATAATTGGCCTTGGCCGTCATAGCTCAATTCGTATCGTGTTTTCATTGATTGGAAGGTACGCTCAACCCAGTCAGGAGCTCGTTAGGGGCCGCCACCATGGATCATACTTAAAATTCAGATTTACCTCAAAAAGCAAAGGAATAATTTTTTTTTAAGTTCAAGGTCTGCAAAACCATTGTTTTAAAAACATTTTGCTACTTTCTTCTAGTGCGTGTTTTGCACAAGAAAGTGGGAATAGCCCTTATTTTTTTTCTCGAAAAAGCTTTCACCCAATTTTTTACTTATATAACATCCTATCTCGTAAACACTGTAATACAAAGGACATCGGAGAAAAATGATACACAAGAAATTTCAATCTAGTGAGTTCTTTAGACTTAATAAGCATTTCTGAGAGTTTCACTACAATTTTCATCAAGAGGAGATGATCTAGAGGATAGACTGACACGAAAACTAGTTATTAGAATACAAAAAAAGTTTCAAATCCTGGTCAACGCAATGAGGAAGTTTTCTGAAACCGCTGTATGGAAAAAAAAACAATAGGTCACTTCATGATGACGAGAGATAAGGAAATTGACATCATTTATGTAAGTCAACAAGTAACTAAAACCACCACAATCCTCAAGTTTGTTATTCACATGTGCAAATCAGGGCTAAAAAGAAATATGAACAATACGACTGTACCTACCTCGAGAGACTCAGTAAAACCAAGTTATTACCGGCTGCTTATTTTAGGGAAATGAATGACTTTACCTAGGTATAGTTAACTAGCGTGAAAATTAGGAAATCGGCGTATGTATCCATGCAGGATGTCAGAACACTTTGTATATATCGAAACTCGAAATATTTCTAAATAATTTCAATGTTACACTGATTATAACATTTTCAATTTTATTTTGTGTTCGGGAATTAGTACGAGATTTTCTCAGGCTATATGGTGTTTCATGTAAATTCACAAAATGATCGCGGAGTATACCATTTTCAAGTTTGAACTGCAGGACAATTTTACTTCTGTACTATCACGAGATACTCGGTGAACCCAAGTTATTCCCTGCTTCCTAATTCAGCAAAATAAATGACCTTACTTTTCATTTTAGTTGTTGTTTAGGCTCTTTTTACAGCCTTTTTGATTATTCTTTGCAGCAGGAAAATACTGTTAGCTCTACGTGCACTAATTCAGCATTAACTTTGTATCCGAAAGCGTGACCTTAATTAGTAATTTCATAATTCCATTAATTTATAATCATTTAAATTGCCTACCTGAATAATTGAGTTATGCTTCCAGATCCTATCTCCTCAATGACCTCTATAAAAGCATTCCACGCAAACGTTATTAAGACAACCGTTCCTTTTCATAAGTGGCGCGAAATGCTGAGCAGTGGGTAAGATCTCAATCTTATATAGTATTGCTGTTACTAAGTGTAGTGTATAAATATTCGCGATATTGTTAGCCTTCTTAATGTTGTTGATATACCACTTCCTTCAGTTTAATAATATGGTAATTTAAATAAAATGTTATCCTAAGGATTTAACTAGCCTGTATCAGTTTCATGTAAGTGTGTATGTGTCGACGTCAACGACTTTTTATCAAAAGCGACTACTGCATTCATGGACTGGTTAGAGAAATAAAAAAACAAAAACAACACAAATACAAAACAAAAACAAAACAAAAAAACGTTCAAAGAAAAGACTTGAAGTCCCAAACTACCCAATACAACCTCTCTAAGATTTTATGACGCTTTTGCTTTGTTTTGGTTTGATTGTACACGGTTTTTCCAATGGCTTTAATTCAACTTTTACCTTAAATATACGAGTGTTTTCATTTTTTCTTAAGGGTGCACTTGAATTGGAAGGCCAACAGTTGTTGACTTCACCCTAGAAGTTAAGTTAGCTTCAAGAAATTAAACACTTGATTCAAAAGCACTTGAAAACCTGATCGCTGTGTAGAAAACAATCAATGGCTTCACACTTGTTCACAAGATTATTACTTGAAGTACAAGCTGTCAATCATCTTGCGCGGAAAAATCAGATCATGCATAACAAAAGCGCTATTGTTGGCCACTAAATTTCTTTAGTATATATTTTTTCGTTATAGTCAACTCACGTAATTTTTGGAGTTACGTTTGCTCACGTACTTCGTTTTTAAAAGTACTTAGCAGCGGCACAAAAAAAGAAGTTCAGAGTACCAGTTACTCTTGAAATTACAAGTGGAACGATCATTGTGGGCGAAAATAGATGCCAAACTCCTAATCTCCAGGGTGCTATTACGCATACGTGGCACGTATGCAGCCAGCATTCGTTTGGACTTCCACTTAGAGTTAATGGAGAGCATAAGACGCAGGTCACCCGATCACGCACGTTTGGACCTTCTATCGATCTTTCTCTGATTACTTGATGTGTTTTGATCTACGATAGATCTCGCCAGCACTGCATATATAACCATTGGAGCGGGCAAGATGGGCCAATCTTGCCCTCCCGGGATTTCCCGCATTGGTCCCGCAAGAAAAATTCTTCTTTTGGCCATATAATAAATCCTTTATCGACCAAGCTTTTTCGGTCAAGATAGCTGAATATTGGCCTCGTTACGTTCTTTACAGCGTTTTTATTGACTGACGCAACGCGAAAAAGAACGTGGCCAATATCCAGCCATCTTGACCGCACGCTTGGCCAATAACGCATATCTCGTAAAGCCATAGAACACTAGAATTTCTCTGAAGAAAAATCCAGTATACCTGCGGTCGTAATTCTGACACAAGGGAGCTTAAGCAACGACGATGGTGCGGTTACAGAAACGTCACTCAAAAAGAGAGGTCGCGCTGCTTCAAACTTTATCGCGCTTATTCCATCTCGTTCAATTCGGCAAATGTTGGCATAATTTTTTTTCTGGAGTTGAGTTCTAAAAGACTGCATCAAAACTCAGGAAAAGAACAAGAAAGTGGTTGTCTTGTCTTTACGTCCTCCACAAAACGTGAAATTAGGTCTTTTCATGTCGTAGTCGTGCAGTGACGGCAAAAAAATGTGCAAAAAGCGTGATGCACGTGCAAAGTTGTCGTTTTGCTCATCCAAACCTATTTCTTCTTTGCCGTTCTCGTTGACATCTCCGTCGTGGTTGCTTAAGCTCCCTACGTACTAGCACTGTATGATGAGTGAAACGAGAGTTGGAATAATTTTACTCCCGTTTTGTCCAAATTCGCGTCAGTGCCTTTAGGCGAGGGAACTTATTAGAATTTAGGCCAAACGCAGGTGAAATTATTCCCTAATTAACAATTATTCCTCGAGTGCGCGTTGGATATGAGATGGCAGGTAGCCAACGAGGAGCGTAGCACCGAGTTGGCTATAATCATCTCATATCCAACAAGCGCGAGTGGAATAACTGTTTCATTTAAAACGTCCACAAAATGGCGAGAATTGTTCCCGACTTAATTTGTAAGAACAGCCGATTTTCAGCTTGTTTTTAATTTTGAGCAGACGCGTACAGTTATCATACTTGGAGAGCATGGTATAATGTACCATGATGGCTAAGCCAGCCAGAGCTCGAGAATTAATTGCATTATCCAATGTTTCAGTCTAATAATATAAAACAATCCCCCGAAGGGGAGGTGAATAGTGGTGGATATATATAGCGCTGTCCACCGACCCTGAGAGGGGTAGTTGTTTTAGTATTAACCACATCAGTTGGATAAAAATAAAAAAGGAACTTTTTGTAAATAAAAGACGTCACCTAGTTATAGTTTGTTTGCGTTGCAATTGACAGTGTTTCGGAGATCAATTTTATGATTTTAATGCAAATTCAGTAAGAAATTTTGTTTCCACCGACCAGTAAATGCCTACAAGCCAAATTTTGTCTCTTTCTTGGTATTTGTGGGTGCAGCAGCTTCATTTACCGCAAAAATTTCATCTTTCGAAACTATCGCGAAACGAGAAGCCATTTTGAATCTCGTCCTAAAACAATGAATATCCAAGGATAGTCCGAGTTACGGGAGCCAATCAGAACGCGCGAAAATCGCTATCCACTGATTTGGTGATAACTAATAGGGATTATAACACAGAGGATAAAACTGCAATCGGCGACAAAATTGTTGAGACATTGTACTCAAATAGGGTAACTACACAGAGAACAAAGTCCATTCAAAGTTGGGGTGTTTGTTGTTTTCTATAGGCAGCTCGAACTGCGGCATAACATTGCATGGAGGGGATGGGGCAGGAAAAGCTTTTTTTTCCCTCTGGAGGTCAGTAAAGTCTCAGAAAGCCCCTCTAGGGCGAAGTGTCTCAACTATTTTTGTCGCCGATTGTGGTTGATGCTGATTGGCTGACTTAAGAAGAGGATTTCTATAAATAACGAGAGTCCTTTTGACAATTAACAATGCATGATTACTTAGATGATATGTCGTACATCAGAATTTTTCTTTGAGACAAGTTTGTTTTCTGGATTTTGGAGAAGATCCAAAATTACCAAGGAAGTGTACATGTTAGCGTGATCAATTATTGTAAGTCAAAATCAAAATCTTTCCAAGTTCATTGCTTTTGCATCTTTCTAATTCGAAGAAATCACGGGTGAGTTAAGAAAAGATGGCAATGGGCTTTTTCTTAGTACGGAAATAAATTTAGACACACAAACACCACGCATGTCGTTAGCCAAGCAAAATATTTATTGAATTCCTTTTTACACAAAACATGATGCCTGGCAATTTTCATAGCAGTTGGCCGTTTTAAGAATAGCTATTTAGCATGGTCGTTTAATCAAAGTGCTATTTAAGCATGAAAAACATTGAGAATAAACTAAAATCACTCGAATCAAGAATACTGTAAAGTTACTTCTTTGCTAGTGTGGTTGACATTAAAGGCTCGGCGTTATACATCATCGTATGCCAAATTATCGGAGTGATCGTTAACATCCTCAGCTAGTCTGTAAGAAACAAACCAAAGTGTTATTGGTCTGGAACGAAGGACACATGCTCATTTTTCACATTTCAGTCAACTCTCTCTTACCGGACATCATACTTAGACGGATAATTTAATGCCTGTCACAAAGATGTCCGTCTTTTAATTAGATAGAGATGACTGTACTGAGGATTTCTTCCAATCGCCCCAAGAGACTTTGAAAATGATGCTTATGCAAACTTTTTGAGGGACAACAACGAGTATTATGATGTTTTTGAAAAAGGCCTATTAGACATCGCCTTTTTTGGTACTTGTGACGTCCTGCAAAGTGATCGCCATCGTGAATTTTGCTGCAATTCAGATTAACTATTTTTTGGGGGCTCAACTTTTAAGATATGTTGAAATAAAGGATTATGCAGCGTTCAAGGGCACTTTATCTGTTTCCTGAATTAACAAGTGCAAGAAAGTCGCATTTAAGCTTAAAAGTGACTTAAACTGATGTCAATCATGAAGTCATATGCTTAAAACCAGTAACCAAAGTCGGCCACAAAATTTGGGCAAAACTTGTTTAGGGAATAGACCATCAGCATGTTAAAGGCGCAGGTTATTTGTGTAAGCCAATCGTTTTCAAATTATCGAAGATAAGAAACCTTAACAGCGGTGGCAGGCATTCTCCTGACTTCGAGAGAGGGTTACTAAAAAATGCTAGCTTGCTATGTTCGCTATATTCCCGTAGCCTTTTACTTCATAAGTAGGTCCCAGAACTCCTCCATCACTAGGTCTCGGTTCTAGCATTCCTGAGAAGGGGAGCAATCAAAAATAAAGCTTGCATCATCAATGTGCGTATATAAGAAAGAATACAATGGTTTTAAACTTGTCCCTCAGGGTCTTTTCCTATGTTCAGAATCCAATGGTCAGGATGGATCTCTAAAATAAACGGATTATCAATAGCTCAAGCGCAAGGTATCCAAGACTGACCCACTGGTGAAAACGTCCGCGAACAGGAATGTTCCACTTTTTCAACCTCTTATCGTTAGTGAAAAGTGCTCAGAATTTTTTTCTTGAAGTTTGCCAGTATGTCAGAGCTTTCCTGGTCTTAAGGAATTTTCAAGGCTGAATTATCATCTTCAACAAACTTGTAATTCTTGACTTAGGAAAATAACTGCTATTTAAATCTTAACAATTGAAAAATTAACAATTTAAAAGTGAAAGGTATGATATTATATTACGCACCACCGACAAAAAAGTCAATATCATGAACATTTCTGTAAATTCTTCTCAAATTAGCCACGTCCCTCAGGGCAAAGCCGGCGATTCGTACCAAGTCGTCGAACGATCTCACCTTTCGCAGTCCGCATAACCTAAGGTTTCGATACTTAGTGTATCCCGGAATTCCACGTTCACGCCCTCTTTGGATGTTGATGCTGATTAGATCAGACAAATCGCTCTCACCCCTTCTTAGGTTTTCTTGCACAGAGCTGGAAAATCTCCTGTTATAAATAGCAAAATCCATAAATTAAAAAAAAAAAAAAACATTTACCATTTCCTCGACCTCAAACGTTTTTTCTGTTGAACTCCATGTTTTCTAACGATTTAACAAAGGTTTACTAAAACTTGGCAGGAGATGCTGTACCCGCAAACTTTGCCCTATTTCCATCAGGTGTCAGATCTTAGTTAAATGGAGGGAGGAGGTTGTTAAGACCCTCATTAACCCATCAAAGTCAAACAAATTCCCAAGCTTTCAATTTACGACTACTTAATTTAGTAATCTTATGACAAAAACAAAAGTGCAATCTCGAAACAGTTACATGCAGTTTTTCCTCCATTACAGGTGGACCAAACTCGGCATGAAAAGACCACTGCCTGAAGCAAAAAACAATTTTTACACTAATGGCAAGAGCAGACTATTGTTTGTTCTTAACCGAGGTAACGTCGTGGTGTCTAGGGCAATCAAAACTTCGCCAAAAATGGTTTCAGTTATACTTAGGGCGTGTCCGATTGACTGTATTACAGATCAAAATAAATGGAATAGTAGTACAGGGCGCACTGATTTATCCATTTTTGCGAGAGAATCTCTTTGACGTGCGGGAGAGTACATTAACGCCGATGACGTCATAGCCATTTGCCTTTATCTCATGTTTAACATTCAGATAAGCTCCTGTGCTATTTTTAATTTAGGTGGTTAACCGGTTTGACATGTTTTTTTTTTTTTTAGTTATTTTCAGATCGATGAATGTCTTGGATTTTGGTTGGTTGACTAAAAACTAGGAAAAGTGTTTATTGATTAATTTTTGTTCTCGAAGGGGGAATAAGCAATAACTCGCCTGTGGCGTGTCTTAACGTAATTATGCAAATTCTATTTTCTGCCGCTTTCATTGTCCACTGCAGAATGAAACAAATGTTCCAGTTCCGGGTCACTCTCTCTTAGCGTGCGAATTATGCTTAGTCTGAGGGTGAAGGCAGACTTAATCTTTCAAGTTAAAAAAAACAACAACATATTTTTGACTTAACCCTCCTTCTTCCTACTTCTCTGCAATTCAATCATTTTCACTCCTCCACAAATCTAGTTCCATTTTTCAAGCTTGCTTGTGTAGATAAAGAACCCGCATTTAAGTAAGTTTTCATTTACTTACCCGTCAGCCTTTCCCGCGGGATCCTTAATTAATCCCCTCAAAATGGCATCCACACCTCCCTGACATGTCTCGTACAAGTACTGTGGATTTTCAAAGTCCAATACAGGAATGGGCCGAAATTCTGATTTTTCTCTGTGTTGGAAACTACGTTGATTGAATCGTCGAAACCACTCCTGAATCAAGGTGTGGCCAAATCGGTAGGCAGCCACGGAAAACCCAGCGGTCATTTGAGCATTAACTCTTCTGTTGTAGCCATTGAAAAACCTCGTTCCGGTGAGTAGCCTGAGACCAAACTTTGTGATCTGTGTAAAACGGAAAAAAAAAAAACAACAGCAAAAAACAAGAACAACAATTGCTTTCCTTCTATAATCAGAGCAACATGTTCTACTTTTAAATTTAGAGCGGGTCAGAGCATTCCTTTTTTATGTGGTGAGGAAAATAAAACAAAAATAGGAAAAAAAAACAATATTGAACACGGCAAACATAGGATCCTCCAATGAACCGACATTCAAATAATGTGAAACCACATCCTGTGAAAAAAAATTCCCATTGTTATGGTACGGCTTCTACTCTGTTCCTTAACTCGTATATAGGTTTAGTACATGACTTCCTCATATTTACTATGCTGCTGAAAATGCACTTTACTTCTGCCAGTTTAAACGCTTTAAGAGATTCAGCTTGAGTGGGATTAGGGTAATTCTCACGTTTTTTTTTTCAGGATCAGGGTTTTATAACCTGATTAGCACAGCTACAAGTTATAGCGGAGCTCCACGCGCGCGCTAGCGCAGCTCCATAGCTAAGAAAATTTGGTCATCTGTCTATCCGAGAAATATTGGTAGTCACGTGACCAAACGTCCGTCTGACCATCCGTCCGAACACCTGTCCGTCCGCACCACAGGGGAACCAATGTGAAATCTCACACTTTCTAGCTAGCGTGGGAGCCTGCAACCTGATATTGCACATCCATAATTTGGTCAATTGACAGATGTCAAAACAGGATATCTGCTGACCAGTACCTCATGACCGTATCAAGGTGTCGACCCTTCGAGGTTGCGTGTTTTTCTTAAGTTATCCGCTGACAAGTCACTAGTTTTCGACTGATCGCAGGCTCAAATTCAAGTGGATTGTCATTATCATCATCACTATTGTTATTGTAATTATTATTATTTTTCATGCAAAAAACCTACCGTTCTCTCACTCAAAACTAATGGCAGGAATTCGTTGTATGTAATCACTTGCAATTGGGCTGCGACGATTCTTCTGGTCTCCTGGTAAATCCTTTCGGGTCCCCATCTTGTCCTTTTACGGAAAAACGTGGCGATGCGGTTGTGGTGGCGCACGAATATGGTATGGACTGAACTAAGACCTGAAAGTTACAAAATAACCCTAAATTGAAGCTTCTGTGTTGAAAAAAGTCAATTTTTTGGCACTTTTCACCAAGACCATTGAACATCAAAGCAATACGGTTCTCACCTTGGTTCTCATTATTCCTACTTTCTCCTGCCAAAAAACACGGTCTGTTTGGATCTATCGATGGACAAAAACTCTCCGGCGTCTCGGTACGTGCAGATAGCAAATCCATAAACCTTACACCATCTGGATGCTCCATAACTCTTAGTAAGCCATCTGGCGCGCGAATCGAATCAGCAACCTCCTCAGTTGATCCATAAACGTTAGAAGCATCAATGTAGGCTGTTAGAGTGTTTGTATGCTCTCGAGGGGCCAGTTTGCAGAAGGAGGCTGACTTGCTAGGAGCATCCCTCTCCAGTTCGATAAAATTAACTTCCCGATTCCGGAATATTGCATCGTCTCTAGGAATTCTTATGTTGACGCACTCGGGATTTTTGGTGGGTGGCTCGCAGTTAATGCCTTGGCCCTGGCCCAAAGTAAAATCGTGATCCATAAACTGTGCAAAAATCATAGTCAAGTGGGTCAGTATTGTAGAGTTCGGATTGGTTCGGTCCGCGTTGCTTCCATGGGCAAATCGACTTACGTCCCGCGCGTTCGGAAGCTTTCTACCATTTCTCGCCCGGCGAAGAGTTGAGATGCAGTTGCCATAATCAGCAGGTAAAAGTCGGTTGAATGTTGTATTGGCTGCCCCGTCAATGGTTCGAAATGGTGCATTTGGATCACATCGTATGTTGATTGTAGTTACGGGGTAAACATTAATCGCTACTCGGACGAGTTTTCTTCTGCACATCCTCCTCCTTACATTCCTGATAAGCAGACAAATAAGATAACAATAAAGACCGCGAGAGAATTCAGAAAACAGGTATAAAAGGTTTGGATCAATTCAGGTTTCTAGGAAACTACCCACCTACCCCTCCCCTAACCCAACATTTTTCCCCAAGTGAGACACAAATGTTGACGTTGAGTTAGGAAAGGGGTAGGTGGGCAGTTTCCCAGAAACCTGAATTGATCCATAAGTTTTTGTTCCCCTAAAATTGTTGGAAAGTTATTTCTAGCAGATTTGCTTTGACGATGGAGATATAGTGCTATGGCAAGGATAGCTTGAGAAATTTTCCTAGCATGTTGAGGTAGGTTTATATGTGGTTCATAACCAAAAAATTACTAAATTACTTACAAAGGGAGTCTGCCGTTGATGTTCAACAACCATTGAATACGCCTTCGTTTGCAGAGTTCATACAAGAAACACGTGCTACATCTTTCACTCCTTTTTGCTGTCAGCCAGTCGGCGTCACTAATAAAGCTCTTTCCCCCGTGTACAAATGCCTGGTAATACTTTCTCATGGCTGTTTGTCGTTCCCTCTTTCGGTTCATTGGTCTCACGTACATATTCTTGCCAATAATGTTGGCAAGACGCGACGCCTAGCCTCACTTAGTATTTGGCGCTTTCTGGGAGGTGAAATATATCTTGCTGCCAATGGATCCTCGGCCAACTTCTCATTGTCGGTTTCACCAAAATCATCGTCGTCTTCTTCAGACAGGTTGTCATCGCTAATTTCATCTAAGGCAGCGATCTCACCCAGCGTTCCGATTTCAGGTTCGGCTGTTTTTATGTCTTCGACTGAGCCTTTAAGATCAGGTAAGTTAGAGAATGCCATTCCCAGGCTCAACAATGCCACTAATTGACATACCAGAGAGCGAGTCGTCAGTCGTCAGTGGATAGACAAATTTTATGTCAGTGTATGACGAAAACCAGCACAAAATGATAATGGTGATAAAAACTCACTTTCTGGTGTCATTATGACGCCGTTGTTTAGGCATAGCATGTAACATGGTAATTCAAAGTAGACAGACTGCAAATTATAGTAGTTGCTAAAAAATATATCTACGTGTCTCAACTGTTCACCAGTAGGATGCCTAAAATGCGTGCAATTCCACAATTGGTTTCGCCTCCATTAAATCCTATACCAATTGCAGAACATTTTAGGAGGAGCCACCCGCCGTGTGAGCACAGTTGCAGACAACACTTATAAGTGAGGAAAATAAAGCAAAGCAAAAGTAAGTTGTTATTAAACGAACTAAATGTACACGCAACTTAAATAAATAAATAATGCACGCGTCCAAAATTAAATATTATATTGTAATAAAGCCAAGGAATGACAAGTCTCTGCCAGTCCACGATATGATAAACAAATGTTTAAGTAGCCTTAAAGTAAAAGAAAAATTTCCAGCCGTAAAAATCTTTCCTTCGGTTGTCATTCATTTATTCTCAATCCACATTTAAGGAAAATTTCGAGACGGTCGGTTGGTCAGCTGGTTGGTTACCACACGTATCACGTCATTAGCAACATAACATCAAGCCACAAAACGACTTTTTTGAGCTTAGAAGTGCCAAAAAGAGAAGTGTTAATTATAACTTGTTGATACCCCACGTATTTTTATTCTTACTTGAACGATCTTTATCAAAATTCAACATGGCCACCATCCTAGATTTCGAGCAGGACCAAGTATTATAAGTGATAATTTCGCAGGGGAGATTTCAGACTTGTCTGGTTCTCGAGTTGACAATCCAGGCGTTATGATGATTTTAAAAGGTTGATAGAATAATAAGCTGGACATGCATGTGTGCTACCCAGGGAACTTGAACCAACAGCCGACCCTGTCATTTTGTTTTACGTTACCGAGAGCAAAAACCATTAACAACAATTTATCGTTTTAGCATTCCATGTTTTCTCTCACCTTTTAGGTTAAAGGTTTTTTTCAAGTTTGAAAGGCCTCGAGAGTGTTTCCTATTTATCGATGTTTTGTTTGTTGCAACTGACTATAGAATATCAACTTCAATGGTGATCACAAAAGTTTTTGTTTAATTGCGCAGAATTTTAAGACTTCATAACAGAGCTCAAATTACATATGAACAGCATACGATTTTGCCTGTTTCCATAAAAACAATATTTACACACATTCTTGGGAATATTTATTTTTAATGTTTTGATTAGTTTATCACTAGGACTAGTCTATTTTAACTCATTGACCTATCTTAGGATAATTTTTATAATTTTAAAAAATCACTGTACTCAACAGTTAGGGTTTTTAAGATCTTTTAATGTGAAATACATATTTCACTTTGGTTTGTGTTAATTAGAAGAGATTGTTGTGCGTTTTAAAATGAGCTTCTAGCTCAGATGATTGAACAATCAATTTCTACCTCGATCCTTAACGCCTGATTGAATAAATTATCTCTCTCTTTAATCCCTTTTTCCACCGTTTTCCGGCTAGCGGTTTCGATTGAAATGCGGAAATTTTCTTCAGTATCTGTGTAAATACGTCCAATATCTTAAAAATCCTCACCCAACATTAGCATGAACGATCCGCGGAAAGCACAAAAGAATTCTGAAAAATCGCTTTCATTCGTCTTGAATTTGAAACAAGTCGCTTGGGCAACTTTTGCGGGGGATGTTTAATTTACTGGGTAATAAAATTGGCTCAGCCCCTTCATAGAACAATCCGCATCGTGTTTTCTTTGATCGCGATGACACTCGAGCCGATCAGGAGCTCATTAGGGGCTGCTATCTTAGTCTGCTAGAAAATTAAGATTAATTTAAACTAGCAAAAGAATGAATTGTTTTTTTTTTTGCTCAAGGTCATAAATTGGTTTAATAAACAATTTGTTGATTTTTCTTGTGCGTCTTTTGCACAAGAAAGTGGAAATGGCCTCTATTTTCCTCAAAAATTTCTATAACCCATTGTCACTTACATAACGTCATATCGTAACCACTGCAATACAAAACAAAAGACAAGGAAAATGATGCACAACATGGCCAAGTGTTTCACTCTAATTCTCATCAAGACGGTAAATGATCAAGAGGATAAACTAACAAAAAGACTAATTATATGGGAAAAAACCCATTTCAAACCATGCAATACTTTTCCAAATGGTCAATGCAATGAAGAAGTGTTCTGAAACCGCTGTATGGAGAAAACAATAGGTCATTGTCATAATGACGAGGGATAGGTAAAATGACATCATTTGTGGTAGACAACAACAAATAACTAAAACTACCACAACCCTCAAGTTTGTTATTTTCATTTACAAATAGGGGCAACTATTTTTTAAATCTTAGCAAGATACATACAATAAAGAAATATATATATAAAAGAAATTGAATTCTGGTGGTTGTAGTTAACTGGCGTGATCATCAAGAAAAAGGCCTAGGTATCCATGTTGTTAATTCAGAACACTTCATATATATGGTTTCTACAAAGATTTTTCATAGATAAAAATGTTTTCAATTCTATACTGATTATAATATTTTCAAATTTATTTCCCCGAATTACAATCAATGGGATTCCCCCACGCTATCAGGTATTTACAGGTTTGGGAATGTTTTCATCTATCTATTACGCTTCTGGATGGACACAACTTTCCGAATTCCTGCTTCATGTTAATTACCAAAATGATCAAGGAGTAACTTAATTAAGTTCTATCAGTCAATAACAAATATTCAGATAAAGTTAAAGACTTTGACAAAAGGTAACTAATTTCAAGTTTGAACTGCAGAGACAAATTTACCGAACACGAGACTCAGAGACTCGGTAACCAAGTTGTTTGTGTGTTTCTTGTTGCGGTGAAATGAATGACCTTACTTTTCATGTTAGATGTCGTTTTGGCAGCTATAATAACACTTTCGATTACGGTATTCTTTACAGTAGAGAAATACTATTAGCTCTTCGTGCACTAACTTAGCATTTTATTTGTATACCGAAGTGCCGCACTAATTTAAATGATTTTTTATGATCTAAATTGCCTAAGTGAATAACTGAGTTATCTTCCAGATTCTACTCTATTGCCTAAATGTAAACCGAGGGGGGGGGGGGGGGGGTACGAATTTGTTCCTTATGGAATAGACAACAAGAGACCACAAAGAGAAAACCGAGATTTGCAAACTTCTCAAGTCAGGTGTTGATCAGGTCTATATTGAACAAGAAACAGCTATTCAAAAACTAAAAAAAAACTGAGACATATAAACGACTGAACGGTGTTTCCAGCAATCCATACATCTCTTAGTAAATTTTTAGCTTTTTAAATAGCTGCGTGTTGTTCAATATTGACCCGATTAACACCAAACTTTAGAAATTTGCAAAACTAACGGACTCGTACACAGCCCTGCTCGGTTTAAAATTAGGCAATAAAAACATTTAAACTTGAAGGCAAGGCTGATCGGACAACTGTGGATGGGTAATTTATTTGCCCAATATTTCGAAACTAGCCCTGACGAAAGGTGGTTTTGTCTAGTCGAAATATTGGGCAAATAAATTACCCACCATAGCTGTCCGATCAGCCTTGCCTTCAATTTTAAGTGTTTTTCTACATTGCTGATCTACACCGAGATTCGGCTTTCCATCGCTGCTGTTTGTCCCAGTGGTCCTTGCAAGAATTGTTCGCTAATAAAAGCATTCCTCGCACACGTTATTAAGCGCATTTGATCATATCCCATGGAAAGTTGCGCTATATAAGTTTTAATTGTTGTGATATTATTATTGTTATAAAGTCAATCGTTCCCTTTCATGAGTTGCGCGGCATGCTGCGTAGTGCATAAGAACTCATATCTTTTATATACCTGATTGAGAAAACGTTGTTTTTTAAGTATAAACCATGAACGATAAGGCCTCAAGGATTTGCAAAGAAATTTGAATTTGTAATGCGACAACGTTTTATTTAAATCAGGTGTAATATATGCTATTACTAAATGTAGTGTACAAATATTCGTGATATTTTTAGCCTCCTTAAGGTTGTAGATATCATTTCACTTTTTTCAGTTTATTGATATAGCCATTTAAGTAAATGTGATCCAGATGGATTAAACTGACATGTATCATTTTCATAACAGGTACGTGAACGACTATTTGTCACAAGCGAGCACTGCACAGAAACCTGTTCAAACACTTGAAGATCCAAACTGCCCAATACAACCTAACATTTCATGACACTTTTGAGTTCTTTTAGTTTGATTGCACACGGGTTTTCCAGTGGCTTTAATTAACTACAATTTGCATAATTATACGGATGTTTCCATTTATTCCTAAGAGTGCACTTGAATTGGAAGGCCAACAGTATTGCATCAAGGGCAGTCTTCCTGATTTGTTTATGTCCCTTCAGGGCGACATTTTCAGCCCACTCCTCCTCTCAAAGAAAATTCCTAGGTTTGTTAACAGCAGGTATCCCTTGTGCTGCTGACAACGCTAATTCAAGCTTTGCAGATGACTAAAACATCCAATGGGTTAGTAATGGTGCCAGTGAGAGTATTTCCCTTTAAGTTGATGCCCCTCAAGGGCGACATTTTCAGCCAACTCTTCTTCCCAAAGAAAATTCCTAGTTTTGTTAACAGCGCAGTATCCCAGGTGTTGCTGACAACACTACTTCAAGCTTTGCAGATGACTAAAACATCCCATGGGTTAGTTATGGTGCTGGTGAGAGTAGGAGTGTCGTTACTGGCAAAATACGATTCAATCGCTTAAATTACAATTTTCTACTTGTAACACAAAACCAGATTATTCTATTATGGGTTTGCTTAAGGCAGGCCGCGGCCCCCGGAGGCCCAGTGAACCAAGGGCCCACTCGCCCGATCCTGACTTTCAACAGACATTTGCACAGCGTTAAACACAACGTAATACATATGTAAGTACTTTAATTATGGTAAGTTTTGATTAACATTTCTTTGAAGAAAAACGCATCACACCTGCCGCAAATTGTATCAAGTCAAATCGTGGACAAAATGTTCGAACCGTCGATTCGTGTTGTCGCTTCGTTGTTTCGTCGTTTCTTTGTGTCACTTCGTTACTTTGTTCCGTCGTCTCGTAGCCCCGTTGACTTCGTTCCCTTGTTTGTCATTCGTCTCGTTGTTTCGCTTCGGCTATTTGACCGCGCTAGCTTATGAACCAGAATAGGTATAATTCGCCCATGAATTACATAAAGTAGTTGACTTACTGGGAAAAATGGCGAACCTGTTAAGGGATGAAGAAATTGAAAACCTACCTCCGCCAGAGGGTATAGTGTATTTTCAACCGCGTACACGAACAGTTCGATGAGAGTGTGAGTGAAATGAGCTATCTCATTACACATTTTGACAAAGTGATATGTTTTCTTTTACGAGCTTCTTCCTCATTTTACGTTCCCACCGAGTTGGAAAGTTTGTTGCCGAGAGCTCATGAAATAACTGTTGCCGTTAGTGTCGATTAAAGATCATTTCAAAAACGATTGTTCCAGTTTACAGGATGTTGAGGGCATCCCTTAATAGATATTCCAAAGGAAATGCTAGAGCTTTGTCTTGAGCATTAGAAGACGTCTTGCAAAAGCATACCATTCTTACATCCCATGGTCCAATTGTGCATCTGTCAGACAGCTATGCCTTTCGACATGAAGCTGAAATCCTTATGGCGTCTTCTAATCGTACACTGTTTTTTTACGCGGTTGAAAATGAACTGTACACTCTGGCGGAGGTAGGTCTTCAATTCTTCAGCCCTTGAAAAGTTCGCCATATTGCCCAGAGAGTCAACCACTTCATGTAATTCATTGGTGAATTATACCTTGTTTTGTTCCCAGGCTACAACCAATTGCAAAAGATGTGGGGACACTGTGCCGTACTTTGGCTTAAATGGTCTGTCCATGATCTTGTGCTTGTGATCCCCCTCCACCCCTTATCAAAGCTGAAAGCAATAGAAGACCATGCTCAAGACTTGGAGGAACATCTTGGAATGGAAGGGTGGAGGGAGGTCTGTATTATGTCTCACAGACCTGTGACCAGCAGCGATTTGAAGTAAGAAAGGTCGTTTTTCTTCGGAGTGTCTTAATATTTTTGCAACTGGTTGTGGCGCGGTCAAATAGGCGAAACAAAACGACGAAACGAAACATCGAAGAGACGAAACGGCGAGACGAGTGACAAATCGAAACAAGGAAACGACGACAGCGGAGCGAAGGGACGATGGGACGAAGCAACGAAGTGACAAAAAGTAACGATGAAACAACGAAAAGAACATTTTGTCCACGATTTGACTTCATAAAATTCTGACCCTGGCAATTAAGGACAACTGTTGTTAATCTTGCTTTTGACAGCACTAGGGACTCCACTTATATATGTCCAGAAATACACGAGATGCGAATCTGGCAAAGATCCCCAGAGGGTTAGCGAAAATTTAAAGGAGATTTCAAGAGGTGCTCCTTGAAGAGTGGCCTTGTTGACGTAAATGGCAAATGTGACAAAAATGGCGAATCTGGCAAAAATGGAATTTTTGCCATGCGTTTGGCAAATATTCCAATTATATTGGAGAGTGGCGATTTTTACGAAAACGGCGAAAACTTGCTAGTAAGGGTGAATCTGGCAAAAAAAACGCCAAAGGTTTGAAAAAAATTTAAATGAAATTATCTCTTGGACATACCTCGAGATTTGGGCTAGCTCCTCACTCATGCAAAATATTTCAGTTAAGTCTTAAATTAAAGAGGGGTGACTGGAAGTACAATACAAACTATCATGAGATACTCCCAAAAACCAAGTTATTGCCAGTTTCTCACTTTATAAACTAAATGGTCTAAATTTTCATTTTCGAATTTCTAGAGACAGTGTAATATTTCTGTTAATGATTTTGTCCAGCGTAGCATTCAACTTTAGATTTATCTGATCCCCAAGTGCCGAGTGGTTATTTAAAATTGCCTTTGTAAATAATGGGTCAACTAGTAGTTTCTATTTTGGCTCAGTCACCCCTATTATTTTAGCCTGCCATGAAGACGTTGTAGAGTCTTCATCACCCTTTCCAATTCTCACAATAACGTTAACACCTAAAGCAACTGGAATCTGTTTACGCTTCGCGTAAAATCTTTAAAAAAACTAATAGATGCTGTTTCCAAATAAAGCGCGTAAATATTCGTGATATTTTTAGCCAGCTTGATTGATACTTTGCATTTCATTTATTTCCCAGATAGATGACCGTTTAAATGGAAAAAGATCCACATAGATTTAATCCTTGAGATGGTTTTATATGTGTGTGTGTTCGGAGACGACAATCAAAAAGACTACTGCTCAGGGGCTTATAAAAAAAGTTAAAAGTCCTAAAAGGTTCTATATTTTGACAGCCAAACACAACAAGGAAGTGTTCTGAAACATCTCTAAGAAACCATATCGTTTTTGCTTGGTTTCGTTTTGAATGCTTTGAATTGAGAACACTTATTTTTGGTTCATCAACTGTTTGGCACCATTGATAACAGAATGTCTAATAACTTGTAATCTTTCCCTCGAGTCTTACGCAGATATCCCTTTTGGGACATCTCATTTACCGAGTCTTTGTCTACGGATCTCCCTTGTGTAGCTGGCAATACTACTCAAAGCTCTGTACACTCATAGTTAGCATCAGTGATGCCATTTCCCGGCCTACAAACCAAGCTGGATAGCCTGCAGAACTGCTGTCGTGACTGGCAAATGAACTTCTTTAGCTCCAATTGCCTCCGGTTTCGACTTCTTCATGTACATTGTAACTTCTCTTAAAAAGTTCACAGAGAAAAATTAATATTTTAGATCTTAGATTTTACCTTTTGTTCTTAGCCATCCCCTTAAATATTTCATATGTATATATATCTCAAAATCTCACAAAAGTTTTAGCTAGTTTAAATCACATCGTGTCAAAATAAAGGCTTAATATGTTGTGTCATATGTTATGTTAATCCATAAACGGTTTAACGTCCATTTTGACCGGGAACCCGTAAGGGTGACCGTGCTAGTGGGGAGTATTAAGGTGTAAGTGCACCAAATTTTTAATGTTATTTTTGCCACAATAGCCCTTTAAAGTTGAAAATAAGCTGATGCTCCTTGAACTGGAAAAGAGAAAAAGGGAACTGTTGCAAAATAAAAAGAAATTAGGATGGAATAAAACTCTATTTCAGTCTCTCTGCTTATCGGTTAAAATGTCACAAAGGTGGGGAGGAGGGGCACCCCAGGACCCCCCTAGCTACGCCCCTGCGTTGATAGAAGGTAGCAAAAAGAGCAGTATTCAGTAACAAATAAACTTTATTTCCGAGCCGAACAAATTAAACCTGCAGTCATTCAGAGACACAATGATCCAAAAGACAGATGGTTAACGTCATAATATCATGTTAATTTTACAGTCGATAATCTGTCGATAATCTAACCGCTCTTTCAACAAAAGACATTAAAAGGAAATGACGCAAGCTGTAGGTTTAAAAGTCTGAAATAAAGGAAATAAGATGAACAAAGAATGAAATTAGCATAATTATGGGGGCGTAAATGTCTACGCCCGGTTAGTTGCACCTGGTAGTGACCAACTCGAAAGCCTAAGTTCCTTTGATCACTGCGCACATTTCACCTTTCATGACTTATGTAATTAATTTTTTCTTTTCTTTTTTCTTGCTTTTGTAATGCATTGTAATTTCTGTATTAACCTCTTGTCAGATAGTGCAAAAAACACAAAATCTGAAATCTGAAAGAAGGGTGTTGTAAAGTTTGAAATGAAGTCAGCATGTAAATGAAAAATTTCTTACTAAAGTTATTTCCCTGAATTGTGGTATGTTATGAAACTCGGATGATCTAAAACTGAAACCAGGTAATACTGACATTTTCCTCCGATCATCTCAAAAAGTGCCTCCTCCCCGCGCCCCGCGCCCCGAGCCCCAATCCCTCTCCGAAGTCCCTGTATTCCAAAAATAAATTATATACATAAAAGACACAGATATTTATAGCCAAGCAAAAGTCTTTATTGCACTTTTTGAAAACAATATTCACTATGCATGACAATTTTATAATAGTCGTTTATCTAATCTACGATTTAAGCATAGAACTTTTCGGGAATACGGTCATTTTTGCGGTTGAGGAGGCAATATTCAAAAATTGGGGTCATCATCAGATGAATCACCGCCGTCATCATCATCGTCAGGTGATCTGTGGGTAGAAAAGATGTTAATATTTTAACTTTATTTGTACAACTTAGTCTAGTCGAGGCGGTATCTCTACTGGTTGAACTCTCGTTTTCCTTTTCGAGCAATCGTGTCTAACTGAAATTGATATCACTATCTCAACCACCACTACCACCACCACCACCACCATCATCATCATTACGGAGCTTAAGCAACAACGACGGCGACTGCTACGAGAACGTCACTTAAAAAGTGAATTCGCCCTGCCTCGAACTTTTTCGCGCTTATTCCATCTCGTTTAATTCGACAAATGTTGGCAATTTCTTTTTGAGTTGAATTCTAAAGGACTTAATCAAAGTTCAGGAAAAGAAAAAGAAAGTTGTTGTCCGTTTTCCCGTCTTCGACGAAACGTGAAGTTAGGCACTTTCACGTTGTAGTCGTGCAATGACGGCTAAGAAATGTACAAAAAAGCGTGATGCACGTGCAAAGTTGTTTTTTTGCCAATCTAACCCTATTGCTTTTTTGCCGGTCTCGTTGCCTTGCCGTTGCTTAAGCTCCCTGTTATCATCATCAGCCATCGTCGTCGTCGTCGTCGTCGTCGTCGTCATCATCATCAACGACATCATCATCATCATCATCAGCAGCAGCAGCATAACAATCAAAATCTTGATCAATCATGATATAATCATAATCCTAATTCCAATGCTTGTCCTAATCATAATTAACCACACGATCACAATGCGGTTAGATCAGGAAAATATGCATGGTAACATGGTACTATCATTATAGGCAAATTACCAAATCGACAACAATTTTACATGGTCTGTACTCCTATCGATCATAGCTTTCGACCAATCAGGGCGTGAAAAGTCGTTCAGTTGTTGTAAAAAAAAAACTTACCCTGAGTCCCGATGTGGCGTTATCCATGGCGTAAGACTAACCGTTGGCAAGGCGTTGCAAGGTGTCTTTGAGCTTGACGGCTTCAGCACCGTCGGGTTAATATTCGAGATTTTGTCGGCATTGTCGCAGAGTATCTTGGCAAACGTTGTTTTCCTGATCTCACGTAGCATGGCAGCATTGAAAGCCGTTCGATCGGTGTTCAAGCTTGGGTCTGGAGCATTTTCGTGCCAAAAACGATCTCCGATTCTGAGGCGCTGGAACTGCTCGGCTATAATGCATTGAAAAGTTGGTCCCAGGGCTTCTGACCCTTTATTTGCTTCCAGCATTCCTAAGAATTGAGAAGCAAATTAAGTCTACTTACTGGATGCAAATAAGAATATTATTGTGAAAGGAAATAAAAAAACCAAGTTAAGGCAACAGCGAAAAAAGTACATTGGCTGAAGTGGCTCCCGAGCACTCTTATACACTAACGGAAATATACTATTGCAAGGTAAACCATCTGTGCTGAATTTTCTTCTTCAGATTTATTTAAACACGGTGTACGATTGATAACTCCTCTAGAGTTTAGAACACAGGAAAGTTATTAAAGCAGGTTGAATATAGTCTGAAATGCCTCAAAATGACTGATGACACACTAATTATGAACCAAGGATGGAGATCAAAGAAATCTTCTATAAACTTTCTCTCTTAGTACAGTTTTAAACCCGTCTCAACTAGAGATAAATTAACCCAGAAACCCAAAATTTGGCCACTTCCATCTTACAACGCAATACAGAAATACGTCCTTCTCTTATTAGCGAGTTTCGGATTACTATATCATGGCAATTTTACGCTTTTACACTACATTAGTACGTCATGAATATATTATCGGTTACCTTAACTTTTAAATCTATGGGCAAAATCCTATGGCCTTGGCATTCGAACGAACCCTATCGACACTCAGCAAACGTTTGCATAATTATACCATTTTATTTCGTCAAATTTTTTAGTGATTTTTTTTTTCTAGGACCGACTATCATGAGTGACAGAGTTAGAGCCGATACTTTATCTTTTTTTACTGGTTGGTTATGCCATTTTGCCACTCTGTTTGGTGCGAAATTTACCGGTCGAAAATTCTACCGATGGCTTCATGACAATTACCAATAGGACAGTGCAGTGAGTGATATTTCACGCCGCTCCCGACACAGCCTGTATGTTAATCGATTTATTTCCGTTTCTTCTTACTTCTTGACGTTCCCCCAAATGCTATACGAGGTCCTGCGATTCACGTATTTCTAGTAACTGAACATGATTCAAATCCATTCAGGCGAAACAAGTCGACCTCAAGACTTCGTCGCTCGCTAGGTCGCTGCGCGACCTCGCTTCGCTCACTTTTAACGACTTATGAGAGGTCGACTCGTAGCAAGTCTACCAAAAACTTTAAGCTCTGTATCACTCACCTCCAACGAACAAGTCAATATCAAGCACGTTTCTGTAAACCTTCCTCAAATTTGCAACGTCTTCTGCTTTAAAGCCAGCCTTTTTTCTCAAATCGTTGAAACTTTTCACTTTTGACAGTCCGCATAACTTCAGGTTACGATACTTAGTGTATCCCGGAACTCCACGTTCACGCCCTCTTTGAATATTGATGCTGATTAAATCAGACAGATCGCCTTCGCCACGACGGAGCTCTTCTTGTACGGAACTCGAAAATCTCCTTAAAAAATAAAACAGTATATAAAATTAATTGGCTAAAATTTAAAGAAATGCGATTACGACTCCTCTGTATAGACTTCAGACATGAAAGATTCATGTGTCTTAAAAGACTTGGCTGAACCACAATTTTAGTTGATTTTGACTTCAAGTAGAACCATTTCTCTCAGCTTTTTGAAACTTGGCAAGCAGTTTTATATCCACGCTTGCATTTATCTGATGAACGTTTCCTTGGTCAACCAAAGTCACGTGACTCACATTCACCTCGTAATGGGCAAAATGTTCAAAGAAATGACAAATATGTATATTAGCCAAACTGCATTTGCCTTATTTCATCGTTTTTTTATGGCTCTAAGCAAGGGCTTTTGCCGCCTTGTAAGGAATTTCCATACAGTTTTTCGGAGACGATACCGATATTTTTCAATCAGATCAATCAAAATGCCTTTTTTGTTTTTGTTTTGACATTTTTAAAGTACGCACGTGCCTTCTGGCCTATACATAAGATACGCCCTAGAAAGGGGACCTCGTAGTGGGTTGAACTCAACAGTTCAATTCTGGCCAATGTGTTGCTGGTACGCTAAAGAATGAATCTATTTTCGTATTTTTCGTTTTTTAAAATAGCAAATCAAGTGAATTTGAGATCAAAAAACTCCGTTGGAAAACAATCGATGGCAAAATTAGTTGAGAAACTTTGGCCCTAAAGTACCTCTCTGGCGTTTTAGCAACTTAAAAAAGGGGAAAATAAAGCTTTCTCTCCCCCACCCTCTCCACGCTATGTTGTGCCGCTGTTCGAGCTACTTGCACAAACAACAAAAACCCAACTTCGAATGGATGGGAGGAGTGTGGATTGTTTTGTTTTCTTAAGTTCCCCCCATTTCAGGACAACACCTTGACAATTTTCTCGCCGATTGAAAATATCCTAATTACATTAAAACAAAATCTATGGATTTACGAATGATCCCTTTGACTGTAAGTTCGTCCACTCACCCATCAATTTTCCCTGAAGGGTCTTGTGTTAAGCCCCGCAAGATAGCATCTATACCCCCTTGACACCTCTCGTACAAGTACTGTGGATTACCAAAGTCCAATACAGGAATAGGCAGAAACTCTTTTTTACCATTTTCACGCAATCGTCTAAAAATCTCCTGAACCAAACTGTGGCCAAATCGGTAAGCCGCCACGGAAAAGCCATTTGTCATTTGAGCATTAACTCTTTTGTTGTAGCCTGTGAAAAACCTTCCTCCCTCAAGTAACCTGAGACCAAATCTTTTTATCTAAAATATGAGGAAAAAGGAAGCAATAAGAAAGGGTTATCGTTATAATTATGTGCAAGATATATCAAGCTGATCAGGTTCAGGCCAGTGTGGGACTCTTGTAAGACTTGTGACCTTGAATAATTTCATACGGCTGCAACAGATCCTGTTGTGTAGTTAGACGTGCTACTTAGTCTGCAACTAGTAGTTACATTGCAGTCCTGAGTACATGTTTTTAGCAGGCACATTGTAAATAAAAAAAGATCTGTTCTAGCCCTAAAAATGGGGGCATTTCGGTGAGTAGCCATTCTTTGGTTCTAATTTGGCTCCCTCTATCGGGGTTAATCAGACTTTGTCCTGCAGGGCCAATAGCACTTTGGGCTGATCTTTTCAATGAACAGTGCAAAATTTACAAAAACCTTTCAATCAGCATGCATATTAATCCTTAGTTTTCTGACGAAGTTCCTTAGACATAATCTTAATAACACAGAAATTTCACATGAGGGACATGTGAAATTGTAAACTCTTCTGATAATAGTCGAACTCTTTTAACACAAAGAAACAGCCTTTCTAAATGAAGTTTTACTTCGTAAACTGCCTTAGTGTAAGTTCATGCATTTTCTGTGTGAAAAAGAAAGCATTTCTAAGTGAGGACAACGCATTTACCAGAACAAAGGAAATTGCTTTCCGCCTTTCTCGGATCGGCATTATTTAAGTCGCCCCTTGCGTGTATCCGAGAAATATTTTCCTCGTGGAATCCAGAATCTGGGAAAATATGTTGCTTGTGGAATCCTAGCCTGCGTAGCAAGCGTTTCTGTACGGTTTAGGACCAAAGAATGAGGAACAAGAGTCAAAGACCGCGCGAAAAATGGCGCAAGTAAAAGAGCGAGGAGGGGTTGGGGAAGAAAGGAAGGAAACTTTCCTTCTTTTCCTTAAACCTTCCTTCCCCTTCCCCTCACCCTCTTTTATTTTTTGGTTCTCGTTTCATTTCGTTTTCATTTTCATTTCTCGCGCGGTCAAAACCGAAAATCCCTTTCCACGGTCTTTTTTTTGCTCCGAAACCAAACGGAAACGCTTGCTACGCAGGCTAGTCAGGAATCCGGAATCCTGGGTTTTGGAATCCAGAATACAGTTCAAGGAATCCGAAATCCCACTAACGATCGGAATCCAGAGTCCAACTTCCACTGACAAAGACTGGAATCCAGTACATGGAATCCGCAATCCACTGCGTGGGGTCCAGAATCCAAGACTGTCTTGGATTCCCTCGACATGGGGCGACCTAAGCATACTGACATTCCACTTACCACTTCAGGACTCAAAATCAATGGCAGGAATTCTTTGTACGTTATCACTTGCAGTTGTGCCCCGATGATTCTTCTGGTTTCCTGATAAATTCTCTCGTCGTCCCAATTGTTATTATTGTTGTTGTTGCGTAAAAATGTTGCTATCCGGTTGTGGTGACGCACGAAGATGGTGTGGACTGAATTGAGCCCTGCGGGAAAAAGAGATCAAATTAAACGTTGAGTTCCTGAACTATCCTTATGATTTTGGTGGCTAATTCTTGGAAAATGTTTGGAGGTTTTGACATTAACCATTTGTAAAATATGAAAGCGATTCCCCTCAGTGCTACGTAAGGATATCAATACTGGACCAACGTGTTTGATCTTTTTGAACGCCTTGTTTGGTGGTGTTTGACGATATTGGATCAGGTTCAAATGCTTTTTAGAACTTAGTTGATTAAAAGGAATTCAAGAATTTCTGTTGAGTATTAATATGTCAAAAAAATCCTGGAAGTACCAACGCGCCGATTTACGACCTTATTTATGTCTTTATTTATTGTTGTTGTTTTCTAGCCAAAAGGGTACTCCTAAAAACGTTCGAGAGGGGGCGTTCGGCATGTTTCACGTAACCCTTATCCTATTTCAGAAAAAAATAAGTGACCTTATTTTCTCCTGCTCTAATTTAACCCTGAACCGGTGTTCACAAGAGACAGATGATAGACCCTGGTTTAAGAGGAGAAAAAACATAACCTTAAAACATCCCTGCGGTTAAAATCGGCAATTAATTTCAGGATAAAAAAGGTCAGATGCCACACGCTTTGGTGCCCTACACACAAATACAGCTTATATAAGGGAGCGCCCCTGTTGCTCCTCGGCAGGCTAGGAGCAACAGCGGTGTACTAAACAAAGGGTAGGAATCAGCGAAATTCTCTACCCTCACAGTCCAAGTCGGGATGAATAGGGGTTTATAATAGAGCTTTAACGTTACAACGAGCGTTCCTACCTTGGTTCTCATTGTTTCGTATATCTCCTGACAGAAAGCACGGTCTGATCGGATCTAGTGATGGACAGAATTCTTCGGAATCTTTTGGTTGCGGAGGCAGCAAATTGGCAAGCCCCATACCATCTGGATGTGGGAGGTCTTTTAGTAGGCCGTTTTCGGCGCGAAGAGATTTAGCAAGTTTCTCAGTTGATCCGTAAACGTTGGAAGCGTCAATAAAAGCCGTTAGGGTGTTTGTATGCTCTCGAACGGCCAGTTTGCAGAAGGAGGTCGGTTTTACAGGAGCATCCCTCTCCATTTCGATAAAAGCGACGCCCCGTTTCCTGAATGTTGCATCGTCTTTGGGAATTTCAATGTTAATGCACTCTGGATCTTTGGTGGGTGGTTCGCAGTTAAGGTTCTTAATCGCCGCTAGTGTTGTGTCGTGGTCCATAAACTGTCCAAAGTTCATTGCTAGGTGGGAAAGTTGGGTGGAATTGGGATTTGCTCGATCTGCGTTGCTGCCATGAACCATCCTACTTACGTCGCGCGCGTTGGGAAGCTCTCTGCCACATTCCGCTCGGCGAAGAGTTGAGATGCCATCTCCATAATCAGCAGGTATAAGTCTATTGAATGGTGTATTGATTGCCCCGAAGGAAGGATTTCGTAGGTTGTTACAAGTTCCATCAATGGTGCGGAATATAGAATTTGGATCACACGTTATTTCTGTGGCAGGCACGTCGTTAACATCAATCCCTTCAGCGACGATTCTTCTTTTGCAGAGCATCTCGCGCCTCCTCCTTTAAGGCAGACAAAAAAATATTTATCTACCCAAAAATAAAGTTCTGTTCTTATAGTATGTAATTTTCTGGTTATTAGGGGTAAACTACATTTGTTATAAATAAGGAGACCTGGCCTCTAATGTACAGTAGTTGAATAGCATTGTCCACCGGATTAATCACTATCCAGCGAATAAGTGTTAGGACTCACAATCGCTTTATCCAGTTGGATAGTGATTTATTTGAATGGAAGGATAGCGTTATATACCTTTTAAACCACTGGGGCCAGAATGATATTATTCCTTCGAAAAGAAAAAGCTAGAGTATTTCTTGCGATCTACTATCCCCGGGTAAAATGAAGTAGTCGTAGTCTATTTGCTGTTTGGACATATGCAGTAACATCTGTCGTCTCTTATAGTATCGTGTAATTTATTTATTTGATCTCATAAAAAGCCGATGATACAAGGTATTCAAGTACTTACCAACCAATTCTCCTTGGGATCCCCAATGATCTTAGAATCTTACTATTTCTGCAGAGCCTATTTAAGACACATGCGGTACATTTTTCACTCTCTAATGCTTTTTTCCACTCTTCGTCGTTAATGGAACTCTTTTTTCCATGTTGATACGCCTGGTAGTACAATCTCAAGGCCGGTTTTTTCGTGTACCTTGCTCGAAAAACTGGTTTCGCTTTCTGTCTACAGCTCTTTTCAAGATGCCTAGCCTCGCGTTGTATTTCGTCTATCTCATCCAGGCTTGTCATCTCATCAAATTCTTCCTCGGGCAGGTTGCTATCATTTATGTCATCAAAACCAGAATTCTTATCTGGCGTTTGGTCTTCTATTTCAGGTGTGTCTTCAATTGGACCACTACTTGAGCTGGTGTCATCAAGAATAGAAAATGACGCCTGTGCCAGTACTAACACGAACATCAGCTGACAAATTAGTAAGCGAATTGCCATGGTTGACTAAAGAAAGGAATAAATGAGTGTAAAACCAAGAGCTGTTGGTAAAACTTAAACAAAACATACATAAAACCAAGAGCTGTTGGTAAAACTTAAACAAAACATACATTAAAACAAAAAAGGAATGAATCTAAACGAACATTGTGTCATCATTAACGTTATCATTAATGTTAGTACGGAAGTCGTCTTTTCAGGGGAGCTTACGCGCAAGCGTTTTTGAGCGACGCACGTACGTCAACCAGAAGTGAAGTCTTTCTCTTGTAATTATTTCTTGACGCTATCAAATTTGTATAGCTAAGTGTCGTTATTCTTAAATAGACAATTTTCACAAAAATGTGAGCAAAAAAGAAAAAAAAACGGCCCAGTAATTGAAAATGTCCACTTCCAGTTGACGAACGCTGCTAAAAAACGTCCTTGCTTAAGCTCCCTATTACTCCTCATAACTGGAGGTTGCCAATCTTCATGATATGGATGCGCTGAAAAGACCTTTTTCATGAAGAAGGAACGTGCACTGAGAGCCTCGAGCAAATAGAGACCTATCAGCAAGTAAAATCTCTCCCCCAACCTCTTCATGTTGCAAATCGTGTGGCGAGGGATTCAAAGTTGAGGCTATACCTCGGCGGCCCAACCACGATTAGTAAGGTATTATCCTTTTATTGGTAACAAGAATCGCCGAAAGGCGATTTTTAACTGGGCTGCCAAGGGGCTATTTTTTCTGAGGGGAGGGGGCGGCTATACACACTCAGGCTACCATAAAACCTTGTCGGCAACCATTGCATGCGACAGAACCTCATGTGAGACCGAAACATAAACTCATTCAGAACATTGTACCCTTTTGAAAGACTTTCGTAACCAAAAAAAAGAGTACCATTTTTAAGTGGGGGCTGTATAATAACTTTTAAATTCCGCCATTATGAATAAAAATAGACAAGTTAGCCATTAATTCTAAGCAGGAAACAATTTGCATTATTTCCACGTACCCGTCCCCTAATCCCTCTGTGCTCCAAAATATAACGTGACAGTATAACGTAAACTAATTTGACGTAACTGGAAATTCCAAAAATTGTTGTCGTTCTACGAGTATAATGAGCTGATTTACGCTAGACAGAAATATTGTATTGTATGAAAACCAGAAGTATACTAAAACAGACAGTTAACTGCCCATTGATCCCGCCTGATCCAGGGGCCTCACTGACTGCACGGAGACTTTAGTGCGCTTTTCACAAACATGCGAACTCTAAAGTTCAAAAGCCACCTTCACAATTGTGTTTATCGCTGCCGTCAATCATAATTACGATCACAAGCAACGAACCTTGAAACGGAGAAACACACAAAACGGATCGAAATCCACAAATCACAAACCATGACCTTTTGAACCCGTGAAGTAAAGTTTTGTTTCCTAAGAGGTCCGTTAAGATGATTGACAGCAGCGAAAAACGCAATCGTCGGTTGGCTTCTGAACTTCAGAATTCGCATGTTTGTGAAAAGTGCGATCCTAATTTGCGGTCCACAGTCTACAAGAAAACGCACTATTTTTTCCACAAGAAGAAAAATATTCAGTTTTAAGATTTTCCTCATGGTATTTTTCTCTAACTTAAAGGAATAAAATCCTTTGCATTTTGAGACCTAAAAAAGTTTAAAGATTTCTCGCTCGCATGTTGCGTTCACCAGCACGCACTTCAAACAATGTAAATAAATGAAACGATCGATAACATATTTTTTACCTGATACTGATGCGAGTTAAAAATTCGCTCCAGTTCTGTTTGTCTCACCCAAGAGGAACTTTTCGTCATGGAAGATAACTATGCCGCTTTATAACTCGTCCGAAGTTTTTGTGCCAGCAAAACAATATGGAAACACTATTCACAGTGACTCCTTGGATGTTAAAAAGACTGAACGTGACGCGCTATTACGCCTTTGTTTACTTCTGATCACATCTTCAAGTGAAGTCTCTCTTTTCAAGCGATTCATCTCAATGCACAATAATTGACCCTTATATTAGTTAAAACCCTATGGTTCTTTTATGTTAATGCTGTTTTTGCCCCTCACATTGACTGTGTTCGTTCGTATTCAAAACACCTTTACGAAAATAAAGGTCGTATAAGTCATTTGTGTTATGTTTCGAGATAAATGGATTATACGCTTTTTTAAGTTTCCATTTTGCGGTGACTTCAGTTAACATCTTCATAAAATGGTAAAAGAAATATCAAGAAACATCACGAGAGCTGAAAACTTTCAAAGGCATGTTTCTGAAACTCGCTAATGCTGACATCAATATAGCGTGCTTGCTGAATGGTCGAAAACACAGAATTCTGATCACAAGATCATGTACAAATTTAATTATAAAAGCTTAACAAGATACAAATACAAACAAAAGCAAACCCCCTGAGACCTCGACATGGGCTACACTTGTATGCTCTACTCAGTCATCAAACCTTGTCAGTAATAGCTCCTATTTTCCTCAAGTCGCTCTCTGTGAAGCTCTCGGATGGGATGTCCCGGTGAAGCTTTAAACTTGTGTGCGAAATTCTCAGAGTCCCTATTTTTGTCCGTGTCTTCTTTATCCTCAGTATCCGAAATTTAGACCTCCAAAGTGGCGTGTGTTGCATTAAATAGAAGGAAGTATTTAAAGGAAAAGCTAGTCTTCTAACATGGCAAAGTTGTCACGTCCCTCGCTAATGGACGTGCGTAGTGCCATTCATCGGCAACTAAATTGTTCGCTTCACTGACTACGAAGGCTTACAATCAAGTCTTCAGCCATAGTGTCGTCAACTGGTGAAATACCTTGCTCATAAATTGTGCTTCTTAATTACCCATGTACTACATCGATCGATAATTCTCTCTTGGAGTTCACGAAGCGGCCACGGCGTTCCAAACCTGACGCTCACAGTCATCTTTTAGTGTGAACCTACCGTGAACAGCGTGTCGGTTTGAATGCAACGCGAGCATTTCTCTGAGTTTCCCAGCGCCAACATCATCTGACTGACTTAAACTCGAACAATAAAAAAATTATAGAGTGACTCCCATGATCGAATCGCTTAGCCTTCTTCAGGTTCGCAACGCTTTGTGGGTTTTTCAGGGGGAGCGCAGACGAGGTACAAAAAGTATCTGTGCACGGCTCCGTGCAAGAGAAACTCATATGAAACCATTTGTGAGAACATCGTTTCTCGGTACCAGACCCTCGTGTCTTCCCTCCCCCGGGAGGCCGTTTTTCGCCGCAGACGACCGAAAGCCCATTTTATGACTGGGCGCACAGGCAGCCCAGTAACCAATGAAGAAACATCTGCAGTATGCGGAAAGTTCTACGCAATCACCCTGAAACCAGTCTGCCTCCCTTTGGCTGGCAAAATACTGCAAAAGGCAGAGCTTCTCAATCAACTGAATGCCCGTCTATTACGGAAGACATCATCAACCTGAAATTCTCCACGCTTCAGAAAGGGACTACCTCTTACAGGAGGCCCATAAGTAGTAGACTTCTGAAACAGCTGCACCCAGCCTTTGGCGCCCTCACTAGCTAAGGCTTTTGACCGTGTATCGCAAGGGTTCATAGAATGTAAAAAATAACGTTCATGTCAACATTATCTGCAGGGAATTATATCATGAGGGCGTGTCTGCGCTCAATGAGACCACTTAAACTCTGTTCCGAGCCTTATCTTTTCAGTCCTTTTTCATAGCTGCTTTCTCAACGGACTTGGTTGCCATCTTCAACAAAGAGGACTCTCTATTGTTAAGGAAACTATTTTCAGAACCCCTATGTATGCGCGGACGCCAACCTCGTTCTAAATGCAACAGATGAGAAGAAAAGCAGGAAATGGCCAAAATAGGCCTCTTGTGCATGTAACCGTTGCTTGAGAATCAAGAAGCACGATGCTTTAACCTGCACGAACTGATATCCTTCGCCCGAAACTCTCACAATATCGACTATTGTAAAGGATTTTACTGTGGTTCAGTTTCATTAAACAAAAAGCATCTGTGGACTTTCAAAGCTCCAATTCTGTTAGCTGAACAGTCAAGATCAGTTACTGAATACCTTCATTACTAAGAAACCAGTGACTGGGTCTCTTTTGGTTTTTATAAGGGAGATATTCCTCTATATTTTGCGAGCTAACAGGGAAAAGGGCCCTCAAGCAATCCTTACGGATAACAACTGGAGTACGTTAAAATTGATAATATAAAGAAATAAATTAAGAAATAAACAAAACATTTTGCTATTTTTATTGCATGCAAGTTTAGTTTACCACACAGTTAGAGGGGCTGTGTCACGCTGTCTTTGTTCACTGGGTTAATATTATAAATAAAGCGTCTAAGGAACTTGACAAAAACCCAACGTTTACTATAAAATACAAAATCACAATTTCGTTTTAAAGAAATATCTTTTCCAAAGAATTATATCAAACGTTACAAACAACGAGAATAAAATTTTAAAAACTGTTAGGCTAACAAGTTTTCAAAAACGGCATTTGCAATCCGTTTTAATCTTATTCAAGTTTTTCCATCCGCGCCTTCTTTTGTATTTGCTGTGTTATTTGTACCTTTCTTCAATGTTTTGAGCCGTTATTTTCTGTTCTTTAAAGTGTAGGTCGTCCCAACACGATCCGACTACTTGTTATTAAAAATACTGTTGTACAAAGAGATAAGAAAGTCAATATTTTCTCATAGTGGATGCTTACCTGATTTCCTGATGTATGTTCCCCCTTGGTACAAATCAAACTGATCAACGGCGACAGTCTGAATCGACTTGATCTAGACAGAGGCAACTTTAGCGTACGTCTGTCAGATGCTTCTCTTTATACGATCTACCACTGAGAACAATTTGAAACTAAAGCCGACGCAATCATGAGATAATTCAGTAATCGTTGGTGAAGCGGTGATATGTCGGTAATGATAAAATTTCATTTGATTTGGACAATTTTTATCAAGTTTAAGCCGTATCTTGAGATGGCATAATTTATATAAGGTTTCCTTTCAATTTAACCTTAAGACGACTAGGCGTAAGATTCAATTACCTCAGGTGAAATAGTCATTTAGTCGACTTGAAATTAAATAGATTATGTCAGACAATGATGAATAAAAATTAGCGAGAAAAGTTTTTTAGAAAAGAAACGTTTCGATGTCGCTATGACACAAAATTAAATAAAAAGTAACTAGAACTGACTTGTTATATACGCAGTTTGAGGACTGAAAAAATGGAGTTTTTCTTTATAAAAACATTTCAGGGCCTGTTTACATGGAGTGGGGGACCCCGGTCTAGTGGGGTTGGTTTCTTTTGTTTTCACGCTCTGGAGGACACAAAACAAAAGAAACCAACCCCACTAGACCGGGGTCCCCCACTCCATGTAAACAGGGTCTCAGACATGAGACAGTTAAATTATGCATCGCACTTCGATTCTTCAGCTCGTGCTTCAGGAGTGCGAAGAAAACTTGACTTACTTAAATTTGTTTCCTTTTTTCACAACAAATTGTTCAGTCGATTTAAGCTCATTTCGTCATTTTAAAATGATGTCATGGCGAGATCAACACCGACGTTATTTCTTGCTAATTTTTACCTTTATTTAAGAAATATTCATAGTTTATTTATATGTATGACCTGAATCAATCATTCGAGCCAGAGAATTTTCTTAATAGGTTGAATCCTTTCCTTGGGATTGTCTAAAGTTCCTTTTAAATTTGTAACTTGAACAGAGCACAGAATGGTTCACTAACGTTTGGTGAAGTTATGTTGCACATATTAATTGCAAGTTGGAGAATTAATTCATGTCATTATTAATTCAGTTCCAGCCACGAGGGCCAAATACGACTTTGTTTAGAAAAACAAATGCCGCCCAAAGTACCCAGTAGAGACCTTAAACGGTTAGGGTAGGTGAACCTTTTTTTTCGTAAATTAGTAACAGTTACGTTTCACTAGCGAAATTATTTCCCAGAGGTAGTTATGAAACTACACGGTAGCCGACCCGTTTCTCCAAGGTAAAAGAGTCAGAAGACGGTCTACTCGTTTTTACAAGAAAATACACTAGAGTACATTGGCCGAGCTTATCAGCATAAGAAAAGAGATAAGAAGCTTGCTTCAGTCAGTTGACAATTTGAAAGTGTCGGGAATGTTAACTTTAAGTTTTTTCAGTTATCCTGGGATTTGCACTTGTTGCTCTTCCCATGGGAGTTGTATAGCTTCATGTCGTTAATAAATCTGTTACAGTTTCAAGTGATGTCGCGACTACAGTATTTATTTTGGGAATCCTCTGGGGACCAGGAGTTGGTGGCAAAACAGAATTAGCGAGATGGGATTAGATATTTTTTCGAAAACATTTAATTTCTTCATACGGAGAATTAGCAATTATTTGATGAGGCTGAGCCTGAAATAAAGAACTAGGCAGATCGATCGGGAGGCATCAACATCCTCCCAGATCTGCCTAAAAATTCATACCATTGAGAAAGCTTAATAAATTATATAATTGTTTTATTTCTCATTAAAAATATTTTAGACGTAAAAACTTTCTTACTTTGAAAACATTTTCTTCTTACGCAGAATTAACAATTATTGGATGAGGTTAATGAGCCTGAAATAAAGCGGAATTAGGCAAATCGATCGGGGAGCATCGACCTGTTCGTCCCAGATCTGCCTCTTCATATCATACGAAAGCCATAAAATAATTGTAAAATAAGGCCTAGGCCAGACGTCAAACCTAAGACGAACTAAACTTAGTGAGTTAAGTTCATGAAAAGTTCGACGTCTGGCTCAGTTAAGTTCGTCTGGATGAATTGGATCCCAAACACGTTCTATTCATCTGCTTCAGACGGATATATCGTCGGAAGATAGTCGGCGGAAAAAACGTCGATCTTCACATGCGACGAACTAAACTAAAAAAAAATAAAATTTGTATGATAATGTATATTTAGCCTCGTTCAGGAAACCTTTTTTTACTGATCTGATTCAGTTGATTGGTTCGACGCATCCTAAGTTCGACGATCTTAAACTTATTTTAGGTCCACCCAAATTAGAGTTTGGTTCGGACCATGAAGAGTTTGACTTTTGACCTAGGCCTTTACTCATCAAAATATTTTAGACGTAAAAACTTGCTTACATATACCTCGATCGATGTAAAGTTCAACCATCTTCATTTGCCTGTTTCTGGGAAATTTTTTCCATTTCTAACCATACAGCTAAGCTGCCATGCTTAACCTCGTCCACAGGGGTTTCTCGTTGGTGTGCAGTCACTAGTTCTCTCGATATTCTGTAAAACTGGCGTAATTTGTACCAATATCGCAAAACGTCATTCAAATTTGGTCAACGGTAGCTGGTTATATGTAGGAGAACTTTGCACGGAATTGGAGAAACATAGAAATCCGGTCTATAAACTAAAAAGAGTTTTCACACAACGTTTCGGCGGTCATATCAGGAACTCGATGGCAGCCAAAACATTGCTTAAAAAATGAATTTACGTTCTTCCAGTTTTTATCGCGATTATTCCTACCCATTTACCTTATCAAAAGTAGGCGAGCCCCCCGGGAGTTGAGTTCCTAGGATCCCTACCCAAGTTGAAGAAGTGAAATTAAATTTCGTAGTCTCTTGTTAACGCCCTCCATAAAATGTAAAATTAGGCAATTTTACTTTGTAGTCATGCAAAAGAAAATGACCAAAGAAATGACCAAAAAAGGTGTGATATATGTGCAAAGTTGTCGTTCTGCCTTCTAAAGTATTGTTTTTTTTAAATTTCTCTTTGCAATTGCGTCGTCGGATCGTAAAGTCCCAATTGGTGTTCAAAACAGTGGAACGACGGCCATGTTGGTGTACCAAGACAATCCTGTAGCCGGGAGCTGAAATCTCTTTTTTTTTTCGTCTTTTGTTCCAAAAACTTAGAATAGATGCTGGTCTCGTGAGTAAAAACACTTTATTTTAAGTGTAAGAATTTAAGCATTTAGCTCTGTTATGTTATGGCTAGTTTTAGCACCAGGAAAAGCTTTATTCCGGGCAGAAAAAATCAGAATCTCTTTGAGCTCCAGATGACTACAAAAAAAAAAAGAAAAATAAGATGAATTCCTAACCTGAATATGAAATGTAGATCTACCAGTGCTATTGTATTGAAGGCAAGTTGTTTTGATTCCAGTTGATACCTCATCAGCCATATTCAGATTCAGTGTAAAGTTCAATATCTTTGACTTCTTTTGTTTCGGTATTTAATTTTTAACTTGCATTTGTTTCCACTCTGTTTGTAATAACTTTATCATCAAATGATGTGAGACAGTTTTCTTATACTAGTTTTCAAGTCTCACGTCTATCCTGTTCCGGTTTCTTTAATTCGCATCAGTTATCTCACCGTTTTTAATAATTTGATCGTCAATAGGTGTTAGACACTTCTTCTTTTACCAGGTTTCAAGCCTCACGTATCCAGCTCCGGTTTCTTTTCGAATTTTGCATTAAGTACCCAGCTCGCTGTGTTTGTGATAACTTGATCATCAAAAGGTGTTAGACAATTTTCTTAAATTTCATCAGTTACCTCGCTGTTTGTAATAACTCGATCTGCAAATGGTGTTAGACGGTTATCCTTTACCAAGATTCTAGTTTTTCAGTTCAGTTATTTCGTTTAATTTGCTTCGCGGACCTTGCTGAATCAGAATCTATGACGGAGAGAAGGAAGAAGCTGTACGGAGCCATAAACAGATTTATCTGGTCCCAGAACGGCTGAATCTACATTAGAAAGGACAAGACAGCTAAGTAGTTACTCGTCGACCATGAAGAAGATCTTGGAGAATTGAAGAATTAGAATTTATTAATTCTACTCATATCTTTTATTGTACATTTTTCATCTTTTAGTGACTACATTCAATTTTAATGTTTTTTATTATTTTATTTTCTTAACATTTTTTACACGGCCCCATAAGCTATATTAGCTTTAAAACCCACCGTGTTTAAATAAAAGATGTTGTTGTTGTTGTTCAATAAGCGCTTTTAGCGTGGCTGAATTCACAGGTCGATCCTTGTTGCCAGTTGTACGTTTCGGCGGTCATATCAGGAACTTTACGATCCGAAGACTCGATGGCAGCCAAAACATCGCTTAAAGAGTGAATTTACGTTCTTCCAGTTTTTTATCGCGATTATTCCTACCCATTTACCTTATCAGCAAATTTGTGTCAAATTTCTCAGCAAATTTGTGTCTGAAGCCGCGCAAGATGGCGGGTGGAGAGTTAAACGCGTGGAGAGTTTAACAGTACAGAATTTAAGAGTTTAAGTTTTAAAAAAGAATATAAACTCTTTCTACTTCACAGTCAGTACCGTATAACCTCCACCCACTTGTAATTGCTCTGTGGTAGTAGCTAACTCGAAAGCTTGGCTCCTTTAGCTGCTACACACTCTTCCTTTTTTATGTTTAATTCAATGTATAGTTAGCTCTGTTTTTTACTTCTTCCTTTTTTTCCTTATTGTTGTTTTGTAATTGAATAAGTGTGAATAAATGAACTTGAACTTGAACTTGAACTTGAACTTATCAAAAGTAGGCGAGCCCCCCGGGAGTTGAGTTCCTAGGATCCCTACCCAAGTTGAAGAAGTGAAATTAAATTTCGTAGTCCCTTGTTAACGCCCTCCATAAAATGTAAAATTAGGCAATTTTACTTTGTAGTCATGCAAAAGAAAATGACCAAAGAAATGACCAAAAAAGGTGTGATATATGTGCAAAGTTGTCGTTCTGCCTTCTAAAGTATTGTTTTTTTTAAATTTCTCTTTGCAATTGCGTCGTCGGATCGTAAAGTCCCAATTGGTGTTCAAAACAATGGAACGACGGCCATGTTGATGTAACAAGACAATCCTGTGGCCGAGAGCTGAAATCTCTTTTTTTTCGTCTTTTGTTCCAAAAACTCAGAATAGATGCTGGTCTCGTGAGTAAAAACACTTTATTTTAAGTGTAAGAATTTAAGCTTTTAGCTCTGTTATGTTATGGCTAGTTTTAGCACCAGGAAAAGCTTTATTCCGGGCAGAAAAAATCAGAATCTCTTTGAGCTCCAGATGACTACAAAAAAAAAAAAGAAAAATAAGATGAATTCCTAACCTGAATATGAAATGTAGATCTACCAGTGCTATTGTATTGAAGGCAAGTTGTTTTGATTCCAGTTGATACCTCATCAGCCATATTCAGATTCAGTGTAAAGTTTAATATCTTTGACTTCTTTTGTTTCGGTATTTAATTTTTAACTTGCATTTGTTTCCACTCTGTTTGTAATAACTTTATCATCAAATGATGTGAGACAGTTTTCTTTTACTAGTTTTAAAGTCTCACGCCTATCCTGTTCCGGTTTCTTTAATTCGCATCAGTTATCTCACCGTTTTTAATAATTTGATCGTCAATAGGTGTTAGACACTTCTTCTTTTACCAGGTTTCAAGACTCACGTATCCAGCTCCGGTTTCTTTTCGAATTTTGCATTAGGTACCCAGCTCGCTGTGTTTGTAATAACTTGATCATCAAAAGGTGTTAGACAATTTTCTTAAATTTCATCAGTTACCTCGCTGTTTGTAATATCTCGATCTGCAAATGGTGTTAGACGGTTATCCTTTACCAAGATTCTAGTTTTTCAGTTCAGTTATTTCGTTTAATTTGCTTCGCGGACCTTGCTGAATCAGAATCTTTGACGGAGAGAAGGAAGAAGCTGTACGGAGCCATAAACAGATGTAGGAAAAGTATTAAATGGAAGTTTATCTGGTCCCAGAACGGCTGAATCTACATTAGAAAGGACAAGACAGCTAAGTAGTTACTTGTATTCGACCATGAAGAAGATCTTGGAGAATTCAATAAGCGCTCTTAGCGTGGCTGAATTGGTTGATCCTTGTTGCCAGGTACTTTGTTTCTTTTTTTAATTTCTCTTCAATTTCGGGAAGTATTAAAGGCAACTACCACATATAAAGACTCGATTAAGACTTTATGCAATCATTGAGTGAACTTCCATTTTTAGATTTATCTAACGAAGAAAAGAAACAGGTGCTTGGATTTATCACGCATCTAGTAACCTATTTGACTCCATGGACTTGTTCAGGACGTCATTTATAATCCAGATAAGGCGAATGAAGAGGTAGGAAATGATGAATTTATAGAATCTAGATATCACACAAAAAAACTAGATCAAGAGTGTACAATATCAAAAACAAAGGTTTCTCTCTTATGAATTTCAATATTCACAGCTTGTATAAAAACCCTACTTTAATAGCAATCAACCAGATATCATAGCACTATCTGAGACAAGGCTTACTGAAGATAGCTGTCACAATATCTTGCTTCCAGGTTACAAATTTTTAGGACAACACTTCAAAACTATATACAGTTTAGTCGGAGAAATGGGAGAAATAGGATTTGGGCCTAAATAAGGTGAAATTTCGCCGATCCCCCCTTTGAAAGTTACTTCACTGAAGTGAACCCCCCTAATAACATTTGATGACTTTCGCGATCCCCCCCATGTCTTCATTTTCCAAACAAATTTGGTGGTCCCCCCTCTTAATCCGTCCTACGTTTTCGGTGATCCCTCTTTTGGGTTCTCAGTTACGACTGATGCCACTTTTGTTCTCCTAAAAATCAAGTGACCCCCCCCAAAATCCTCCAACCGCCCCCTCCCCCCCAGGCGATAAATAATGACCGGTCCCTTACCTATGTGTAAAAGTTTTTCAAAACATTTGCAATTTTTTGATTACACATCGTTCCTGTTCAAAGATATCATAGGTGAATGAAGTGTAGTACACAATGTGATTTTTTGGTGCTAAAATATAGTTATATTAGACACACAAACATCACACATATCGTTAGCCAAGCAAAATGTTTATTGCACTGACTCCTTTCAGACAATACACGATACATGGCAAATTTTATAACAGTCGCCTGTTTTTCAAATAGCCATTTATAATAGTCGACTGTCTAATCCACGTTTATCTTTAGTGCTAAGTTTTTTATACTAAAAAAATAGGCCATTTCCGAGTTCCATGAAACTCTTTCTTTCGAAAGAAGGCTAAGGGAGAAAATGAGTTTTATTTGCATGAGAATACAAAATCATACTCATATCAATAGCGTAGCACATAAACTCGATTTGAAGCAGAGGCTTGCATGGGCAACTCGAAATTGCCTATTGGTCGTTTAGTATGGCTGTTTATTTAGTGCGATTTAAGGAAATCATCGCGGATGTGGTCATCTCTTTTCCGGTGCACATGTGGTTGAAATTCATCATGTCGCGTTATATGTAGTCTGTAGGAAACAAACGGAGAAAGTGTTATAGGGCTTGAGCGAAGATTTATTCAACTTTGCTTAATTCTTTCTTGAGGGCGCAGTTTGCGCACAGAATCAGATCGACCTAAATATATTTCATATCCCGGAGTGAAAGGCCAATAAAGTGCTCATCTCTCATTACGCATTCTTTTGCATATTATCAAAACAAGGTGGTAGGGATTTCTAAAATAGTTATAATTAGTAAAAGTAGTATTTGACGCAAGTTAATACGTGCTTTTCGCGCGCGTTGGCTGGCTATTAACTATCGACTTTCGAGAAGCCGAAAAGAAACAATGAAAATAATTATTGCTTCCCATTTTCCTTTGGTTAATGCCGAAGATTTTTTTACCAATAAACCAGGAGACTATGTCCAGGGACACATAAGTGCCAACAAAGTTTGGTTTCACAGTATTAAAATGGTAAGTTTGGTAATTCTTCAAACCTCAAATTCTAGGGCAAAATATCGAATATAATACCTTGTTTAGGAAAATTTACAATGTAAGCAATATATCATCTAAGGTTTTTGCAGTATGATTTCAACACCAAGACTAATCTCACAAAGCCAAATTAAAGGAATGACATAATAAATGCCTCCAAAACTTGCAGTAGTTGTCCGCTAAAAAAGGGTGGCAGAACATTCTCCAATAAAAAATCTCTGACCACTGGATATGGCCTTTTTAAGAATTTGTGACATCATGCCGCAAAGTGATCGTCGTCTTAACCGCCATCGTGAATGTTACTAAAATTCAGATTAACTATATGGCCCTGAAATTTTAAGGTTTTTCATGCTTGACTTTTAAAATATTTTGAAATAAAGTATTTTGCAGCGTCAAATGACATTTTATGTCTTTCTTGAACAAAGAAGTGCAAAAAATAGCCTTTAAGCCTAGAAGCGGCTTGAGCTGATGTCAGTCACGAAGTAGTATGCCTAAAAAAGAGCCAATTCCTATGGAATAGACCAACAGCTGGCTAAAGGCGCAGGTTGTTGGTGTAATAAAACCAATCTTTTTCCGAATATCATTATGAAACCTTATCAGGGTTGAGTGCGGGAGGCAGCCATTCCCCAGTCTTTAAGAAGACGGTTAAGGAACACTGCTAGCTGTCTGGTTTGTAGCCTTCTACTCTACGCCAAAAACTATCGCCGTAAATCTTATTTAGATTAAAGCAGCTTACCCAGTGTAGCTTTGCATTTTTAATAGTGTGATACCCATGGCTTAAGACTGACTGTTGGTAGATAACTGCATGCAACCCTGTTCTTACTCTGCTCTAGAACCTGCTTGCTTATAAATGGGATGTTGTCTGAATTGTCGCAGATAATTTTAGCAAATGTTGTTTTCCTGATTTCCCGTAGCATGGCAGCACTGAACGCCGTTCGATCCGTGTTCAAGCTTGGGTTTGGGGCATTTTCGTGCCAGAAACGATCTCCAACTCTGAGGCGGCGGAACTGCTCCGCCACAATGCATTGAAAAGTAGGTCCCAGAACTCCTCCATCACTAGGTCTCGGTTCAAGCATTCCTGAGAAGGGGAGCAATTAAAAGTAAAGCTTGCATCATCAATGTACGTAAAAAAGAGATAACATAGTGGTCTTAAACTTGTCCTTCAGTGTCTTTTTCTATGTTCAGAACCCGATGGTCGATGCAGCATTTGCTTGTCTTCTAAATGAAAAGAGCCAGGATAGTTCTCTGAAATAGACGGTCTTATCGATATCTCAGAGACAGGATCTCCAAGAATGACCGAATGGTAATTGAGTGGTGGAACGTTTACCAACGAGCGGAAAAAAACCTTTAGAACCCGAACCCAACCCACTGTGAATGAGTTATGATTGAAAGAAGTTTGCAAGTGGCCAGGTTGGCAAAATGTCGGAGCAGAATGGCGCAACATTCATCACGACATCTTTTCTTTGCATCATTGCGAAAAATTCAAGCTCAATCAAGGCTTTAGAGGTGCAAAACAATGGAAAGCGACCCAAAAACCGCTGACGGCACTTACTTCATCAGTGGAAAGGATAAAAATTCCACTTTTTAACCTCTTACCACTAGTGGAAAGTAGTCAGAATGCTTTTTTTTGAATTTTGCACAAAATGTGTAATTAAAAGTGAAAAGTATATGAAATGATATTACTAACTCACCACCAGTAAAAAAGTCAATATCATGAACGTTCCTGTAAATTCTTTTCAAATTAGCCACGTCGCTCGGGTCGAAGCCAGCGTTTCGTACCAAGTCATCGAATGATCTCACCTTTCGCAGTCCGCACAACGGAAGGTTTCGATACTTAGTGTATCCCGAAACTCCACGTTCACGACTTCTTTGGATGTTGATGCTGATTAAGTCAGCAATATCGCCTTCACCTCGCCTTAGATTTTCTTGTACAGAGCTGGAAAATCTCCTATTGTAAATAACAAAATCGATAAATTTTAAAAACAATAATCATTTTCTGCGACCTAAACCGCAAGTACTTTTTTTCTTATTGAACTCCATGAGCTTAGGACCTTTAACAGAGATCGGCAGAGACGTCGACGGTTTACTCCAGATTTGCGGGAAACCAGCAAGGTATCGAAGGGTGCAACGAAGTCGGCGCTCACTCATTCAGCTCTATCTGCCAACCGTAAGAACAGGTTTTTTAATTTTCCACGGGAGCAAGGCAAATAGAAAAAGGTTTGGTCTTGAAAAAAATAATCCTCTTTATATTTAATGAAAGGGATATAGGCATTCTCTGCCTCTTTCCAGTTGCATATTTTCAACCTTCCTTGTCGCCAAACAGCCCACATTTGGCATTTAAGAACGTTTTTACCGTATTTCCGTGAATGAGGGTTCGGGCGCTTATTTAAAGTTTCGGCTAAAAGAAAGGGCGCTTATTGGAGGGTTTGAGTGGCGCTTAGTTAAGTTTCCCTTTCAACGAAGTCACGTTAACTTTGTTTCGGCTAAATCTTAAATAGTAACCTTAAGTTTATATTAATAGTCTTTATTTGCAAACCAGTAGCTGCAATCAAGCGTACAGTAGTCCCATAAAACAATGAACACACAATATACCAGAATGCATCTTAATGAAGTATTATCATCTCATCATCCCGTAGATCATCCTCGTAAATGATGCGCAGATCTTCGCATTCCCCTAACATCCCTACTCTTTTTAAAAGAAAGTGAGGGGGGAGGAGCGCTTGTTTGATATTATTTGTCTAGGGGGTGGGCGCTTATTCGAAAATGGGCGCTTATTAGAGCGTGGACGCCTATTCGAAGAAGCACGAAGAAATACGGTATTTACTTACCCGTCAAGCTTTGCCGCTGGATCCTTGATTAATCCCCTCAAAATGGCATCTACACCTCCCTGACATATCTCGTACAAGTATTGTGGATTTTCAAAGTCCAATACGGGAATAGGCCGGAATTCTGAGTTTTCTTTGTGTTGGAAACTAGGTTGATTGAATCGTCTAAAAATTTCCTGAATCAGGGAATGGCCAAATCGGTAGGCAGCCACGGAAAAGCCAGCATTCATTTGAGCATTAACTCTTTTGTCGTAACCATTGAAAAACTTCGTTCCCTTTAGTAGTCCGAGTCCAAACTTTGCGATCTGTGTAACGTTGAAAAAAAACAAAACAATGAATACAGTGGAAGCACTCGTTAGGGACACTCTCGTAAGCGAAAAGCTCTACTAACAGCCGCCTTTACAAAACCCCGTTCTTCTCAACTCCCATACAAACTCTGGATTTTTGCATTCCCGTAAGCGGATCAGCTCCAGTTATGGACACCTTTTTTGCGTCCCGAGGGTGTCCGCTTACAAGAGCTTCCACTGTATTTTAAACTTGATTTAGTTGTAATCAGAGCAACATGTCACACTTTTCAAGTAGTGCACGTAAGAGAAGCATTATAATGATTGCCCCCACAGGGATTTCGTCTTCTCAGGGATTTCGCCCAGAAGGCGAAATCCCGAGGAGGCACTCGCGCGTATAGTAAGGAAAGTACTTACAGTTGAAATATACAGTCAGTATGCCAGAAAATATCTCGATTTGCTTGAACAGGGACCGCGAGGAATCGGTAGGTAATGATGACGTTTCTATTGTTTGCGCCCGCAAGTACGAAATGGTTAGGATGACGTAAAGACAGAAAATCCCGAAGGGACCGCTTAATAGGTAGATTTTGCGACATTTATCGTGCAGTCAGTCATACTTCGATACTCTTTTGCGTTACGTGTTATTAGTGACATTCAAGTTGTTTTGAAAGTTATGGACCAAACGACACTCGTTAAGCACAGCTGAAGTTATAAGGTACGTATAACTGTGTATACATGTATATAAACACTTAAAGAGTTTGCCAGACACGAGTTCACAAATCTTTGATTGGAAAGCTTGCCCGAGACACTCTTTCTCTCTCTTTGACCGGAAAAAGGCTCAGCCCCAAACAAGCAAGACGAGTGAACAACGGCTAGCTTTTCACTAGCAGAACGATGGACGATTACAGAAATTCGCCGACAATCAAATTCTGTGCTGACTTATTCCCTGCTCACAGATATCCTGCCGCTATAAAGTTTAAAATAAGACTAGAATGCGCGAGCGTAAATTGATCTAAGGCTTACTTTCCGGCAAATAAAATGAACTGAATGTAAAAAGTGAAAGAGAAATAGCGACAAATTCAACTTCTAATTAAATCTTTTCTTATGGTTTAGAATAAACTATTCTCGAAACTGAGAATGTTTTGATCAAAGTTGTGTAAATCGAACTGAAATTGTGCATGGAACCTTGCGTTTCCAGCTGTATTTATCTCACCTGTTTGTACGGAATATGTGTGAAAATCTTCATTATGAATCGGTATATTTCAAAGAGCTACACAACGAGCAAGAATACTATTGACCGACAATATACAGAGCGGGGGCAGGTGTAATGTCAACTATTACTACACAATGTAGTTATAATGTTATAATGATTGCTTCCCAAAAAAGGGAAATATTTTACACAATACTGTACACCGAAGACAAAGGAACCTACGAGCCAAAATCAACATTGGAATGACAAAACTAACGAGAGCACAAAACCACTTCCTGTGCGAATGAATTGTTATTTAATATTGTGGCCTAGCCTCTATACCCTGCACCTTAACTCGTAGGTTTAGTACGTGACTCTTTCTGATTTACTCCGCTAGGATACTTAACTGTACTCAAGTTTTGCCAGTTTAAACGCTTTAATATTCAGCTCGAGAAGGATCAGGGTAATTCTCAAGTTGTTTTTTTTTTTGTCGGGATCGGGTTAACATAACCTGATTAGCACAGCCGTCGTTCACACTAGGGTCAGGTCAAATTATCTGCAATTTGGCATGTAAAAAAACCTACCGTTTTCTTACTCAAAACTAATGGCAGGAGTTCCCTGTATGTAATCACTTGCAATTGTGCTCCCACGATTCTCCTGGTTTCCTGATAAATCCTTTCGGGTTCCCATTTTGTCCTTTTACGGAAAAACGTGGCGATGCGGTTGTGTTCGCGCAAGAATATGGTATGGACTGAACTGAGACCTGAAAGTTACGAAACAATTGACATTATTATATGGCTAAGTCTGTTCTCGCCCTGCTATTGGTCAATTTGCAGTCTATAAATTACTGTAAGGAACAAAATTCTAAAACTAAATGGTCATTTTAATTTGCAAGTCTAAATCTTTTTATCTCGACAAAAGGATGAGTTGAGAAAGTTACAATATGTCTGTAAACCCTGAGGGCTGGGATGCTGATTTCGTCCTTCCAAATTTTAACCTGTTGTAGCTGTGTTTTAATGAGAACGAAGCTGATGAAGAAACTGACTCGTAACCCTACCAAGGAGGAGGATTCTACTCAGTGTTTGGAAATTTCATAGTAGATCACAATTAAGAAGACGAGAATGGACTGGCAGGTATTCGAGACTTTTTGCCAAAGAGAAACGAGCGAATCCATCGACAGTGATAAGAAACTTACTTTCACAAGCTTCTTTACCATTTGTAGTGTTTTTTTTTTACAAAAACCAACGAAAGAAAGATGGAAGCGACAGAAGACAGGCACAATGTCAAATTTCCAAAATGCTCCAGCATTAAAGTGACCAGCTAAAACTTACGTTGCTCTTAGTTTTGACCGATTTAATTTTTTCAACATGGTGCATTTGATTTCACTTTCCAGGAAACCTTTGTTATGTGCTCTTGTTTTGGTGAGCCACTAAAACCTTGTCAAAACTCTCAAATCGCGTGTTCTGTACTTGATTCCGGTCCCTCAAACAGAAGGCCATATCATAAACATCTTATTAGCCTCGTTTTCGCGGTCTGTATTGTAAAATTACGGATCCACGTTTTTTTCGATCGATTTATGGCAATGATTTATGAATCGATGGAAAAAAACATCGGTAAGTAATTAACATTACCGACCGTGAACTCGACTGATAAGAGGTATTTGCACCTTCTGTTTTGAAAGTAGGATTTGAATAGTCCATTTACTACTAGGGTCATTAAACATTAAAGCAATTGTTCTCACCTTGGTTCTCATTACTCCTACTGTCTCCTGCCACAAAACACGGTCTGTTTGGATCTAGTGATGGACAAAAAGTCTCCGTGGTTTCATTGCGGGCAGGTAGTAAATCCATAAGCTTTGCACCATCTGGATTCTCCATAACTTTTAGTAAGCCATTTGGGGCGCGAAGCGAGTCAGCAACCTCCTCACTTGATCCATAAACGTTAGAAGCGTCAATGTAGGCTGTCAGAGTGTTTGTATGCTCTCGAGGGGCCAGTTTGCAGAAGGAGGCTGGCTTGCTAGGAGCATCTCTCTCCAATTCTATAAAATCCACTTCCCGGTCCCGAAATATTGCATCGCCTTTGGGAATTCGTATGTTGACACACTCTGGATTTTTGGTGGGAGGCTCGCAGTCAATTCCTTGTGCCTCCCCCAACGTAATATCGTGATCCATAAACTGTGCAAAGTTCATAGCCAGATGAGTCAGTATGGTAGAGTTCGGATTTGTTCGGTCTGCGTTACTTCCATGGACAAATCGACTTACGTCACGGGCGTTTGGAAGCTCTTTCCCATTTACCGCTCGGCGAAGAGCTGAGATGCCATCTCCATAATCAGCAGGTAAAATTCGGTTGAACGTTGTATTGGCTGCCCCGAAGAAAGGATTACGTAAATTGTTGCACGTCCCATCGATGGTTCGAAATTCTGCATTTGGATCGCACTTTATCTTGATTGCACTAAAGGGGTAATAAAGATTAATCGCTGCTCGGACGATTTTTCTTCTGCAGATCCTCCTTCTTGCATTCCTGATAGGCAGACAAATTAGATAGGGGCAAAGATCGTGAGTTTAAAAATAGATGTAATCCATCTATAGTTTTTAAGTTATTTAAAAAAAAAAAAGACACATTGTGACGTGGCTCGAATAGCCTGCAAAGATTTCTAGCATCTTGTGTTGGGGTTATTCATGGTTAATAAGCCAGGCCTCTGGAATTTAATTTTATTTCATACATACCGAGTGATTCTGTTTGAGTCAAACCTGGGTGAAAACATGGTTCGCGCCTTTATTCAACCCATCAGAAAAGCGAAACGGTTTTTTCACTGTGTGAGTAGAACGTTTCGACCAATCACAGCGCACCCACCAAAAGCAACCGTGTTTTCGGTAGCTTTGTGTTTTCATTAAAGATTTTATTCTGGCAGCTTTGTTAAAAAGTTAAAACGTTTAGATTTTTGGTTTGGATAATATCTCATGAAAATTGCCAGAAGAAGCTAATTAATGGCTGAAGGAGAAAGCCTTCGCTTTCCAGCTTTGCAGAAATCCGTTAACCAGCTTATCGAGGAACAGAAAAACAACAAAAAAAACGTTGTCGAAACCTAGACGAGATGCTGGCTTGTTCTCCGAGTTTCTGAAATCCAAGCTAGAAAACAGAAAAATAGAAGAGATAAAACCACAAGACCTTAATTCTGAGTGGGTTATATAAGTTACTGTGAAAAGAAAAGATGGGGGCGATTATGAACCGTCAAGCCTCAGAGGGTTTATAGCGAGCTTCAATCGTCACTTGAAAAACGTGAAGTATTCGCTGCGCTAGCTCATTCGATTTCTGATACATCACCAACTCGTGCGAAAATCCCGTAAGCGCGCCCTGCCGATGAAGTAATCTATCTGTCTGGTTCGTGTTCGAAAGTAGGCAAAAGTAAGAGTAATTTATAATAACTGTCCCAAACAAAAACTTGCACCGACATATGCACTAGCCACTTCAACCGAGGTGATGGCCGAGGCTGTTACAACACTTACAGAGACCTTGATTATTTCGGGTATCACAAAAACAGAATCTATTTCTTGTTTTATTATAGCTACATTGTTTTGAAATAAATAACGAAAACGCATCGTCGCATGGAACACAATTTAACTTTGCTCTTGGAAATCATGCATTGTGCACGCAACTTACAGATTCCTCAGTTATCTGCTAGCAGAAACTAACTATAATCACAGTGTAGGTTGTGCCAAAATTAACTGCAGGCTCTTTGCCAATGAGAAGATAGACAGTGAGTACAATGTATAATACCATGGATTACTTACACAGGGAGTCTGCCGTTGATGTTCAATAACCAATGAATATGCCTTCGTTTGCAGAGTTCATTTAAGAGGCACGCGCTGCATTTTTCACTCTTTTTTGCTATTAGTAAGTCAGCGTCACTGATAAAGCTCTTTCCTCCATGCACAAATGCCTGGTAATACTTCCTCAAAGCTGTTTGTCGTTCCCTCTTTCGGCTAAATGATCTAAAATATATCCGCTTGCAAAAAGTATAGAAAATACGCCTAGCCTCCAATTGTATTCTGCGTTTCCTAGAGGGTGCAATATATGTTGCTGCCAGTGGGTCCTCGGCCAACTTTTCACCGTCGTTTTCATCGAACTCGTCATCTTCGTCTTCAGTCAGGTGGCCATCGCTTATATCACCTAGAGCAGAGATCTCATCCTGCATTCCAACTTCAGTTTCAGCTGTTTCCATGCCTTCGATTGAGCTTGTATGTTCAGGTACGTCAGAGGACGCCATTCCCAGGCTCAACAACAACACTAACTGACATACCAGTAAGCAGCTCGTCATATTTATCTAAAGAGGATAAATGATTTTTATATTAAGTTAGTGTATGACCAAAAAAAGCAAAAACTGATAATGGTGATAAAAACTGATTTCTTGGTGTCATTATGACGCCATTTTTAAGTCATAGAATGTGCTATAGTAATAAAATAATGTATTATAGCAACAGATTTAGAAGTCTCAGTCCTAAGGTTGTTACTTTTAGTAACCTTAGAGTAACTGACGAGCTGTGCCATCTTTCCTTACTTGCAGCCAATGGCTGGATTGCGGAGGAACCAGAGAGGTGAGATCGGACGTCGGCTTGTAAAGGCGAACTCTTACAGTCACTTCAGTCCATATTTTAATCTCACCTTGCCCACCCAGACCGATGACGGCACAAGTCAGATAGACCATGAGAACGGGGCCTACGTCCCCTACTCCTTTCGAACAATGTCACGGGTTCTTTTACGTCCCCTTCCAACTGAAATACAAAGATGAAGGAGACAAGGCCAATGGCTCCACGTAACCGCCCAATGACGCGTCATCAGAACTGAGAAGGGGGGTTTCACAGCAAGCATGATCTCACCAGTTTTTTAAAGACCTTGGTCGATGGTCCGGCCGGGGTTTGAAAGGCACGACCTCCCGCTCGGCAGACCGGCGCTCTTCCAACTGAGCTAACCGGGATTTTTAGTTACCAGGTATTACTTCAAAAGCAACATTAATAGCCCAAGCCAGTCTTGAAAAAAAAAAAAACACTTCCTTATACAATTTTTGAGCGAATATATTCATAGTGCCAAGTACAGATTAACGATTAATTATAACAACCTGTTGAGACTTAACATACTTGCAATTTTTATTGACTTAGATACTACTTTCACCTGATGATTGAAATGGAAAATTTTAGTCAAATCCAAGTAACACCCACACTTCGCCAGCTTAACTGGCTTCCTTTTAAACAATTACTACTGTTCAGAGACTCTGTAATGGCTTATAATGTTTAAATGGCCCTGCTCCAAACTACACCTCTGCAGCGAATTTTGCAAAGTAACGCTTTACTTGCAAGCGCGATTCGCTTCAAATACCCCTTTTTAAAACTGCTTCAGGCCAACGTATTTTCAGCATTAGAGCAACCAAGCATTTGGAACAGCCCAGATAACAATATAAAGCATAGCAGTTCTCTTAAAAAGTTCAAGGCATCCATGAAAGAATATCTTCATACTCAGTGTAATTTGCAATTTATTTAATTGTAGTAACCTATTAACTTTCGTAATTATATCATAATATATTAAGTAGGTTATTTCTTTAAAACTTGGAGGATGTTTTACTCTCTTACTCTTTTTATTCAGTTGATTCCCATTGTAAATAGTTTCTGAAAAGCCCGTTGGGGATGTTACTATAAATGTTTTATTATAATTTGATGAGAATGATGATGATGATGATGGCCGTCTTACATCTTGCCCAGGATTAAGGACTTAAGTCAAGAAATATGTTCACAGGAGAAGTTTAGATTTGTCTCGTTCTCGAGTTCAAAATCCAAGCGTTGTGATGATTCTAAAAGGTTGATGTAGAATAATAACTCATTGATAATGATTGGTCATCGATTGACCAACAGCTAAAAGTAAAACCTGTACTTGTGTGCCACTCAGTGAACCTGAACTAAGAGCCGACCTAGCCGGTAATTTATTTCAACTTTGTCTAAAACAACCGAAAGACTGTTTATACCGTTCAGCGTTAATCAATGAAGCGATTGATTAACAAACAAAAGCGAACATACGTTATACAATATGTCTAGAATTGCGCGGATGTGCAAATTTTCTTTCAAATCTTCTTTTCTTTAAGATGAATTTTCTAACAATTTACTTCAAGTTTGGCCAAATTTTATCACATTATAACAGCGCAAGGGTTTATATTTGTTTTGAATTCCCGTCACACCCCTCTTTTAAAAACCCAGTGAGCCCTACCTGGTGGTTTATTCAAGTCTACCCGATGAAAATTTAGCCTCCCCGATACCCGGAGAATAATTTGTTTCTACCCGCCTATTTTTTTGCGTCCCTGGTCACTTTCTATTATTACCTCCACAAATCCAGTGTATTTCGTCTTTCACTATTTGTTTAAAAGAAGCACTAAAAATATAAAACGTTTTTACTTATTACCACTGACAAAAACAAAATACGGGGTGCACAGGTAATCAATTTCGCATAAAAAAGTGCAAATCGTTTAATTTCCTCTCGCTAGAGCAATATATTATAGGTGTTCAAAGTTGTCATGCCAGTAAAGATGTAAGGACTGCCACCCTTTCCGCTTTCATGGGAAGTATACAACTAAGAACAGAAACCCAGTGGGGAATAAACCAAGCCAGTCACGTTTTCTCCGAGAACCCTATGATAATATAGATTCCACTGGGTCTGTTACACTGGGTGTCCTGTCCATTCAGGTTAGCACGCAGAAGTAATTTTCTCTCAACATATCATCAAGTTTATTATCCAAGAATCTTGCTTTAACTTACAAAAGAGAAAACAAGAAAAAGGAATTAGCTCTTAAATCAAGAAAAAGGAATTAGCTTTTTTCCTCTTAGAAAGGAAATTCCGTGACGCATACTTCAAAACATTTTTGTCTTCAACAGGAACAGCCTATATTTTAACTCTTGAAGATAATCTATATTAAGAATATTTTTGCCTTTTTGAAATAAAGCTGTACCTTAATAGTTTAGGGTTTTATATACATATATATATATTTATAATACACATTATATTTTGTTTTGTATTATATTAGATTGTTCCGCGTTTTTAACATGATTCGGATGATTGCGCAATGTTTTCCTGTATTCGACATTGAATAAATTACGTATCTTATCTCTCTATCCATCGTTTTCACTTATCGATGAAAATACGTAAAGTTTCTTCAGTATCTGTGTTAATACGTCCAGTTTCTTAAAAATCATCAACTAAACTTGGCATGAAAGATCCGCGGAGCACACAAAAGAATTCTGAGAAATCGTTTCCATTCGCCACCATCTTTAAACACGTTGTTTGTCGTCACATTTACGGGAGACTAGTAAGTCATATAATTCGCCTTGGCCCTCATAGCACAATTCGTATCGTGTTTTCATTGATTGGAAGGTACGCTCAACCCAGTCAGGAGCTCGTTAGGGGCCGCCACCATGGATCATACTTAAAATTCAGATTTACCTCAAAAAGCAAAGGAATAATTTTTTTTTAAGTTCAAGGTCTGCAAAACCATTGTTTTAAAAACATTTTGCTACTTTCTTCTAGTGCGTGTTTTGCACAAGAAAGTGGGAAAAGCCCTTATTTTTTTTCTCGAAAAAGCTTTAACCCTATTTTTTACTTATATAACATCCTATCTCGTAAACACTGTAATACAAAGGACATCGGAGAAAAATGATACACAAGAAATTTCAATCTAGTGAGTTCTTTAGACTTAATAAGCATTTCTGAGAGTTTCACTACAATTTTCATCAAGAGGAGATGATCTAGAGGATAGACTGACACGAAATCTAGTTATTAGAATACAAAAAAAGTTTCAAATCCTGGTCAACGCAATGAGGAAGTTTTCTGAAACCGCTGTATGGAAAAAAAAACAATAGGTCACTTCATGATGACGAGAGATAAGGAAATTGACATCATTTATGTAAGTCTACAAGTAACTAAAACCACCACAATCCTCAAGTTTGTTATTCACATGTGCAAATCAGGGCTAAAACGAAATATGAACAATACGACTGTACCTACCTCGAGAGACTCAGTAAAACCAAGTTATTACCGGCTGCTTATTTTAGGGAAATTAATGACTTTACCTAGGTATAGTTAACTAGCGTGAACATTAGGAAATCGGCGTATGTATCCATGCAGGATGTCAGAACACTTTGTATATATCGAAACTCGAAATATTTCTAAATAATTTCAATGTTAGACTGATTATAACATTTTCAATTTTATTTTGTGTTCGGGAATTAGTACGAGATTTTCTCAGGCTATAAGGTGTTTCATGTAAATTCACAAAATGATCGCGGAGTATACCATTTTCAAGTTTGAACTGCAGGACAATTTTACTTCTGTACTATCACGAGATACTCGGTGAACCCAAGTTATTCCCTGCTTCCTAATTCAGCAAAATAAATGACCTTACTTTTCATTTTAGTTGTTGTTTAGGCTCTTTTTACAGCCTTTTTGATTATTCTGTACAGCAGGAAAATACTGTTAGCTCTACGTGCACTAATTCAGCATTAACTTTGTATCCGAAAGCGTGACCTTAATTAGTAATTTCATAATTCCATTAATTTATAATCATTTAAATTGCCTACCTGAATAATTGAGTTATGCTTCCAGATCCTATCTCCTCAATGACCTCTATAAAAGCATTCCACGCAAACGTTATTAAGACAACCGTTCCTTTTCATAAGTGGCGCGAAATGCTGAGCAGTGGGTAAGATCTCAATCTTATATAGTATTGCTGTTACTAAGTGTAGTGTATAAATATTCGCGATATTGTTAGCCTTCTTAATGTTGTTGATATACCACTTCCTTCAGTTTAATAATATGGTGATTTAAATAAAATGTTATCCTAAGGATTTAACTAGCCTGTATCAGTTTCATGTAAGTGTGTATGTGTCGACGTCAACGACTTTTTATCAAAAGCGACTACTGCATTCATGGACTGGTTAAAGAAATAAAAAAACAAAAACAACACAAATACAAAACAAAAACAAAACAAAAAAACGTTCAAGGAAAAGACTTGAAGTCCCAAACTACCCAATACAACCTCTCTAAGATTTTATGACGCTTTTGCTTTGTTTTGGTTTGATTGTACACGGTTTTTCCAATGGCTTTAATTCAACTTTTACCTTAAATATACGAGTGTTTTCATTTTTTCTTAAGGGTGCACTTGAATTGGAAGGCCAACAGTTGTTGACTTCACCCTAGAAGTTAAGTTAGCTTCAAGAAATTAAACACTTGATTCAAAAGCACTTGAAAACCTGATCGCTGTGTAGAAAACAATCAATGGCTTCACACTTGTTCACAAGATTATTACTTGAAGTACAAGCTGTCAATCATCTTGCGCGGAAAAATCAGATCATGCATAACAAAAGCGCTATTGTTGGCCACTAAATTTCTTTAGTATATATTTTTTCGTTATAGTCAACTCACGTAATGTTTGGAGTTACGTTTGCTCACGTACTTCGTTTTTAAAAGTACTTAGCAGCGGCACAAAAAAAGAAGTTCAGAGTACCAGTTACTCTTGAAATTACAAGTGGAACGATCATTGTGGGCGAAAATGGGTGCCAAACTCCTAATCTCCAGGGTGCTATTACGCATACGTGGCACGTATGCAGCCAGCATGCGTTTGGACTTCCACTTAGAGTTAATGGAGAGCATAAGACGCAGGTCACCCGATCACGCACGTTTGGACCTTCTATCGATCTTTCTCTGATTACTTGATGTGTTTTGATCTACGATAGATCTCGCCAACACTGCATATATAACCATTGGAGCGGGCAAGATGGGCCAATCTTGCCCGCCCGGGATTTCCCGCATTGGTCCCGCAAGAAAAATTCTTCTTTTGGCCATATAATAAATCCTTTATCGACCAAGCTTTTTCGGTCAAGATAGCTGAATATTGGCCTCGTTACGTTCTTTACAGCGTTTTTATTGACTGACGCAACGCGAAAAAGAACGTGGCCAATATCCAGCCATCTTGACCGCACGCTTGGCCAATAACGCATATCTCGTAAAGCCATAGAACACTAGAATTTCTCTGAAGAAAAATCCAGTATACCTGCGGTCGTAATTCTGACACAAGGGAGCTTAAGCAACGACGATGGTGCGGTTACAGAAACGTCACTCAAAAAGAGAGGTCGCGCTGCTTCAAACTTTATCGCGCTTATTCCATCTCGTTCAATTCGGCAAATGTTGGCATAATTTTTTTTCTGGAGTTGAGTTCTAAAAGACTGCATCAAAGCTCAGGAAAAGAACAAGAAAGTGGTTGTCTTGTCTTTACGTCCACCACAAAACGTGAAATTAGGTCTTTTCATGTCGTAGTCGTGCAGTGACGGCAAAAAAATGTGCAAAAAGCGTGATGCACGTGCAAAGTTGTCGTTTTGCTCATCCAAACCTATTTCTTCTTTGCCGTTCTCGTTGACATCTCCGTCGTGGTTGCTTAAGCTCCCTACGTACTAGCACTGTATGATGAGTGAAACGAGGGTTGGAATAATTTTACTCCCGTTTTGTCCAAATTCGCGTCAGTACCTTTAGGCGAGGGAACTTATTAGAATTTAGGCCAAACGCAGGTGAAATTATTCCCTAATTAACAATTATTCCTCGAGTGCGCGTTGGATATGAGATGGCAGGTAGCCAACGAGGAGCGTAGCACCGAGTTGGCTATAATCATCTCATATCCAACAAGCGCGAGTGGAATAATTGTTTCATTTAAAACGTCCACGTCGAGAATTGTTCCCGACTTAATTTGTAAGAACAGCCGATTTTCAGCTTGTTTTTAATTTTGAGCAGACGCGTACAGTTATCATACTTGGAGAGCATGGTATAATGTACCATGATGGCTAAGCCAGCCAGAGCTCGAGAATTAATTGCATTATCCAATGTTTCAGTCTTTAATAATATAAAACAATCCCCCGAAGAGGAGGTGAATAGTGGTGGATATATCTAGCGCTGTCCACCGACCCTGAGAGGGGTAGTTGTTTTAGTATTAACCACATCAGTTGGATAAAAATCAAAAAGGAACTTTTTGTAAATAAAAGACGTCACTTAGTTATAGTTTGTTTATGTTGCAATTGACAGTGTTTCGGAGATCAATTTTATGATTTTAATGCAAATTCAGTAAGAAATTTTGTTTCCACCGACCAGTAAATGCCTACAAGCCAAATTTTGTCTCTTTCTTGGTATTTGTGGGTGCAGCAGCTTCATTTACCGCAAAAATTTCATCTTTCGAAACTATCGCGAAACGAGAAGCCATTTTGAATCTCGTCCTAAAACAATGAATATCCAAGGATAGTCCGAGTTACGGGAGCCAATCAGAACGCGCGAAAATCGCTATCCACTGATTTGGTGATAACTAATAGGGATTATAACACAGAGGATAAAACTGCAATCGGCGTGAAAATTGTGGAGACATTGTACTCAAATAGGGTAAATACACAGAGAACAAAAGAATCCACACCCCTCTTCCCCGTCCATTCAAAGTTGGGGTGTTTGTTGTTTTCTATAGGCAGCTCGAACTGCGGCATAACATTGCATGGAGGGGATGGGGCAGGAAAAGCTTTTTTTTTTCCCTCTGGAGGTCAGTAAAGTCTCAGAAAGCCCCTCTAGGGCGAAGTGTCTCAACTATTTTTGTCGCCGATTGTGGTTGATGCTGATTGGCTGACTTAAGAAGAGGATTTCTATAAATAACGAGAGTCCCTTTGACAATTAACAATGCATGATTACTTAGATGATATGTCGTACATCAGAATTTCTCTTTGAGACAAGTTTGTTTTCTGGATTTTGGAGAAGATCCAAAATTACCAAGGAAGTGTACATGTTAGCGTGATCAATTATTGCAAGTCAAAATCAAAATCTTTCCAAGTTCATTGCTTATGCATCTTTCTAATTCGAAGAAATCACGGGTGAGTTAAGAAAAGATGGCAATGGGCTTTTTCTTAGTACGGAAATAAATTTAGACACAAACACCACGCATGTCGTTAGCCAAGCAAAATATTTATTGAATTCCTTTTTACACAAAACATGATGCCTGGCAATTTTCATAGCAGTTGGCCGTTTTAAGAATAGCTATTTAGCATGGTCGTTTAATCAAAGTGCTATTTAAGCATGAAAAACATTGAGAATAAACTAAAATCACTCGAATCAAGAATACTGTAAAGTTACTTCTTTGCTAGTGTGGTTGACATTAAAGGCTCGGCGTTATACATCATCGTATGCCAAATTATCGGAGTGATCGTTAACATCCTCAGCTAGTCTGTAAGAAACAAACCAAAGTGTTATTGGTCTGGAAGGAAGGACACATGCTCATTTTTCCCATTTCAGTCAACTCTCTCTTACCGGACATCATACTTAGACGGATAATTTAATGCCTGTCACAAAGATGTCCGTCTTTTAATTAGATAGAGATGACTGTACTGAGGATTTCTTCCAATCGCCCCAAGAGACTTTGAAAATGATGCTTATGCAAACTTTTTGAGGGACAACAACGAGTATTATGATGTTTTTGAAAAAGGCCTATTAGACATCGCCTTTTTTGGTACTTGTGACGTCCTGCAAAGTGATCGCCATCGTGAATTTTGCTGCAATTCAGATTAACTATTTTTTTGGGGCTCAGCTTTTAAGATATGTTGAAATAAAGGATTATGCAGCGTTCAAGGGCACTTTATCTGTTTCCTGAATTAACAAGTGCAAGAAAGTCGCATTTAAGCTTAAAAGTGACTTAAACTGATGTCAATCATGAAGTCATATGCTTAAAACCAGTAATCAAAGTCGGCCACAAAATTTGGGCAAAACTTGTTCAGGGAATAGACCATCAGCATGTTAAAGGCGCAGGTTATTTGTGTAAGCCAATCGTTTTCAAATTATCGAAGATAAGAAACCTTAACAGCGGTGGCAGGCATTCTCCTGACTTCGAGAGAGGGTTACTAAAAAATGCTAGCTTGCTATGTTCGCTATATTCCCGTAGCCTTTTACTTCATAAGAAGCGGACCTTTTAAGAAGAACTATTACCGCGGGTAGACAGGGAAATCTTTACATTAAAGCTGCTTACCCAGAGTCGCCTTGCCTTCGTGTTACCCATGCTTCAAGACTGACTGTTGGTAGAGCACTGCATTTCACCCTTTTCTTACTCTGCTCTAGAACCTTCTTGCTTATAAATGGGATGTAGTCGGCATTGTCGCAGATAATTTTAGCAAATGTTGTTTTCCTGATTTCCTGTAGCATGGCAGCACTGAACGCCGTTCGATCCGTGTTCAAGCTTGGGTTTGGGGCATTTTCGTGCCAGAAACGATCTCCAACTCTGAGGCGGCGGAACTGCTCCGCTACAATGCACTGAAAAGTAGGTCCCAGAACTCCTCCATCACTAGGTCTCGGTTCTAGCATTCCTGAGAAGGGGAGCAATCAAAAATAAAGCTTGCATCATCAATGTGCGTATATAAGAAAGAAGACAATGGTTTTAAACTTGTCCCTCAGGGTCTTTTTCTATGTTCAGAATCAAATGGTCAGGATGGATCTATAAAATAAACGGATTCTCAATAGCTCAAGCGCAAGGTATCCAAGACTGACCCACTGGTGAAAACATCCGCGAACAGGAATGTTCCACTTTTTCAACCTCTTATCGTTAGTGAAAAGTGCTCAGAATTTTTTTCTTGAAGTTTGCCAGTATGTCAGAGCTTTCCTGGTCTTAAGGAATTTTCAAGGCTGAATTATCATCTTCAACAAACTTGTAATTCTTGACTTCGGAAAATAACTGCTATTTAAATCTTAACAATTGAAAAATTAACAATTTAAAAGTGAAAGGTATGATATTATATTACTCACCACCGACAAAAAAGTCAATATCATGAACATTTCTGTAAATTCTTCTCAAATTAGCCACGTCCCTCGGGGCAAAGCCGGCGATTCGTACCAAGTCATCGAACGATCTCACCTTTCGCAGTCCGCATAACCTAAGGTTTCGATACTTAGTGTATCCCGGAATTCCACGTTCACGTCCTCTTTGGATGTTGATGCTGATTAGATCAGACAAATCGCTCTCACCCCTTCTTAGGTTTTCTTGCACAGAGCTGGAAAATCTCCTGTTTTAAATAGCAAAATCCATAAATTAAAAAAAAAACAAAAACATTTACCATTTCCTCGACCTCAAACGTTTTTTCTGTTTTTTCTGTTGAACTCCATGTTTTCTAACGATTTAACAAAGGTTTACTAAAACTTGGCAGGAGATGCTGTACCCGCAAACTTTGCCCTATTTCCATCAGGTGTCAGATCTTGGTTAAATGGAGGGAGGAGGTTGTTAAGACCCTCATTAACCCATCAAAGTCAAACAAATGCATAAATTCCCAAGCTTTCAATTTACGACTACTTAATTTAGTAATCTTATGACAAAAACAAAAGTGCAATCTCGAAACAGTTACATGCAGTTTTTCCTCCATTACAGGTGGACCAAACTCGGCATGAAAAGACCACTGCCTGAAGCAAAAAAAATTTTTTACACTAATGGCAAGAGCACACTATTGTTTGTTCTTAACCGAGGTAACGTCGTGGTGTCTACGGCAATCAAAACTTCGCCAAAAATGGTTTCAGTTATACTTAGGGCGTGTCCGATTGACTGTATTACAGATCAAAATAAATGGAATAGTAGTACAGGGCGCACTGATTTATCCATTTTTGCGAGAGAATCTCTTTAACGTGCGGGAGAGTACATTAACGCCGATGACGTCATAGCCATTTGCCTTTATCTCATGTTTAACATTCAGATAAGCTCCTGTGCTATTTTTAATTTAGGTGGTTAACCGGTTTGACATGTTTTTTTTTTTTAGTTATTTTCAGATCGATGAATATCTTGGATTTTGGTTGGTTGACTAAAAACTAGGAAAAGTGTTTATTGATTAATTTTTGTTCTCGAAGGGGGAATAAGCAATAACTCGCCTGTGGCGAGTCTTAACGTAATTATGCAAATTCTATTTTCTGCCGCTTTCATTGTCCACTGCAGAATGAAACAAATGTTCCAGTTCCGGGTCACTCTCTCTTAGCGTGCGAATTATGCTTAGTCTGAGGGTGAAGGCAGACTTAATCTTTCAAGTTAAAAAAAAACAACATATTTTTTACTTAACCCTCCTTCTTCCTACTTCTCTGCAATTCAATCATTTTTACTCCTCCACAAATCTAGTTCCATTTTTCAAGCTTGCTTGTGTAGATAAACAACCCGCATTTAAGTAAGTTTTCATTTACTTACCCGTCAGCCTTTCCCGCGGGATCCTTAATTAATCCCCTCAAAATGGCATCCACACCTCCCTGACATGTCTCGTACAAGTACTGTGGATTTTCAAAGTCCAATACAGGAATGGGCCGAAATTCTGATTTTTCTCTGTGTTGGAAACTACGTTGATTGAATCGTCGAAACCACTCCTGAATCAAGGTGTGGCCAAATCGGTAGGCAGCCACGGAAAACCCAGCGGTCATTTGAGCATTAACTCTTCTGTTGTAGCCATTGAAAAACCTCGTTCCGGTGAGTAGCCTGAGACCAAACTTTGTGATCTGTGTAGTGCGGAAAAAAAACAAAACAACATCAAAAAACAAGAACAACAATTGCTTTCCTTCTATAATCAGAGCAACATGTTCTACTTTTAAATTTAGAGCGGGTCAGAGCATTCCTTTTTTATGTGGTTAGGAAAATAAAACAAAAATAGGAAAAAAAAAACAATATTGAACACGGCAAACATAGGATCCTCCAATGAAACCGACATTCAAATAATGTGAAACCACATCCTGTGAAAAAAAATTCCCATTGTTATGGTACGGCTTCTACTCTGTTCCTTAACTCGTATATAGGTTTAGTACATGACTTCCTCATATTTACTATGCTGCTGAAAATGGACTTTACTTCTGCCAGTTTAAACGCTTTAAGAGATTCAGCTTGAGTGGGATTAGGGTAATTCTCATGTTTTTTTTTTCAGGATCAGGGTTTTATAACCTGATTAGCACAGCTACAAGTTATAGCGGAGCTCCACGCGCGCGCTAGCGCAGCTCCATAGCTAAGAAAATTTGGTCATCTGTCTATCCGAGAAATATTGGTAGTCACGTGACCAAACGTCCGTCTGACCATCCGTCCGAACACCTGTCCGTCCGCACCACAGGGCAACCAATGTGAAATCTCACACTTTCTAGCTAGCGTGGGAGCCTGCAACCTGATATTGCACATCCATAATTTGGTCAATTGACAGATGTCAAAACAGGATATCTGCTGACCAGTATCTCATGACCGTATCAAGGTGTCGACCCTTCGAGGTTGCGTGTTTTTCTTAAGTTGTCCGCTGACAAGTCACTAGTTTTCGACTGATCGCAGGCTCAAATTCAAGTGGATTGTCATTATCATCATCACTATTGTTATTGTAATTATTATTATTTTTCATGCAAAAAACCTACCGTTCTCTCACTCAAAACTAATGGCAGGAATTCGTTGTATGTAATCACTTGCAATTGGGCTGCGACGATTCTTCTGGTCTCCTGGTAAATCCTTTCGGGTCCCCATCTTGTCCTTTTACGGAAAAACGTGGCGATGCGGTTGTGGTGGCGCACGAATATGGTATGGACTGAACTAAGACCTGAAAGTTACAAAATAACCCTAAGTTGAAGCTTCTGTGTTGAAAAAAGACAATTTTTGGCACTTTTCACCAAGACCATTGAACATCAAAGCAATACGGTTCTCACCTTGGTTCTCATTATTCCTACTTTCTCCTGCCAAAAAACACGGTCTGTTTGGATCTAGCGATGGACAAAAACTCTCCGGGGTCTCGGTACGTGCAGGTAGCAGATCCATAAACCTTACACCATCTGGATGCTCCATAACTCTTAGTAAGCCATTTGGCGCGCGAATCGAATCAGCAACCTCCTCAGTTGATCCATAAACATTAGAAGCATCAATGTAGGCTGTTAGAGTGTTTGTATGCTCTCGAGGGGCCAGTTTGCAGAAGGAGGCTGACTTGCTAGGAGCATCCCTCTCCAGTTCGATAAAATTAACTTCCCGATTCCGGAATATTGCATCGTCTCTAGGAATTCTTATGTTGACGCACTCGGGATTTTTGGTGGGTAGCTCGCAGTTAATGCCTTGGCCCTGGCCCAAAGTAAAATCGTGATCCGTAAACTGTGCAAAAATCATAGTCATGTGGGTCAGTATTGTAGAGTTCGGATTGGTTCGGTCCGCGTTGCTTCCATGGGCAAATCGACTTACGTCCCGCGCGTTCGGAAGCTTTCTACCATTTCTCGCCCGGCGAAGAGTTGAGATGGAGTTGCCATAATCAGCAGGTAAAAGTCGGTTGAATGTTGTATTGGCTGCCCCGTAAGAAGGATTACGTAAGTTGTTGCACGTTCCATCAATGGTTCGAAATGGTGCATTTGGATCACATCGTATGTTGATTGCAGGTACGGGGTAAACATTAATCGCTGCTCGGACGAGTTTTCTTCTGCACATCCCCCATTTTACATTCCTGATAAGCAGACAAATAAGATAACAATAAAGACTGCGAGAGAATTCAGAAAATAGGTATAAAAGGTTTGGATCAATTCAGGTTTCTAGGAAACTACCCACCTACTCCTCCCCTAACCCAACATTTTGCCCCAAGTGAGACACAAATGTTGACGTTGAGTTAGGGAAGGGGTAGGTGGGCAGTTTCCCAGAAACCTGAATTGATCCATAAGTTTTTGTTCCCCTAAAATTGTTGGAAAGTTATTTCTAGCAGATTTGCTTTGACGATGGAGATATAGTGCTATGGCAAGGATAGCTTGAGAAATTTTCCTAGCATGTTGAGGTAGGTTTATACGTGGTTCATAACCAAAAAATTACTAAATTACTTACAAAGGGAGTCTGCCGTTGATGTTCAACAACAATTGAATATGCCTTCGTTTGCAGAGTTCATACAAGAGACACGTGCTACATCTTTCACTCCTTTTTGCTGTCAGCCAGTCGGCGTCACTAATAAAGCTCTTTCCCCCGTGTACAAATGCCTGGTAATACTTTCTCATGGCTGTTTCTCGTTCCCTCTTTCGGTTCATTGGTCTCATGTATATATTCTTGCCAATAATGTTGGCAAGACGCCTAGCCTCACTTAGTATTTGGCGCTTTGTGGGAGGTGAAATATATCTTGCTGCCAATGGATCCTCGGCCAACTTCTCATTGTCGGTTTCACCAAAATCATCGTCGTCTTCTTCAGACAGGTTGTCATCGCTAATTTCATCTAAGGCAGCGATCTCACCCAGCGTTCCGATTTCGGGTTCGGCTGTTTTTATGTCTTCGACTGAGCCTTTAAGATCAGGTAAGTTAGAGAATGCCATTCCCAGGCTCAACAATACCACTAATTGACATACCAGAGAGCGAGTCGTCATTTTTAACTGAAGTGGATAGACAAATTTTATGTTAGTGTATGACGAAAACCAGCACAAAATGATAATGGTGATAAAAACTCACTTTCTGGTGTCATTATGACGCCGTTGTTTAGGCATAGAATGTAACATGGTAATTCAAAGTAGACAGACTGCAAATTATAGTAGTTGCTAAAAAATATATCTACGTGTCTCAACTGTTCACCAGTACGATGCCTAAAATGCGTGCAATTCCACAATTGGTTTCGCCTCCATTAAATCCTATACCAATTGCAGAACATTTTAGGAGGAGCCACCCCCCGTTAGCACAGTCGCAGACAACACTTATAAGTGAGGAAAATAACGCAAAGCAAAAGTAAGATGTTATTAAACGAACTAAATGTACACGCAACTTAAATAAATAAATAATGCACGCGCCCAAAATTAAATATTATATTGTAATAAAGCCAAGGAATGACAAGTCTCTGCCAGTCCAAGATATGATAAACAAATGTTTAAGTAGCCTTAAAGTAAAAGAAAAATTTCCAGCCGTAAAAACCTTTCCTTCGGTTGTCATTCATTTATTCTCAATCCACATTTAAGGAAAATTTTGAGACGGTCGGTTAGTCAGCTGGTTGGTTATCACACGTATCACGTCATTAGCAACATAAGATCAAGCCACAAAACGACTTTTTTGAGCTTAGAAGTGCCAAAAAGAGAAGTGTTAATTATAACTTGTTGATACCCCACGTATTTTTATTCTTACTTGAACGATCTTTATCAAAATTCAACATGGCAGCCATCCGGCTAGATTTCGAGCAGGAGCAAGTATTATAAGTGATAATTTCGCAGGGGAGATTTCAGACTTGTCTGGTTCTCGAGTTGACAATCCAGGCGTTATGATGATTTTAAAAGGTTGATAGAATAATAAGCTGGACATGCATGTGTGCTACCCAGGGAACTTGAACCAAGAGCCGACCCTGTAATTTTGTTTTACGTTACCGAGAGCAAAAACCATTCACAACAATTTATCCTTTTAGCATTCCATTTTTTTTTTCACCTTTTAAGTTAAAGGTTTTTTTTTAAGTTTGAAATGCCTCGAGAGTGTTTCCTAGTTATCGATGTTTTGTTTGTTGCAACTGACCATAGAATATCAACTTCAATGGTGATCGCAAAAGTTTTTGTTTAATTGCGCAGAATTTTAAGACTTCATAACAGAGCTCGAATTATATACGAACAGCATACGATTTTGCCTGTTTCTATAAAAACAATATTTACACACATTCTTGGGAATATTTATTTTTAATGTTTTGATTAGTTTATCACTAGGACTAGTCTAGACAGACTAGTGCATTGACCTATCTTAGGATTATTTTTATCATTTTAAAAAATCATCGTACTTAACTGTTAGGGTTTTTAAGATCTTTTTATGTGAAATACATATTTCACTTTGGTTTGAGTTAATTAGAAGAGATTGTTGTGCGTTTTAAAATGAGCTTCTGGCTCAGATGATTGAACAATCAATTTCTACCTCGATCCTTAACGCCTGATTGAATAAATTATCTCTCTCTTTAATCCCTTTTTCCACCGTTTTCCGGCTAGCGGTTTCGATTAAAATGCGGAAATTTTCTTCAGTATCTGTGTAAATACGTCCAATATCTTAAAAATCCTCACCCAACATTAGCATGAACGATCCGCGGAAAGCACAAAAGAATTCTGAAAAATCGCTTTCATTCGTCGTGAATTTGAAACAAGTCGTCTGGGTCACATTTGCGGGGGATGTTTAATTTACTGGGGAATAAAATTGGCTCAGCCCCTTCATAGAACAATCCGCATCGTGTTTTCTTTGATCGCGATGACACTCGAGCCGAGCAGGAGCTCATTAGGGGCTGCTATCTTAGTATACTAGAAAATTAAGATTAATTTAAACTAGCAAAAGAATGAATTGTTTTTTTTTTGCTCAAGGTCATAAATTGGTTTAATAAACAATTTGTTGATTTTTCTTGTGCGTGTTTTGCACAAGAAAGTGGAAATGGCCTCTATTTTCCTCAAAAATTTCCATAACCCATTGTCACGTACATAACGTCATATCGTAACCACTGCAATACAAAACAAAAGACAAGGAAAAATGATGCACAGCATGGCCAAGTGTTTCACCCCAATTCTTATCAAGACGGTAAATGATTGAGAGGATAAACTAACAAAAAGACTATTATATTGAAAAAACCCCATTTCAAACCATGCAATACTTTTCCAAATGGTCAACGCAATGAGGAAGTGTTCTGAAACCGCTGTATGGAGAAAACAATAGGCCATTGTCATTATGACGACAGATAGGTAAAATGACATCATTTGTGGTAGACAACAACAAATAACTAAAACTACCACAATCCTCAAGTTTGGGTTATTTTCATGTACAAATTAGGGCAACTATTTTTTAAATCTTAGCAAGATACATACAATAAAGAAAATATATAATTTTATATAAAAGAAATTGAATTCTGGTGGTTGTAGTTAACTGGCGTGATCATCAAGAAGACGGCCTAGGTATCCATGTTGTTAAGGGACGGACCATTAGAAAAGTTATGGGGGGGGGAGGGGAGTTTTCGAGCCGCAGGAATTTTTTTTCGTCATCAAATTCCTTGTATGAATTTTTTTTAGGCTATAGCGTGAACATTTTTTTAGGATTAATTGGCGTGCAAGAATTTTTTTTCATTTAATTTTCCCTTGCGCGAATTTTTTTTTGTACTTCGCCCGCCCCCCCCCCCCCCCCATAAGTTTTCTAATGGTCCGTCCCTAATTCAGACCACTTCGTATATATGGTTTCTACAAAGATTTTTCATAGTTAAAAATGTTTTCAATTCTATACTGATTATAATATTTTCAAATTTATTTCCCCGAATTACAATCAATGGGATTCCCTCACGCTATCAGGTATTGACAGCTTTAGGAATGTTTTCATCTATCTATTACGCTTCTGGATGGACACAACTTTCCGAATCCCTGCTTCATGTTAATTACCAAAATGATCAAGGAGGAACTTAATTAAGTTCTATCAGTCAATACTAAAAATATTCAGCTAAAGTTAAAGACTTTGACAAAAGGTAACAAATTTCAAGTTTGAACTGGAGAGACAAACACGAGACTCAGAGACTCGGTAACCAAGTTTTTTGTGTGTTTCTTGTTGCGGTGAAATGAATGACCTTACTTTTCATGTTAGATGTCGTTTTGGCTGCTATAATAACACTTTCGATTACGGTATTCTTTACAGTAGAGAAATACTATTAGCTCTTCGTGCACTAACTTAGCATTTTATTTGTATCCCGAAGTGCCGCACTAACTGACTTTTTATGATCTAAATTGCCTAAGTGAATAACTGAGTTATCTTTCAGATTCTACTCTATTGCCTAAATGTAAACCGAGGGGAGGCGGGTACGAATTTGTTCATTATGGAATAGACAACAAGAGACCACAAAGACAGAAAGAGAAAACCGAGATTTGCAAACTTCTCAAGTCAGGTGTTGATCAGGTCTATATTGAACAAGATACAGCTATTCAAAAACTAAAAAAAAACTGAGACATATATAGACGACTGGACGGTGTTTCCAGCAATCCATACATCTCTAAGTAAATTTTTAGGTTTTTAAATAGCTGCGTTTTGTTCAATATTGACCCAATTAACACCAAACTTGAGAAATTTGCAAAACTAAAGGACTCGTACACAGCCCTGCTCGGTTTAAAATTAGGCAATAAAAGTATTTAAAATTGAAGGCAAGGCTGATCGGACAACTGTGGATGGGTAATTTATTTGCCCAATATTTCGGAACTAGCCCTGACGAAAGGTGGTTTTGTCTAGTGGAAATATTGGGCAAATAAATTACCCACCATAGCTGTCCGATCAGCCTTGCCTTCAATTTTAAGTGTTTTTCTACATTGCTGATCTACACCGAGATTCGGCTTTCCATCGCTGCTGTTTGTCCCAGTGGTCCTTGCAAGAATTGTTCGCTAATAAAAGCATTCCTCGCACACGTTATTAAGCGCATTTGATCATATCCCATGGAAAGTTGCGCTATATAAGTTTTAATTGTTGTGATATTATTATTGTTATTAAGTCAATCGTTCCCTTTCATGAGTTGCGCGGCATGCTGCGAAGTGCATAAGAACTCATATCTTTTATATACCTGATTGAGAAAACGTTGTTTTTTAAGTACAAACCATGAACGATAAGGCCTCAAGGATTTGCAAAGAAATTTGAATTTGTAATGCCACAACGTTTTATTTAAATCAGGTGTAATATATGCTATTACTAAATGTAGTGTACAAATATTCGTGATATTTTTAGCCTCCTTAATGTTGTAGATATCATTTCACTTTTTTCAGTTTATTGATATAGCCATTTAAGTAAATGTGATCCAGATGGATTAAACTGACATGTATCATTTTCATAACAGGTATGTGAACGACTATTTATCACAAGCGAGCACTGCACAGAAACCTGTTCAAACACTTGAAGATCCAAACTGCCCAATACAACCTAACATTTCATGACACTTTTGAGTTCTTTTAGTTTGATTGCACACGGGTTTTCCAGTGGCTTTAATTAACTACAATTTGCATAATTATACGAATGTTTCCATTTATTCCTAAGAGTGCACTTGAATTGGAAGGCCAACAGTATTGCATCAAGGGCAGTCTTCCTGATTTGTTTATGTCCCTTCAGGGCGACATTTTCAGCCCACTCCTCCTCTCAAAGAAAATTCCTAGGTTTGTTAACAGCAGGTATCCCTTGTGCTGCTGACAACGCTAATTCAAGCTTTGCAGATGACTAAAACATCCAATGGGTTAGTTATGGTGCTAGTGAGAGTATTTCCCTTTAAGTTGATGTCCCTCAAGGGCGACATTTTCAGCCAACTCTTCTTCCCAAAGAAAATTCCTAGTTTTGTTAACAGCGCAGTATCCCAGGTGCTGCTGACAACACTACTTCAAGCTTTGCAGATGACTAAAACATCCCATGGGTTAGTTATGGTGCTGGTGAGAGTAGGAGTGTCGTTACTGGCAAAATACGATTCAATCGCTTAAATTACAATTTTCTACTTTTAACACAACCAGATTATTCTATTATGGGTTTGCTTAAGGCAGGCCGCGGCCCGCGGAGGCCCTGTGAACCAAGGGCCCACTCGCCCGATCCTGACTTTCAACAGACATTTGCACAGCGTTAAACACAACGTAATACATATGTAAGTACTTTAATTATGGTAAGTTTTGATTAGCATTTCTTTGAAGAAAAACGCATCACACCTGCCGCAAATTGTATCAAGTCAAATCGTGGACAAAATGTTCGAACCGTCGATTCATGTTGTCGCTTCGTTGTTTTGTCGTTTCTTTGTGTCACTTCGTTACTTCGTTCCGTCGTCTCGTCCACCAATTCGTCCCGTCGTCTCGTAGCCCCGTTGACTTCGTTCCCTTGTTTGTCACTCGTCTCGTTGTTTCGCTTCTTTGATGTTTCCTTTCGTCGTTTCGCTTCGGCTATTTGACCGCGCTAGCTTATGAACCAGAATAGGTATAATTCACCCATGAATTACATGAAGTAGTTGACTTACTGGGAAAAATGGCGAACTTGTTAAGGGATGAAGAAATTGAAAACCTACCTCCGCCAGAGGGTACAGTGTATTTTCAACCGCGTACACGAACAGTTCGATGAGAGTGAGAGTGAAATGAGCTATCTCATTACACATTTTGACAAAGTGATATGTTTTCTTTTACGAGCTTCTTCCTCATTTTACGTTCCCACCGAGTTGGAAAGTTTGTTGCCGAGAGCTCATGAAATAACTGTTGCCGTTAGTGTCGATGAAAGATCATTTCAAAAACGATTGTTCCAGTTTACAGGATGTTGAGGGCATTCCTTAACAGATATTCCAAAGGAAATGCTAGAGCTTTGTCTTGAGCATTAGAAGACGTCTTGCAAAAGCATACCATACTTACATCCCATGGTCCAATTGTGCATCTGTCAGACAGCTATGCCTTTCGACATGAAGCTGAAATCCTTATAGCGTCTTCTAATCGTACACTGTTTTTTTACGCGGTTGAAAATGAACTGTACACTCTGGCGGAGGTAGGTCTTCAATTCTTCAGCCCTTGAAAAGTTCGCCATATTGCCCAGAGAGTCAACCACTTCATGTAATTCATTGGTGAATTATACCTTGTTTTGTTCCCAGGCTACAACCAATTGCAAAAGATGTGAGGACACTGTGCCGTATTTTGGCTTAAATGGTCTGTCCATGATCTTGTGCTTGTGATCCCCCTCCACCCCTTATCAAAGCTGCAAGCAATAGAAGACCATGCTCAAGACTTGGAGGAACATCTTGGAATGGAAGGGTGGAGGGAGGTCTGTATTATGTCTCACAGACCTGTGACCAGCAGCGATTTGAAGTAAGAAAGGTCGTTTTTCTTCGGAGTGTCTTAATATTTTTGCAACTGGTTGTGGCGCGGTCAAATAGGCGAAACAAAACAACGAAACGAAACATCGAAGAGACGAAACGGCGAGACGAGTGACAAATCGAAACAAGGAAACGACGACAGCGGAGCGAAGGGACGATGGGACGAAGCAACGAAGTGACAAAAAGTAACGATGAAACAACGAAACGAACATTTTGTCCACGATTTGACTTCATAAAATTCTGACCCTAGCAATTAAGGACAACTGTTGTTAATCTTCCTTTTGACAGTACTAGGGACTCCACTTATATATGTCCAGAAATACACGAAATGCAAATCTGGCAAAGATCGCCAGAGGGTTAGCGAAAATTTAAAGGAGATTTCAAGAGGTGCTCCTTGAAGAGTGGCCTTGTTGACGTAAATGGCAAATGTGACAAAAATGGCGAATCTGGCAAAAATGGAATTTTTGCCATGTGTTTGGCAAATATTCCAATTATATTGAAGAGTGGCGATTTTTACGAAAACGGCGAAAACTTGCTAGTAAGGGTGAATCTGGCAAAAAAAACGCCAAAGGTTTGAAAAAAATTTAAATGAAATTATCTCTTGGACATACCTCGAGATTTGGGCTAGCTCCTCACTCATGCAAAATATTTCAGTTAAGTCTTATAATAAAGAGGGGTGACTGGAAGTACAATACAAACTATCATGAGATACTCCCAAAAACCAAGTTATTGCCAGTTTCTCACTTTATAAACTAAATGATCTAAATTTTCATTTTCGAATTTCTAGAGACAGTGTAATATTTCTGTTAATGATTTTGTCCAGCGTAGCATTCAGCTTTAGATTTATCTGATCCCCAAGTGCCGAGTGGTTATTTAAAATTGCCTTTGTAAATAATGGGTCAACTAGTAGTTTCTATTTTGGCTCAGTCACCCCTATTATTTTAGCCTGCCATGAAGACGTTGTAGAGTCTTCATCACCCTTTCCAATTCTCACAATAACGTTAACACCTAAAGCAACTGGAATCTGTTTACGCTTCGCGTAAAACCTTTAAAAAAACTAATAGATTCTGTTTCCAAATAAAGCGCGTAAATATTCGTGATATTTTTAGCCAGCTTGATTGATACTTTGCATTTCATTTATTTCCCAGATAGATGACCGTTTAAATGGAAAAAGATCCACATAGATTTAATCCTTGATATGGTTTTATATGTGTGTGTGTTCGTAGACGACAATCAAAAAGACTACTGCTCAGGGGCTTATAAAAAAAGTTAAAAGTCCTAAAAGGTTCGATATTTTGACTGCCAAACACAACAAGGAAGTGTTCTGAAACATCTCTAAGAAACCATATCGTTTTTGCTTGGTTTCGTTTTGAATGCTTTGAATTTAGAACACTTATTTTTGGTTCATCAACTGTTTGGCACCATTGATAACAGAATGTCTAATAACTTGTAATCTTTCCCTCGAGTCTTACGCAGATATCCCTTTTGGGACATCTCATTTACCGAGTCTTTGTCTACGGATCTCCCTTGTGTAGCTGGCAATACTACTCAAAGCTCTGTACACTCATAGTTAGCATCAGTGATGCCATTTCCCGGCCTACAAACCAAGCTGGATAGCCTGCAGAACTGCTGTCGTGACTGGCAAATGAACTTCTTTAGCTCCAATTGCCTCCGGTTTCGACTTCTTCATGTACATTGTAACTTGTCTTAAAAAGTTCACAGAGAAAAATTATTCGCGAACTTAAATGAACCGATTGTTCTGAGAATAATTATAATCTTACGAGGACCTCTCGTTTGGCAGATCTCACCTCAGTTTTATATACGAGCTTATTGTTATTTGCGCCACATCCTCGAATCAATAGGAAATATTTAAACTAAAGCTGGAAGATTTACAGAAAGGACATTGGAGGGGCAATACTACTGTACCTACCACGAGAGACTCACTAAAACCAAGTTATCACCTGCTTCTTATTTTAGTGAAATGAATGATCATACTTTAAATTTTAGGTGAAATGTAAGCTCCTATAATATCCCTTTTGATAATTCTTTACATCAGAAAAATAAAATCAGCTTTGCGCGCAATAACTCAGCATTAGATTTGTATCAGGAAGTGCCGCACTAAATTGTTTTATAATAATTAAAATTACTTACCTAAACAATGGAGTAATCCCCCTAGTTTCTATCCGCTCGGTTATCTCTATAATATAACGCTCGAAGCAGATGTTCTTGTTGGTTTGAAACCGTTCCTTGTCCTTACTTGGCAGTTACAAAGATAAGATGTAATGCTCCTGAAAATCTGTTTGCACTAAATGTTGCGCTGCCTAAATACCTAATATATACAGCTGGAATATACGCTGTACTTAATTGTACTGCGTAAATATTCGTGATATTTTTAGCCTTCTTGCGTTGAAGATGTACTTCACTTTTTTTTTCCCAGTTTGTAGATATAGCCTTTCAAACGAAATATGATATACATGGATACAACTAGATTATATCGTATAAGAGTGTGTGACCGAATTGATTAAAAAAAAAGTATTGCAGGGATTGATAAAAAAAAAGGAAAAAAAAAACGCGAAAAGTCTCGATTACGATCTGTCCAATGCTCAATACAATAAGGAAGTGCTCTAAAACCTCTTTAACGCTTCATATCGTTTTTGCTTTCTTTTGGTTGACTGTACACCAGTTTCGTAGTGGTTTCAAATTTTGACCTTGAATATTTGAGTGTCCCTGTTTTTCTAGCGCACTTACTTCAGATGGCCAGTAATAGCGCATCAATATTAGAGTATGTAATGATAATACGTCTTCCTGATAAATTGGTGACCCTTAAGGGGGGAAAGGGGCGTCTCCTCTTCCTTTTTTCAAAAAGACCATACCGTCAGGTTGAAACCCATTTCTTAAAGGGTTATTTTAGAGGTGTTACTGAGCGGATAGAAACTGAGGTCATGTTTATTCCTTTTTTTGGAAGGAAACTTTGTAAAAAGAAGGGGAAACTATTTCCTGAGAGTGGCACTTCAGGATGTAAGTCTAAAAGTGAAATAGTGCGCGTATTAGCGAATACTATTTTTCCGCTGAATAAAATATCAAATAGGATTTTATTTTAAGAAAAGACGTTTTGAATAATTGAGTCATATTCCCGTAGGGTAAAAAAAGATTGTTGGCTACACATTTTTTGTATAGCTTGGGTGATTCCTGATGGGAAAGTTTCGGTACGTTGGTTTGAACTTGTTTCTCCACTGTTGGATTATTAGGCCTTCAATTATTCTACGCTTGTGAAAAGTTGGGACGTACAAAGTAAGGCAAATGTTGATATCGATTTTCAAGTGTAGCTTCATAAATCATCTAGCGAGAGTGGAAACCAATTTTATAACTAAATATCAGGGTATCTTTTATGTGTCAAGCCTAACGCCTTTAGAGCTATAACACTGCATTTCCCGGTCGGTTTGTAGTGAAGTACCATTAGTGAAATTCTGTTGATGACCCTAAAGAATTTCGAGTCGTCGAGGGGTGCACTAATATTCACTGCTGCAGGGATTGATAAAAAAACGCGAAAAGTCTCGATTACGATCTGTCCAATGCTCAATACAATATAAGGAAGTGTCCTGAATCCTCGTTAACGCTTTATATCGTTTTTTTCTTTATTTTGGTTGACTGTACACCGATTTCGCAGTGGTTTCAAACTTTGACCTGAGATATTTGAATGACCCTATTTTTATAGAGCACGTAATTCAGATGGCCAGTAATAGCGCATTTATCAGAGTATGTATGATAATACGTATTCCTGTTTAATTGGTGACCCTTGGGGGGGGGGGGGGGGGGAAGGGGCGTCTCCTTTTCCTATTCTATTTTAACGATTTCCCTAGTGCAGCAGTGAACATTAGTGCACCCTTTGACGACCCGAAATTCTATAGGGTCATCAATAGCATCCCACTGACGTTATTTCCCTACAAACCGATCGGTAAATGCAATTTTATAGCTCTAAAGGCGTCAGGCATCACACATAAAAGATACCCTGATTTTTAGTCTCGCTTGCTTTGAAAAGCGAGACTCTTAAAATGCACTGTTTTTTTTTTTTATTGTCGGAGCTAGTTTGTAGGCCCCGCGTTCCCAGCGAAGACCGTGGAAACTGGGGATAAGAATCGTGACGACTTTCATTGTATGGAAATGAGTCTCGTGATGAGAATGCAGTTTATTTCGGCGATGACTGAAATTACGCATGTAAGTCTGGCATTGACGTAATTTTCCTCGAATGGAGGCCCTTGATTTTCGTGTAATTATGCACGACATGCAGGCACATCTCCAAGCAGGATAAGAAAATGTTATAGCGAGGAAATCGTCAGGATTTTGTGGCTTTTTAAGGCGTTACGTTTCTCAGAATATTGTCGCAATTACAGGAAATGTACGGTTACATAGATTCACTTTGTTTTATGTATTTAATTGATAGATTTTCGCAGTTGTTACGATGTGAAGTCGTGTTGCACTTCATAAATACTTGAGATATGAAGTATCCACTGTCACGTAATTTTTACGTGCGCACGTGCGTACAATTTGTGTTCGCAAATAAAATAAAGGCAATGTATGAAAGGCTGCACGTACAATTATGTAAGCGTAAAAGTAGAAACTCGCCTAATTTGACGTTTAATCTCAATACTTTATGTCTTACCTCTATTTGATTTACGTGATTAAAATTTACGTGTGTTAACGTGCGGAGCCAAAAACGTATCAGTGGAAATCCACCCTATTCTTGTTAGTTATAAAATTGGTTTTCACTCTCGCCAGCTGCTTTATGAAGCTGCAATTGAAATCGATATCAAAATTTGTCGTGCATTTGTACTTTTTACGTCCCAACTATTCACAAGTGCAGAATAACTGAAGGCCTAATAATCCAGCAGAAGAGTCCAAGTCGGGACAAACAAGTTCAAACCAACGTACCGAAACTTTTCCGATCAGGAATCACCTTAAGCTATAAAAAAAATGTGCAGCCAACGTTCTTTTTTACCCTACGAGAATATGACTCGATTAGTCAAAACTTATTTTTTTAAATAACATCCTGCTTTTTATTTTATACAGTGGAAAAATAGTATTCCCTACTACGCGCAATATTTCAGTTTTAGACTTATATCCTGAAATGCCGCTCCCAGGAAATAGTTTCATATTTTTTATAAAACTTTCTTCCAAAAAAGGGGTAAAAATAATCTGTTTCTATCTGCTCAGTTACACCTCTAACATAGCCCTTTAAGAAAGTGTTTCAACCCGCTTTATGGGACTTTTTTAAAATATTCTTATATTTTTCACATGACGTCACCAAAATTCAAACAAAGAAACTATCGCTTCTTCTGAGTTTCTACTTTCATGTGGTATTAAAGCACCTTATAACCTTTATACAAACAAATGTTCGGTTCAAAAGGGTTCTTCGTTTTGCGATACAGGACGCTTGAATTTCCAGGCTTTTGCGTGACGCGGCATTGAGCTGACGGCCAGGATAGCTCATATTTTATGTGGGTTAAAACATTACCGATTTTGGGAGATTTTGATATCTAAACATTCCTTGTCTCAGAATGAATATTACTTAATCTTTATGAGTTCCTCAAGCGAAGAATTCACGCATTAGTAGGAAAACTCAAAAACAGATGTTTCTATTGGTTTCCGGCGGCCATAGTTGTGGCCCTGAAAGGGACACAAACATGGCGTCTCCATACAAAGCTTTGTAATTCTGGATAAAACGTTTCTCTGAATATCGCGCATATGAAATATTGTACAGACTTGATTCTTGGAGAGCCTTTTTGTATACTTACCTTCTTTCATTTCCCAGATTCTAGACTTTCTGTATTAAAACGTTTCCATTTTTATTTTTGATGGCGTGACAGTGAAAACCACCAATAGTAATTTGACTACAACTATGAGAATTCTTTTCCTTTTTGATTTCTTATTTATTTATATGTCGATGAAACCTACTTAGTCTAGACAAAAAAATAAGACTGGAAGATTTGATATATATTTGTAGTGGAAAGACGTCATCGCGCAGTTGTCCTCAACTTAATTTGCACTTTGTACGATGACGTCACTTGACAACAATAAAGTAATTATAATTGCCTAATTTCATACCGCTCGAGAGCCTGGCATTACCGGATTTTCCCGGACTTTTTAAATTCCGGATTGAAAATGGCTTCCAAAATAGAAGGTAAAACAAAGGTCATTGCATGCAGTTGAAACGATATTAAAGGCCAGATTACTCCAGAAAGTTAATATTCTAAAGCTAAAATTTTGAGAAAAGAAAGATCTAATCGGAGACTCCCGCTACTTGGAAGTATTGGAAGGATTCCCGAATTGTTCGACAAAAAATTTGAACAAAGAACCGTCGAGTTTAGCTCTTTTTACGGGCTGGATCCGACCGAATATTGGGGAATGATTTTACAAACCGTAAAATAAAAACTACCAAAAAGCGAAACACGCCAGAGTGACCCTGAGTGAAAGGGTAACATTGTATATTAGGTCGGCAAGGCTTACATTAGTTTTTCTCCCCGTCGCTGCGTACGGTCTTAGTAGAAATCCTAAAGATCAGACCGGAAACAATTCTCACTAAACATGGATAAAAGCAAGTATACTTCAGTCTTACTTGAGAGGCATTTCTCGTCCGGTAACACTGCAGTTCCTATAATTTAGGCAATCAGCTTGTAATCACAATCAAGAATGTCACGTACATCTACCTTTTGGCTACAATCGGCGACAAAATTGTTGAAACATTGTACTTAAATAGGGTAGTTTCGGAGAACAAAGGAATCCGCACCCCTCCCCTGTCCCCTCCATTCAAAGTTGGGGTGTTTGTTGTTTTCTATAGGCAGCTAGATCAAGGGCACAACATTGCACGGAGGGGATGGGGGAGGAAAGCTATATTCCCTCCTTTTGAAGTTAATAAAACGTAAAAAAGCCCAGTTTTGGGCGAAGTGTCTCAACTCATTTTGTCGCCGATTGTAGCATGCAATGAGTATAGACTAGTTCCTTATCTCCCTTCATATGAACAACACTAGGTTTAACATACATAACGCCACAAAGTTCACTACACTTAGTACCTTTCACGGACATTACTCTTTTCCACGACGGGAATAATCCAGGTAAGCCCTTCTGTACTGCCCTTTTAAGTTTTGCTCCAGCGTACTAAGGCTACGATCGGTACGTGCACAATCACATCTGTGTTCTTTCCTGCAATGATCCACTACTTCTCATATGCGGGTAGAATTAAACAGAGGGTCCTTTGCTGTACCGTAGAAAATTTATAATCATGTTTAGTTCGAGCGACCTGTTCATCGAACAATTGCTTGCACTTGCTGAGTGTTGGCTCCTAAAGTTTAGCTTCAGGCATGGCAGAAATACTGCATCCCTTCCTTAACTAAGTTTAGACAGATTCTCCGAGGGAATATTGATCAATATTTCTTCGAAAAAGATTGTTTTCGTTAGAGTTTTCACGCCGACTATCCGCCATTTTGAAACTGGACTTTTTAAAAAGTCCGGGAAAATCCGGTAGTGCCAGGCCCCCGCGCGGCATGAAATTAGGCAATAGTTGTTGTGAACATACGTAATCAACGCAAAAATGGTGTATTATATCCAAAGGTTTTGGAACAATTTAATAGGACGCGTAAGCAAAACGACTTTTGAGCGACGCCGGTCAACCGAAAATGGGATTTTTGCATTCTTGGGCGTCAAGTTTGCCCAATGTTTTGAGCAAATAGTCTCTATAAGAGTAAAGAAACTTGGCTACACAAATCTAATAGCGTCAAGACAAATTAAAGGGGCAAAGGCCTCACTTCCGGTTGACGTACGTCACGCAAAAACGTCTTTGTTGAAGCTCATTGTTGCATTGGAAACATCGCACCTCAAGCCTTTTCCACGTCGTTTGATATTTACTCCTTTCCCTAGTCTTTCTGACAATCAAATTCACATTTTCATAAATTTTCACTGATCACCATTGAGGTGACGTTTGGCAAGGATATTTGCACACCGTTTTACCAGTGGTTTTAAACTTACAATGGTATATATTTGTGCCGACTATCTTTAACTCGGGAACTGTAAGCGAGTTTTATAGGGACCTCTTTTGAATATCCAGTTTTAATACCCTTACAAAACCACGAATTATTTTAAACGTAGTTTGAATATCTTTAAACGTGTTTTGATACAGTTTTTCGGAGACTATACAGATATACATGTATTTCAATCTCCTTCAAAAAGATTTTAGCCTTGTCCGAACGCTATAAAACTTTAACCAGTAACTGACTTTGGATTAAAGTACAATCGTCACATTGACTAGATATTTTTTTGTACTCAGAACAAACACGTCTGTTATACCACATCCACAGAAGTGCTCGGTGCCTCAACCATTTTTTAAGTGATTTATCCAGTTAACACTTGGTAGATTTTAAATGATGGTGGCCATCGATTGTATTCCTAAGCTGATCTATCCATAATGAATTATATTTCTCAAACTCATTAATAATTCATAAAGAAAATTCAAAGGAAATTAATGTTTAATGAGTGTTTGGATATCGGATGAAAAACTGCTCATTTTTGCATCCTTAATTTCTCCTTCAAAAATGATTTTGTTTGAGAAGAAATATCAAACATTCGACACAGTGTTTCATCACCAGATGAAACACCTCGAAGTTGGTCAAAAATACTCCGCTGCGCGTCGTATTTCAACTCTCTTCTCGGTGTTTCATCTGGTGTTGAAACACTGCATCTCATGTTTGATATATTACATGAAGCACAGAGGAAGAAGACATGAAATATAGATGACGTACAAATGAAGTAAAGATGAAAAACAAATCAAGTAACAAATTAATAATAGATGAGGTACAGATAAAGTAGAAATAAAAGTACAGGTGAAGTACAAATGAAGTATAGATGAGGTACAGGTCACATTCCACAGGTCCAATAACATTGAAGTCACCTTTTGATTGATTAAGGTAACTAAACTAAATAATTTTTTCTGTTGCTACATTGATGTATTCGATCACATCACCATAATCTTTTGCCTAGTAGCTTTCATAACCTCTTTTTAGGTAATAATCAGGTTCACCATTATGAAATTCGGCTGGCCTCTCAGTATAGACCTCATTTTTGTAGAACTAATATTAGGCAGCTGAGTATCCTTTATCGAGGACCAACAATCTGGAATTTGTTGCCAATTTCACTAACCAGGTGTAAATAAATATAAATTTTTTTAAAGTATGAGGAAAATTATCTCATTTTTGTTTTCTGTGCACTCTGCACTCAAGTAATTAGTAACCTAGCTTAAGGAAACCTATTAATATAAGCCCACAGCTTCTTTAGGCTTTCTTGTCACATTAACACATTTTTAGCCTTTTTGTGTTGAAGATGTACTTCACATTTTTTCCAGTTTGTAGATACATGTATAGCCTTTGAGTCGAAATATGATCTACATGGATACAACTAGCTTATATCTTATAACTCCCATGATCGATTACGATCTGTCCAATGCTCAATACAATAAAGAAGTGTTCTAAAACTTCTTTAAAGCTTAATATTATCTTTGTTTTCTTCTGGTTGACTCAACACCGTTTTCGCAGTTGACCTTGGATATTTGACTGTCTCTATTTTTGTTGCGCACTTAATTTAGATGGCCAGTAATAGCGCATTTATTAGAGTATGTAATGATAATACGTCTTACTGTTAAATTAGTGACCCTTAGGGGGAAAAGGGCACCTCCTTTTCCTTTTTTGAGAAAGTCCCATACAGGCAGGTTGAAACCACTTTCTTAAAGGGTTATTTTAGAGGTGTTACTAAGCGGATAGAAACTGAGATCATTTTTACTCCTTTTTTGGAAAGAAATTTTGTAAAACAAAAAGTGAAACAATTTCCAGAGAGCGGCACTCCAGGAATGCAAGTCTAAAACTGATATAGTGCGCGTAGTAGCGAATACTATTTTTCCGCAGAACAAAATAGCAGATAGGATGTTATTTTAAGAAAAGACGTTTTGACTAATTGTGTCATATTCCCGTAAGGTAAAAAAAGATTGTTGGCTACACATTTTTTTTATAGCTTAGGTGATTCCTGATGGGAAAGTTTCGGTACGTTGGTTTGAACTTGTTTCTCCACTGTTGGATTATTAGGCCTTCAATTATTCTACGCTTGTGAAAAGTTGGGACGTACAAAGTAAGGCAAATGTTGATATCGATTTTCAAGTGTAGCTTCATAAAGCATCTAGCGAGAGTGGAAACCAATTTTATAACTAAATATCAGGGTATCTCTTATGTGTCAAGCCTAACGCCTTTAGAGCTATAACACTGCATTTACCGGTCGGTTTGTAGTGAAATACCATTAGTGAAATTCTATTGATGACCCTAAAGAATTTCGAGTCGTCGAGGGGTGCACTAATATTCACTTCTGTGGATAAAAAAACGCAAGAAAGTCTCGATTACGATCTGTCCAATGCTCAATACAATAACGAAGTGTCCTGAAACCTTTTTAAGGCTTTACGTCGTTTTTGCTTTCTTTTGGTTGACTGTACTCTTTTTCCTATTCTACTTTAACGATCTCCCTAGTGCCGCAGTGAACATTATTGCACCCTTCGGCGACTCAAAATTCTATAGGGTCATCAATGGCATCTAACTGGTAAATGCAATTTTATAGCTCTAAAGGCGTCAGGCATGACACATAAGAGATACCCTGATATTTATTAATAAAAATGGTTCCCACTCTCGCTAGCTACTTTATGAAGCTGCACTTGAAAATCGATCTCAATATTTGTCTTACATTCGTACTTCTTACCTCCCAATTATTCACAAGTGCAGAAAAACTGAAGGCCTAATAATCCAACAGTGGGGTCCAAGTAGTGTTAAATCTAAATTCAATTATGCCCATGAAACCCACGAAACAAAAGCTAAACAAGACTAAACAAACAAGACTGGAAGATTTGGTATTTGTAGTAGAATGACGTCATCGCGCAGATGTCCTTATATTAATTTGTACTTCGCACGATGACGTCCTTTGACAAAAATAAAGTAATTATAATATTTGTTATGAACATACGAAACCCTTGCAAAAATGGCGTATTATATCCAGAGGTTTTGGAACACTTGGTACAAAGACGACTTTTGAGCGAGGCCGGTCAACCGAAAGTGGGTTTTTTGCATTCTTGGGCGTCAAGTTTGCTTAACTTTTTGAGCAAATCGTGTCTATAAGAGTAAAGAAACTTGGCAACACAAATCTGGTAGCGTCAACGCAAATTAAAGGGGGAAAGGCTTTACTTCCGGTTGACGTGCGTCACGCAAAAACGTCTTTGTTCAACGTCATTGGTGCATTGGAAACATCGCAACTCAAGCCTTTTTTTCACGTCGTTTGATATTTACTCCTTTAAGTCGTACAACAACAACAAATTAATTCTTTGTACAAAAATACAAAAGTTGGATGGTTTGCCCCGCAAATAGCAGGAAAGCTACAATCGGCGACAAAACTAGTTGAGACACTTCGCCCAAAAGTGGGCTTTTTTACGTTTTATCAACTTCAAAAGGAGAAAATGTAGCTTTCCACCCCCATCCCCTCCGTGCAATGTTGTGCGGTAATGGGTTCATGATAACCGTCACGAATATAGAGATATTTAGTGACCACTTAGTGTACTATAGAGATATTTAGGGACCACTTATGTAATTGTTGTAGTTACTGTAGTTGGGATAGTTAGTGTAGTTAGCGTAGTTGCTGTAGTTGGTGTAGTAGCTGTAGTTACTGTAGTTAGTGTAGTTGGTGTAGTAGCTGTAGTTGGTGTAGTTGGTGTAGTTGATGTAGTTGCTGTAGTTGGTGTAGTTAGTTAATGTAGCAGCTGTAGCTGGTGTAGTTAATGTAGTTGGTGTACTTAGCTTAGTTGCTGTAGTTGGTGTAGTAGCTGTAGTTACTGTAGTTAGTGTAGTTGGTGTAGTAGCTGTAGTTGGTGTAGTTGGTGTAGTAGCTGTAGTTACTGTAGTTAGTGTAGTTGGTGTAGTAGTTGTAGTTGGTGTAGTTGGAGTAGTTGGTGTAGTTGGTGTAGTTGGTGTTGTTAGTGTAGTTGCTGTAGTTGGTGTAGTAACTGTATTTAATGTAGCAGCTGTAGTTGGTGTAATTGGTGTAGTTAATGAAGTTGGTGCAGTTAATGTAGTTGGTGTAGTTAGTGTAGTTGCTGTAGTTAATGTAGCAGCTGTAGGTGGTGTAGTTGGTGTAGTTGGTGTAGTAGCTGTAGTTACTGTAGTTAGTGTAGTTGGTGTAGTAGCTGTAGTTGGTGTAGTTGGTGTAGTTGATGTAGTTGCTGTAGTTGGTGTAGTTAGTGTAGTTGCTGTAGTTGGTGTAGTAGCTGTAGTTACTGTAGTAAGTGTAGTTGGTGTAGTAGCTGCAGTTGGTGTAGTTGGTGTAGTTGATGTAGTTGCTGTACTTGGTGTAGTAGCTGTAGTTAATGTAGCAGCTGTAGTTGGTGTAGTTGGTGTAGTTAATATAGTTGGTGTAGTTAATGTAGTTGGTGTCGTTAGTGTAGTTGCTGTAGTTAATGTAGCAGCTGTAGTTGCTGTAGTTGGTGTAGTAGCTGTAGTTGCTGTAGTTAGTGCAGTTGGTGTAGTTGGTGTAGTTAGTGTAGTTGCTGTAGTTCTTGTAGTTAATGTAGTAGGTGTAGTTAGTGTAGTTGCTGTAGTTGGTGTAGTTGCTGTAGTTGGTGTAGTTGGTGTAGTTGGTGTAGTTGGTGTAGTTGATGTAGTTGCTGTAGTTGATGTAGTTGCTGTAGTTGCTGTAGTTGGTGTAGTTGGTGTAGTTGATGTAGTTGCTGTAGTTGCTGTAGTTGCTGTAGTTGCTGTAGTTGGTGTAGTTGGTGTAGTTGGTGTAGTTAATGTAGTTGGTGTAGTTAGTGTATTTGCTGTAGTTGGTGTAGTAGCTGTAGTTGGTGTAGTAGCTACAGTTGGTGTAGTTGCTGTAGTTGGTGTAGTTGATGTAGTTGCTGTAGTTGGTGTAGTTGCTGTAGTTGATGTAGTTGGTGTAGTTGGTGTAGTTGCTGTAGTTGGTGTAGTTGGTGTAGTTGGTGTAGTTGCTGTAGTTGGTGTAGTTGGTGTAGTTGGTGTAGTTGGTGTAGTTAATGGAGTTGGTGTAGTTAGTGTAGTTGCTGTAGTTGCTGTAGTTGGTGTAGTTAGTGTAGTTGCTGTAGTTGGTGTAGTAGCTGTAGTTGGTGTAGTTAGTGTAGTTGGTGTAGTTGGTGTAGTTGGTGTAGTTGGTGTAGTTGCTGTAGTTGCTGTAGTTGCTGTAGTCGGTGAAGTTGGTGTAGTTGGTGTAGTTGGTGTAGTTGGTGTAGTAGCTGTAGTTTCTGTAGTTGCTAAAGTTGGTGTAGTTGGTGTAGTTAATGTAGTTGGTGTAGTTGGTGTAGTTGCTGTAGTTGGTGTAGTTGCTGTAGTTGGTGTAGTAGCTGTAGTTGGTGTAGTTGCTGTAGTTAGTGTAGTTGGTGTAGTTGGTGTAGTTGCTGTAGTTGCTGTAGTTGGTGTAGTAGCTGTAGTTGGTGTAGCAGCTGTAGTTAGTGTAGTTAGTGTAGTTGGTGTAGTAGCTGTAGTTGGTGCAGTTAGCGTAGTTGGTGTAGTTGCTGTAGTTGATGTAGTTGCTGTAGTTGGTGTAGTAGCTGTAGTTGCTGTAGTTAGTGCAGTTGGTGTAGTTGGTGTAGTTAGTGTAGTTGCTGTAGTTGATGTAGTTAACGTAGCTGGTGTAGCTAGTGTAGTTGCTGTAGTTGGTGTTGTTGCTGTAGTTGGTGTAGTTGGTGTAGTTGATGTAGTTGCTGTAGTTGATGTAGTTGGTGTAGTTGGTGTAGTTGGTGTAGTTGGTGTAGTTTGTGTAGTTAATGTAGTTGGTGTAGTTAGTGTAGTTGCTATAGTTGGTGTAGTAACTGTAGTTGGTGTAGTTAGTGTATTAGCTGTAGTTGGTGTAGTTGGTGTAGTTGGTGTAGTTGCTGTAGTTGGTGTAGTTGCTCTAGTTGGTGTAGTTGGTGTATTTGCTGTAGTTGGTGTAGTTGGTGTAGTTGGTGTAGTTAATGTAGTTGGTGTAGTTGGTGTAGTTGGTGTAGTTGGTGTAGTTAACGTAGCTGCTTTAGTTGCTGTAGTTGGTGTAGTAGCTGTAGTTGGTGTAGCAGCTGTAGTTAGTGTAGTTAGTGTAGTTTGTGTAGCAGCTGTAGTTGGTGTAGTTAGCGTAGTTGGTGTAGTTGCTGTAGTTGATGTAGTAGCTGTAGTTGCTGTAGTTGGTGTAGTTGGTGTAGTTGCTGTAGTTGGTGTAGTTGGTGTAGTTGCTGTAGTTGGTGTAGTTAATGTAGTTGGTGTAGTTTGTGTAGTTGCTGTAATTGGTGTAGTTGGTGTAGTTGCTGTAGTTGGTGTAGTTGATGTAGTTACTGTAGTTGCTGTAGTTGGTGTAGTTGCTGTAGTTGGTGTAGTAGCTGTAGTTGGTGTAGCAGCTGTAGTAATTGTAGTTAGTGTAGTTGGTGTAGTAGCTGTAGTTGGTGTAGTTAGCGTAGTTGGTGTAGTTGGTGTAGTTGATGTAGTTGCTGTAGTTGGTGTAGTAGCTCTAGTTGCTGTAGTTGGTGTAGTTGGTGTAGTTAGCGTAGTTGCTGTAGTTGGTGTAGTTGCTGTAGTTGATGTAGTTGCTGTAGTTGCTGTAGTTGGTATAGTAGCTGTAGTTGGTGTAGTTAGTCTAGTTGGTGTAGTAGCTGTAGTTGGTGTAGTTAGCGTAGTTGGTGTAGTTGCTGTAGTTGATGTAGTTGCTGTAGTTGGTGTAGTAGCTGTAGTTGGTGTAGTTGGTGTAGTTAGTGTAGTTGCTGTAGTTGGTGTAGTAGCTGTAGTTGGTGTAGCAGCTGTAGTTAGTGTAGTTAGTGTAGTTGGTGTAGTAGCTGTAGTTGGTGTTGTTAGCGTAGTTGGTTTAGTTCTGTAGTTGATGTAGTTGCTGTAGTTGGTGTAGTAGCTGTAGTTGCTGTAGTTGGTGGAGTTGGTGTAGTTAGTGTAGTTGGTGTAGTTGGTGTAGTTGGTGTAGTTGGTGTAGTTGGTGTAGTTGGTGTAGTTGCTGTAGTTGGTGTAGTTGCTGTAGTTGGTGTAGTTGGTGTAGTTGGTGTAGTTGATGTAGTTGGTGTAGTTGCTGTAGTTGCTGTAGTTGGTGTAGTTGGTGTAGTTGGTGTAGTTAATGTAGTTGGTGTAGTTAGTGTATTTGCTGTAGTTGGTGTAGTAGCTGTAGTTGGTGTAGTAGCTGCAGTTGGTGTAGTTGCTGTAGTTGGTGTAGTTGATGTAGTTGCTGTAGTTGGTGTAGTTGGTGTAGTTGATGTAGTTGGTGTAGTTGGTGTAGTTGCTGTAGTTGGTGTAGTTGGTGTAGTTGGTGTAGTTGCTGTAGTTGGTGTAGTTGGTGTAGTTGGTGTAGTTGGTGTAGTTAATGGAGTTGGTGTAGTTAGTGTAGTTGCTGTAGTTGCTGTAGTTGGTGTAGTTAGTGTAGTTGCTGTAGTTGGTGTAGTAGCTGTAGTTGGTGTAGTTAGTGTAGTTGGTGTAGTTGGTGTAGTTGGTGTAGTTGGTGTAGTTGCTGTAGTTGCTGTAGTTGCTGTAGTCGGTGTAGTTGGTGTAGTTGGTGTAGTTGGTGTAGTTGGTGTAGTAGCTGTAGTTTCTGTAGTTGCTAAAGTTGGTGTAGTTGGTGTAGTTAATGTAGTTGGTGTAGTTGGTGTAGTTGCTGTAGTTGGTGTAGTTGCTGTAGTTGGTGTAGTAGCTGTAGTTGGTGTAGTTGCTGTAGTTAGTGTAGTTGGTGTAGTTGGTGTAGTTGCTGTAGTTGCTGTAGTTGGTGTAGTAGCTGTAGTTGGTGTAGCAGCTGTAGTTAGTGTAGTTAGTGTAGTTGGTGTAGTAGCTGTAGTTGGTGCAGTTAGCGTAGTTGGTGTAGTTGCTGTAGTTGATGTAGTTGCTGTAGTTGGTGTAGTAGCTGTAGTTGCTGTAGTTAGTGCAGTTGGTGTAGTTGGTGTAGTTAGTGTAGTTGCTGTAGTTGATGTAGTTAACGTAGCTGGTGTAGCTAGTGTAGTTGCTGTAGTTGGTGTTGTTGCTGTAGTTGGTGTAGTTGGTGTAGTTGATGTAGTTGCTGTAGTTGATGTAGTTGGTGTAGTTGGTGTAGTTGGTGTAGTTGGTGTAGTTTGTGTAGTTAATGTAGTTGGTGTAGTTAGTATAGTTGCTATAGTTGGTGTAGTAACTGTAGTTGGTGTAGTTAGTGTATTAGCTGTAGTTGGTGTAGTTGGTGTAGTTGGTGTAGTTGCTGTAGTTGGTGTAGTTGCTCTAGTTGGTGTAGTTGGTGTATTTGCTGTAGTTGGTGTAGTTGGTGTAGTTGGTGTAGTTAATGTAGTTGGTGTAGTTGGTGTAGTTGGTGTAGTTGGTGTAGTTGGTGTAGTTAACGTAGCTGCTTTAGTTGCTGTAGTTGGTGTAGTAGCTGTAGTTGGTGTAGCAGCTGTAGTTAGTGTAGTTAGTGTAGTTTGTGTAGCAGCTGTAGTTGGTGTAGTTAGCGTAGTTGGTGTAGTTGCTGTAGTTGATGTAGTAGCTGTAGTTGCTGTAGTTGGTGTAGTTGGTGTAGTTGCTGTAGTTGCTGTAGTTGGTGTAGTTGCTGTAGTTGGTGTAGTTAATGTAGTTGGTGTAGTTGGTGTAGTTGCTGTAGTTGGTGTAGTTGATGTAGTTACTGTAGTTGCTGTAGTTGGTGTAGTAGCTGTAGTTGGTGTAGTAGCTGTAGTTGGTGTAGCAGCTGTAGTTATTGTAGTTAGTGTAGTTGGTGTAGTAGCTGTAGTTGGTGTAGTTAGCGTAGTTGGTGTAGTTGGTGTAGTTGATGTAGTTGCTGTAGTTGGTGTAGTAGCTCTAGTTGCTGTAGTTGGTGTAGTTGGTGTAGTTAGCGTAGTTGCTGTAGTTGGTGTAGTTGCTGTAGTTGATGTAGTTGCTGTAGTTGCTGTAGTTGGTATAGTAGCTGTAGTTGGTGTAGTTAGTCTAGTTGGTGTAGTAGCTGTAGTTGGTGTAGTTAGCGTAGTTGGTGTAGTTGCTGTAGTTGATGTAGTTGCTGTAGTTGGTGTAGTAGCTGTAGTTGGTGTAGTTGGTGTAGTTAGTGTAGTTGCTGTAGTTGGTGTAGTAGCTGTAGTTGGTGTAGCAGCTGTAGTTAGTGTAGTTAGTGTAGTTGGTGTAGTAGCTGTAGTTGGTGTTGTTAGCGTAGTTGGTGTAGTTCTGTAGTTGATGTAGTTGCTGTAGTTGGTGTAGTAGCTGTAGTTGCTGTAGTTGGTGGAGTTGGTGTAGTTAGTGTAGTTGGTGTAGTTGGTGTAGTTGGTGTAGTTGGTGTAGTTGGTGTAGTTGGTGTAGTTGCTGTAGTTGGTGTAGTTGGTGTAGTTGCTGTAGTTGGTGTAGTTGGTGTAGTTGGTGTAGTTGGTGTAGTTGATGTAGTTGGTGTAGTTGCTGTAGCTGGTGTAGTAGCTGTAGTTGGTGTAGTGGCTGTAGTTAGTGTAGTTGGTGTAGTAGCTGTAGTTGCTGTAGTTACTGTAGTTACTGTAGTTGCTGTAGTTGGTGTAGTAGCTATAGTTGGTGTAGTTGGTGTAGTTAGTTGAGTTGGTGTTAGTTGCTGTAGTTGGTGTAGTTAGTGTAGTTGCTGTAGTTGGTGCAGTTGATGTAGTTAGTGTAGTTGCTGTAGTTGGTGTAGTTGGTGTAGTTAGTGTGGTAGCTGTAGTTGGTGTAGTTGGTGTAGTTGCTATAGTTGGTGTAGTTGCTATAGTTGGTGTAGTAGCTGTAGTTGGTGTAGTAGCTGTAGTTGGTGTAGTTGCTGTAGTTAGTGTAGTTAGTGTAGTTGCTGTAGTTGCTGTAGTTGGTGTAGTTAGTGTAGTTTGTGTAGTTGGTGTAGTAGCTGTAGTTTGTGTAGTTTGTTTAGTAGCTGTAGTTGGTGTAGTTTCTGTAGTTGCTGTAGTTGGTGTAGTATAATTAGTAATTTTTTTTTCTGCGGTATTTTCGCACGTTTCATCACTCACAAACAATCATAAAAGCTAATTGTGATGGTCTGTACCTCGTGTAAGACTTTATATAATGTCCTAAGCCTATTAGGGACTGGATGGAATTGTGCTTATGGGGGGGGGGGGGGGGGATCGGGGGGTTGATCATTGATAGTCGGGGAGTAATGCAAAAGAAAGAGTCTCCAGAATTCAGATTTCCAGAGTTTGCATGTTTGCTGTAGTTCGACGTAGTTTGGTGTAGTGTCGATGTAGTTACTTTTTTTTAGTTGGTATAGTTGTAGGAATACGATGATGAGATTGTAATGTACATTCAATCACTTTTCCCCCCCTTTTTTAAGTTTTTCTTACGTTCTCGCTAAAGAACGTAGTAGATTGACGACGGCCAACTAGTTTTCTCGCCAAAATGACACTTGTTTATGTACTTAGTAATTGGGAGGATCTCGAAAACGTTCTGCTGATTCTTGAAACTTATTCTCTCTAACGGGTAATTAATCTTATATAATGATGATATTTGACATAATTTCATTGAAATTATATGATGTCTTCACCTTTATTTCCTTTCTCTTAATATTTATGTAATTACGCTACACAATGTCTGACTGCATCTAGCACTTGAAATTTACGTATTATCTTCATTTTAGCGCCGTTTTCCTTATTTCCCTAAAATCTATGGTCATTTAACCTCAAATAGTGACCTCACCGTAAATACTTTAAAGCATTGTCATTATGTGAAAGTTTTGGTGAATCGAGAGTGCGAATTAGTATTCGTCTACTTACACGATTAACCCTTGTTTGTTACTTCATTGTTACATGTAAGTAAAGATTTGAAATAAAACTATTTTTTGTTGTTCTTGCTGCTTTTGTGTTTGTTCTTTTCCTTTTTTATTTCAATAATCGACCTCCGAGTTAATTTGTGTGCTGTAGAGCGGTTATAAAAATCAATACATGAGTTGTAGAGCTTTGCGACTTTTCCTGGTTTCTTTTTACAAGATTTGATTCCCAACGACAGTAGGCAAAATTCCAAAATCATAAGTTCCAACACAGAAAAACTGCTACGTGTGTAATCCGCGCCTTCCCTTTGTAATAAAAATGGTTTTTCTGTTATTCTTTTAGTGAAAGATGTTTTAATAAACTTGCTTTTGTAGTTCTTTCTTTGCTTTGCTTTGGGTGAGTTTCTTCCGTTTCCACAGCTTTTGCATTTGCACTTATCCCCACATTTTATTCCCGCTTTCAAACATTTGCATCTGCTTGAGTACTTTCTTTTTCTCCCGATACTTTGTTTTGGTACCTCGCAACAGTTTAAAGTATTTTCATTTTTGTTGTTGACACCACAACGGCACTTTATTCGGATTTCCCGCATTGTCCTGCATTTTCCTACAAATTGGGGTCTTGAAAGTTCAATCAATGAATCATAATGACCACTTTCCTCTTGTGTAAATGCGAGATACAGCGGCACATTGGAAATAGCCTGAACTTGTGGCGTAACGATTGTCAAAGGCCAATCTGTTACTGACGTTACAAGGACAAGGGGAAGGTGGAGGACATTGGCTGCGGCAAGTGGCATAGCATCGCCAATACTCGCTGCAAAATGACCTGGCATTAGGAATCGTTTCGCTTCAGAATAATAGTCAAGGCCCGGTTGAACAAAGTGTTGGTATTGCTCGCTGTTACTTAACCATTCTTGAACCACTAATTGTCGCAAATTTCGTGCTATTTCGGTAATACTTTGTTGATTTTTGATTCCAAGTTTGTTGAATTGTTCTTCAACTTTTTCGTCGCATGTGGTCAACAAGTTCGATATCTGTAAAGCGAGCGAAAAAAAGAAGCAGTCCCCATCTTTTGGTGATGGTTGTCTTCTAAAACCCATATTTTCTGCACACTGATCAAGGATGCTTTGACTTGAATGATTGGTGTTATGTTCTTTATTCATTGACTGGAAAACCAATAGTGACCGACTGAAATCGTGACTTTCCAGTTCATCTAGTCCATTACCTTTTATGTTATTATAGATTTTGCTCGAAACGTCTGCTCTATTGATAATGGCTTCCAGCATCAAACTGTCTTGATCGGAATTAGATTCGTTGAAACTCAGGATATCAGCTGGTAAAACGCTTCTATTGGCATTCTTATAAAAGCCAAAATTCTCTTCTACATCGATAGTTTCCACTACTTCTTTTTTAGATCCCTGTTTTTCATCTATTTCAGTATTTATGAGATGAAAAGCTCTGGTAAACAGAGCATACGCAAGTTTAACACCTAACTTACTTCTTCCTGCAATTTTTCGAAGCTTTCTGTGTAGCCTTTCGTTTTTGTTTGTTCCACACCCAGGGGGAATCTCTGACAAGCAACCCTCCTTGATATGAATTTTAATATTTTCTATAGCTCGCAAAGATTTCTTGTTAAGTACCAGCCTTCTTCCTGATCTCATGCCCTTCCATTTTCTTTCAAAAATTTCAATGTTTTCTAATAGAGTTTCTGATGATGGCGTTTCTCTTTTCCTTGTTTTTCCGTTGTCTCCAGCGGTTCGAAAGACATTTCGATATTGCCTGGCTATTGCTTTTCGCCAACTCCATCTTTTTGGTATGGTGACCAAAAAGCGATTTATGGCATGGAAGAGATCTAGTTTAACCTGCAAGTGTAGGTCGTTGAAAAATGCTCTTAGTTTCTTTCGTATTTGACAGCAGTTGTCAACGTAAATTGCTTGAATTTGTTTTCTTTCTGCTCTCAGGCGACATGATAGTTCTCGGAAAAGAATTTCAGTTTCTTCCGCCTTCGTTGATTTAGTGAACCGCCATTTAATTACTTGGCCTTTCTCATTAAGAACACAAAATAGTGCATTGAAAACGTTAATCCACTTTCCATCTTCTTTCCGTGGATAACCTATGTTCATGACGGATTTGAATGTGTGATCTGCTGATATCCAGTCGGCTGTTGTCTTCTTGATGGAGCTGATATAATATTGTTCCCTGTTGTAGAATTCGTCTAAAAATATCATTTCTATAAATTTTGCCGATGGGTATACTGCTTCCTTTTTGCTGTGGTTAATCATTACAACACCAGTTCTTTGATAGATAGATTTGATTATGTTCTCAATTTTTTTAAATGACATCCCACGATCAACCATTGCACAAATTGCTTCTGATAAGGTGTAGAAATATCCACTTTTCACGGTCAATTTAAATGACACTGATTTATGCTCTTCTAGGAATTCCATGATAGAGATGTGAGTTGACACAAAACAGTGGTCACTGTCTTCGGTACAGCGATATCTTCTGGCCTTCCTTGGACTTAACTGTCTGCGAGTTCCATCGTTCCACATGGTTGAGGTTTTCAACTTTCCAGGTTTTTGGTCAAGAACGCAATATGGACAACAGAACCCCTTGAATAAATCAGGAAATTGTATCAAAGGGTCCCATATTATTACTGGTAACATGGGCGATGGTGTATATGGCCTCTCTGTGGCTTTAACATCTTGCACAGCAGGATAAACCACTCTTGGTTGAAGAATCTGTCCAGATTCTATCTCAGACAAGTATTGTCCAAGCAACTTACTGATAAAAGATTGCATTTCCATTGGAACGGTTCCGGCATCACTTACGAAAACAACCGAGGCCAAAGTCAAGCCCGAGAGCAAAAGAGACAACATCTTCATGATAATTATACTGTAATAGCTTGCATCTCATTTAATATGTTAAGGACATGAGTAGATGGTTTGTTTACACAGATTGTTACTGCAAGTTAAAACATTAACATCCACCATTGTTTCAGGTTGCGAAATCATTAGAAATCATTTAGACAAATATTGGAAGGACTATTAGAAAAGTTATAGGGGGGGGGGGGGGGGGTGGGAAATTTCGAGCAGCAGGAAGATTTTTACGTTATCAAATTCCTTGTATGAATTTTTTTTGAGGCTATAGCATTATCATTTTTTAGGATTAATTTTTTCTTATTTAATTTTCCCTTGCGCGAATATTTTTTTTTTTACTTCGCCCCCCCCCCCCTCCCCCGCCCCAATAAGTTTTCTAATGGTCCGTCCCATACACTTGACAGGTGATTTGCTTATATCCGAACCTATAATAACGAAATTTTACAAGTGAAAGGCGAGCTTCCGGCCTTTTTATAGAAACTACAGCTACTACACCAACTACAGCAACTACAGCTACTATACCAACTACACTAACTACACCAACTACAGTAACAACAGCAATTACATTAACATTCTCATAGTGGTCTTAGTGGTCACTTAATGTCTCTATATTCGTGACGGTTATCATGAACCCATTACCTGTTGTGCCCTTGTTCTAGCTACCTATAGAAAACAACAAACACCCCAACTTTGAATGGAGGGGACAGGGGAGGGGTGCGGATTCTTTTGTTCTCGGAAGTTACCCTATTTAAGTACAATGTCTCAACAATTTTGTCGCCGATCGGCGACAAAATGAGTTGAGACACTTCGCCCAAAACTGGGCTTTTTCACGTTTTATGAACTTCAAAAGGAGGAGATATAGCTTTCCTCCCCCATCCCCTCCGTGCAATGTTGTGCTCTTGTTCTAGCTACCTATAAAAAACAACAAACACCCCAACTTTGAATGGAGGGGACAGGGGAGGGGTGCGGATTCTTTTGTTCTCTGAAGTCACCCTATTTAAGTACAATGTCTCAACAATTTTGTCGCCGATTGTAGTCATGGCAGGGCTAGTCAAGTACATGAATAGCACAAATTAACCAATAAAAACAAAAACTTTAAACTATTAGAAAGCCTTGCAGATTGCACTAAAAATGAATAAAACACAGAAGTTAAGTGGTCTAATTAACACAGCGGTTACTGACGAACAATGCATTAAGACAAGGAGTCACTGACTCTTAAATGATAACACAGAAAAAAAAGCAGACATTAAAACCTTTAGCCAGTGTATCTCTGTACCTACTTTTTTAATAATCATGGGGATTTGAATATAGTCACCCTCCTTTTCTAAGATATCAAATAGCAATTTGCGGAGAACCCTTTTGAAAGCTTTCTCAGAAAGATCCGTGGTATCTTATTCCACAGCTTTACTTCGAGCCGAGTCTTTCTGAAATTAACAATTTTCACTGATCAGCATTGAGCTGGCGTTGGGCAAGGATATTTGCGCAGCGTTTTACCGGTGGTTTTAAATTTACAGCGGCATATATAACATGTGTGCCGACTATCTTTAACTCGGGAACTGTAAGCGAGTTGTATAGGGACCTTTTTTGAATATCCAGTTTACCCCTACAAAACCACAGATTATTTTAAACGTAGTTTGAATATCTTTAAAGGTGTTTTGATACAATTTTTCGGAGACTATACAGATAAAGATGTATTTCAATCTCCTTAAAAGTGATTTATACTTGTCCGAATGCTATATAACTTTCACCACTGACTGACTTTGGATCGAAGTTTGTAAAAATGCAGTTTTAAGTAAAATCGTCACATTGAGTGGACATTGTTTTGTAATCAGAACAAATAAGTCTTATTCCACATCCACAGAGGTGCTCGGTGCCTCAACCTGTTTTTAAGTGATCTATGTCCAGTAAACACTTGATAGATTTTAAATGATGGTCGCCATCGATTGTATTCCTAAGCTGATCTACCTATAATGAATTGTATATGAAGCACAGATGAAGAGGACATGAAATATAGATGACGTACAAATTAAGTAAAGATGAAAAACAAATCAAATCAAATTATAAAATAGACGAGGTACAGATAAAGTACAAATAAAGTACAGATGAAATACAAATAAAGCATAGATGAGGTACAGATGAAATACAAATGAAGTACAGATAAAGTATAGATTATATTATGGACAGATGAAGTAGAGATTACGTACAGATATGGTATAGATGAAGTACAAATCATTGAAATGAAGTACAAATGAAGTACAGATGAAGAACAAATGAAGTACAAATGAAGTACAGATGAAGTGCAAATGAAGTACAAATGAAGTACAGATGAGGTACAGATGAAGTACAAATGAAGAACAAATGAGGTACAAATGAAGTACAGATGAAGTGCAAATGAAGTACAAATGAAGTACAGATGAAGTACAGATGAAGTACAAGTGAAGTACAAATGAAGTACAGATGAAGTACAAATGAAGTACAGTTGAAGTACAAATGAAGTACAAATGAAGTACAAATGAAGTACAAATGAAGTACAGATGAAGTACAGATGAAGTACAAATGAGGTACAAATGAAGTACAAATGAAGTAAAAATGAAGTACAGATGAAGTACAAATGAAGTACAAATGAAGTACAGTTGAAGTACAGATGAAGTACAAATGAGGTAAAAATGAAGTACAAATGAAGTAAAAATGAAGTACAGATGAAGTACAAATGAAGTACAAATGAAGTACAGATGAAGTACAGATGAAGTACAAATGAAATACAAAATTAATGAAGTACAAATGAAGTACAGATGAAGTACAAATGAAGTACAAATGAAGTACAGATGAGGTACAAAAGAAGTACAAATGAAGTACAGATGAACTACAAATGAAGTACACATAAAGTACAAATGAAGTACAGATGAAGTACAAATGAAGTGCAAATGAAGTACAAATGAGGTACAAATGAAGTACAGATGAAGTGCAAATGAAGTACAGATGAAGTACAGATGAAGTACAGTTTGAACAATTTTTCTTTTGAACAGGGTCAGAATTTGAAGGCCTCCTTTGTTCATGTCTACCCTTACGTCCCTTGAAGATCCCCCCGGATCGACTGTTGGGGTGACTGTGTTTGTTCTATTTGTTTGAAAAAAAGACAAGACAAAATAAAACTAATGCGAAAGGTTGTAAGGGATGGTTTTATTACACTGTAAATGTATCTCCATGCGTAACAATTAGAGATGCTGTCATCGTTAAATGGGCTGTTATGCAGTAGACTAAACGCGTTACGTTTACGCACACTTGTCCCCTGATCTTTTTTTTTTTTGTCTTTTTCTAAAATCTTCATTTTAGCTCACTACAGGGATCACACGTTCGGTCATAGTAGCTCATTGTAGGTCATTGTAGATCATTGTAGATCATTGTAGGTCATTGTAGGTCAGTGTAGATCATTGTAGGTCATTGTAGGTCATTGTAGGTCATTCCTTGTTTTAGAAACTACGGATTAAGTACAAATGAAGTTTAGGTGAAGTTTACAAATGTATACATATGAAGTACAAATGAAGCATAGATGAAATATAGAAGAAGCATAGATGAAGTACAGATGAAGTATAGATGAACTACAGATGAAGTAGAAATGAAGTACCGGTGAAGTTCTGATGAAGCATAGAGGGCAGTCACTACAGATTTTTAGTTGCCGAGTTGGGACAATTAGTAGGTAGGGATTTGACCAGTTACAAAGGTAGATCTTTGGGTCCTATTTTCCTTTCTTCCCTCAAAAGATTAGCCAGGGATCATGCTCATACAAGTAGAAGGATGGGTTACATAATTTACATGACTATTTCAGCAATAGTAATACAGAAATAAACATCTTAGTACATGTTTTTTAATTTGTGATGATGCTCCTGTAAACAAACATAAACTTAATATACATTAATGTTTTATGTATCATCGTGTTTTTCACAACATTCATTAATTGCTTCTGTGTAATCCTGTATTCTTGTCCTTTATGTTTTATGGTGAAATAAAACTGAATTAAATTGATCATTGATCAATTGACAAAGAAAACTAGTCTGTATTCTATAGCATATCAGTCATTACCATTCTTTTATGAGGAAAACATATTTGCCACTGTGGTTGCCAACCGGGTTGGACCCACTTAGGTAAGTAATTGCCTAACCTAGGATTAGGATGTGCTTCTTGAGTACAGTTTATGCATTATGAGCTCTTTGAAGAAAGTGGGCATGCTTTGTTTACATTGTAACTCAGCTAATTTAAGTGACCATTTAGTACAGACATAAAATAAAATAACATAAAATAACCTGTGTTGGGAAGTCTACAGCTAGGCTAAATACGTCTGCTCAATAGAGGGTGACTGTTTTACAGAGGGCCACTTAATATAGGTGTAATTGTATTCTGTTGTCTTTACTTTGCTTGTAGTTGAATACTGTATTTCCTTGAATAATAGCCGGAGTCCATTATTCTTTTTTCACCACCAAAAAGGGGCATTTATTTGGGGCAGGCAATTATTTCAAATATTGCTCACTCAAAGGCGTACCCTAAATATTTTGTTTTAATATCCCTTTAAATAAAAAATTAATAAAATATTCCATTAAATAAATAAAAAAGTGTTCTAAATTTGGTTCCTGGGTTAATTTTCACCGTCAGTTATCACTGACATCACAATTTGAATCATCACGGTTCAGTATTGCTGCATCAGACTCCAAAACATCTTTGTTTGTTATCCAAGTTTTCAATTTTTAACTTGGCAGCGAGGGGATAAAAGAAAGAGAAGATGGTGAAAAGGGTGGGGGGGGGGGGGGGGGGAGGCGATTATTCAAGGGAGGCAATTATTTTAAATATTTCTGTCAAAGTGGGGCAATTATTCGAGGGAGGCGACTCATCGAGGGACAGCAATCATTCAAGGAAATATGGTACTCTTGGTAATTCCATTACTGGATAGCAAACTAAATTTTTTCCCTCTTGCTTTTAATTCTTCTCATGCTAACATTGCAAGTGTCAAAATTAAATGTGTGCAAAGGAATATACTTTTATAATATTTGTGCTGGTCATATTTGACAATTAACATTTGAAGGATATGTAACCTAAACATTCTTAGGCCAGCAGAAAATCAATTTGTTTAAACCACTCTGGACCTTTTTGACTTGCAGGTAATTGACAGTCAAAGATGCATAATGCTGATAACCCATACAATATTGTACGCTGTGGTCTAGCAGTGCCTGTGGCCCTGGGCACTTAACATTTTGCTCCTGGGTTACTAGGAAATCATAGTCTTTTTAAAATAAAAATCCAGTGTTGAGCATCTTGGATTTCACTGGACCTCTCACTGATTAAGGCCCAGTTATTTACATGGAGGTGGGGGACCCCAGTTAGGTGTGGTAGCCCGCTTTAATTTGATCACGTTTACATTATAGGTGGGGTGGCCCGCCACATGTTACTTCACCTATCTGGGGTCCTCCACTTCCACGTAAACAGGTGCTAATTCACAGCTATCCAGGGCTCCCTTCAATTTTCAAGCAAGCCTCGGCTTGCTGTGTTTAATAGTTCTAATACTCCTGAGAATTCTTGGGAAATTCTCAAAGAATTTCCAAACGGAAATGATTACATTCATTTATCCCACGAGCACATCTTGATTCTAATATTACGCCTAGCTTGCAAGCTAGGTGTGAACATTTACTATTGGTTTAGAAAACCATTCCTATTACGTTAGAATGACAGAGGACTATCACAAGACATGGTGGAAAGGTTTGTTTTACACTGAGGTCATATTCCACAGGTCCAATGAAATTTAAATCACTTTTTGATTGATTAAGGTAACTAAACTAATAATTTCCCCTAATCAAATTAATTCATTGAGGTCACATTCCACACGTCCAATGAAATTAAAGTCAATTTTTGATTGATTAAGGTAACTAAACCAAATCATTTCCCCTTGATCAAAGGAAAATTTCATATCGGGGTTGGGGCAACAGACATTTCTGGTCTTGTTTATTTATTTGTAGCACGGCGACCTGTATTCTGACCTGTGGAATGTGAGCCGTAAATAACTAACTTGACATGGTGTGAAGTCGATCTAGCAACGTTAACTGTACTGTACTGATGTCAGTAAACGAAAATTATAGTAGTACTGGAGTATACCACTTTACAAACCATGGAAATGCGTATGCTTAATCCTTTCAGGAACAGGTTGTACTAAAAGAAGAAACAAAAAATCTATATCATACTCACATGTAAGCGTAACGGGCGCCATAATTTAACGCAAACTGTTTACACCACGTGCTACAAGGCATGTCACCACAGTGCGCAAAGGCGCGTAAGTGTTGAACAAAGGACCGAGAATGATCTCTGAGGTATACCAAAGGATATACCAGGAAGATCAGACTTTATGCCATAAACAGTAGCAAATTGTTGGCTATTTCTAAGATATGAAGGTTTTTTTACCATTTACAAAACATTTCCGGAAAACCCAGTTGGAAAGTGAATGGATCACGACTTTGTGTGTTGTGTCGTTCCGGCCGAAAATTTTCAGGAACAAGGACGAATCTCAACGGGTAGTCCTGTTTTTCCAAACTTAATATTCCAAACGGAAATTTGTGTTCCATTTCTTTAACTACCCATCTTTGAAACCAGTGTCAGGCCTTTCGCGGTCGTTTTTCGGTGAATGGAACTGATTTGTACAAATGGTAAAAGCGATTTCGCGACGAAATTTACCACACCTGAATTTTGCGTACCATTTGCCCGAACCGTGGACCGACCGGTTTGCCCAAGTAAATGGTAAGAAACCGAAATAAAACAGTCCTTGGCTATGCCCCTTATCCCATAGAAATCAAGCCTTTTGGATAGCATCTATGTATACAATGTCAAATGCCTTACTAAAGTAAAATAAAACATGATAAATCATCTTGATCAATTGCTTGCCGAACTTTGTTTATTATGCTAAGAATGGCAAAGTCAGTTGAATGATTAGCACAGAAACCACACTGATCTTGAAAGAGAATTTTTTCCTTTTCTACAAATTTTAAAAGGTCTAGAAAAACAATTTTCTCTTAAAACTTATTGTAGAAAATAATCTTCATTGTCAAAGAAAAACGGATAAGTGTGGACGGGTCCTTATTTAAACACATACTTTTTGCGTACGTTTTTCTCTAGAGAATCTGCTTATTTCACCAATTCAGTCAAATAAATCTGTGTTCAAAACAAGTGAAACATTAGAGACCTTTAGATTCTGAGACGAGGACGACTACGAGTACGAGATTTTTTGAGTACTAAGTAGTGCTCGCGCTGAACCAGCGTCATTAGGGACTTTACGAACCAGAACGCGACGCAGTTTGAAAACACCGAAACCGAGAAAGGCCCGGGGCGAGAACGCCGTCACGAGCGCGGGAAAAATAAAGTTACGGATGCGAACGCGACGACAGGGGCAGAGCTGTGCAAATCCTTTAAACTCCGCTAAACACATTTTCGTTTTATAGCTGGTATTATACATCATAAATGACAACATTCAGAGAGGCAAGGGAAGCTTTATTGTTTGCCTATCAAGATGGAAGCATTGATGATACAGAGTTTGCCCTGTTGTACGATTTAAATTCTTCTGAAAATCTCGAATTTCCTTATTGGAAGTATGGTCGCTTTGATCTTGATTCTATGACAGATGATGAGTATAAGGCTGAGTTTTGGTTTTTTCAAGAACGATATTAGGAGAAGTTCTTGATATTCCAGACATAATGAAATGCCCCAATGGCGTTCTCATTACTCATTTTCAAAAGGTTATACAGCCATAGATTTGCACTGTGGTCATTATAACACAACGGGGAAGGAGGAAAAGTCATAGAAAAATATATCGAGTCTAATGCAATATAAAACATAACAACTGTAATGCCTGCAACCTACTGACCACCCGCCCCTACCCCTTATCCTGCTTTTTAGTTATTAACGACCACAGCCTTGGGACTGAAATACAACTCACAATTTTTTCAATACAACTAGATTGTGTCTTAATCATTAAACTGATTTTAGTGGATTTTAGTGAACAGTACTGTTAACCCTACAAGAGAGGTTTTAAAATTACAAATGTGAGCTTAATGTTTGGCCTCAACATACTCCCTCCCCTAGATTCCCCAGCCCTTTTTATCTTAGGGAGTTTTTTGAAACCTTTTTTCGAACCACAAAATATCACTAGTTTCTTTTATAGCAGACTGTAAATAAAGAATTTTATTGCAGTTTTCGAAACAGAATGCAAATTTTCAAAAAAATTATTCAACTATTCTAGACAAAAAATATTTTCTAATATGCCACCATCCAATGAGATAACTGCGATAATAGAACATAACAAAAGGCGGGATCCTCGGCACAAGAAAAATGCGGTGCCACCGTTGAAATACAAACATTGATCGCTGACAGGAAACGTTGGTCGTAACTCTTGTCAAAACAAAGACAATAGTTAATACAATATACAAACTGGTTTTCAAAATCAAGCGACAGCTATGCCAGCAATACTGGTGAATTTTAAGTGAATTAGGTTAGCTATTTGTTCACAAGTTTGTCCAAAAAACTCATCAGTGATTTAGTTTGGTCTTGTTGCTGTCTCAACATCAGTTGTTGTGACGCCAAGAGTTGCTGTTGCTGCTGTTGTTGTTGTTCTTGTATTAGCCGCATCATTTCACTTTGATTCGGACCTTTTATCCACAGCAAAGACAGGCTTGGGACAGGTATTCAAAGTGTTGGCTACTCTATCCCAAATTTCGCTTCTTTGCGACGAACCCTTTCTGGTTTTGAACGGATTCTCGGAAACAACCTCTCTGCATAACAGGACATCGTGCTCGCTTGTCCAGTACATCACATTACTGCGTGAAAAAAAGAACAGTCTGTTTTAGTTTGTTTTCAATGAAGAACATAACTATAAAATTTAAACTCACTTTAATCTTATATTTAAGCAGGATAGGAAATTGAATCTTCTAATAAACTAAATTGGACTTACTTGCCAGTTTTCGACTTTGGTATCGAACTCGGCGGGTCTGCGTGTTGTCCATTCATCATAGCGGTAACCAATTGACCTGCAGTAAAAGGCAAATTAAAATGTTTGTTTGGTATGTTTTTACGATAAATAACATTTTTATGGACTTAGAAAAACAGTTTTGCCGACAAGGTAGCAAAAGAAAATTTAATTCTAGGTCAAATTCAGTAGAAACTACTCACGTTTTCTGGAAACGCTGCAAGTGCCAACCTCGTGTTCTGAACGTGAAGAAGACGCGTTGCAATTTAGCGCCAAGCATGCGCAGCGAAGCGCTTTATGAGCAAATTACTTCCGGTGACGTTTCAGGCTGCGTCGCGTTCTGGTTCGTAAAGTCCCCATTTTGGCGGGAAAACGCGATAGCCGTCGTCACTCTACTACGCGTTCTATTGAGAATGTCGTAGTGGCGGGAACAAGTTATCAAATGTACTGAAGAAGTTTTGTCATTTTGCTATCGGGAGAGGACTTTACTTCTTTCAGTATAAATAACCCTAACAAATTTTTTTAGAGAAAAATAGTAAAATGAAGCTTTCCAGGGTGTCTGTTTTTTTGAGAACACGCGCCAAAACTTTACGTTAAATCTTTTACTCGTACTCGTTCTTATCCTCAAATCTAAAGCTCTACAATTCTGCGCTGTGATATTAAAAGAAAGCTTTGCCATGAACATCGACGACAGATCTTTCATTGATTACATATATATAGATTTAGCCAGGGCTAAAAGCGAAGCTCTCGATAATATTTATAGTTTGCTCAAACAAAATATAAAATCGTGTAATGCTAAGCGGCGAAGGCATGCAACGCCGGAAAACGGTGAAAAACAACGAAGGTCAACTTTGCACGTGCAGCACACTTTTTTGTACATTTCTTTGCCGTTGTTTTGCACGACTACAACGTGAAACTTCCAGAAAACTTCTTAGTTACACGTTTTACGGAGGAAATGTCATACGTGTTCCCGTTCACTTTTTTTCACTGCCGCTCATCTTCACCTTGCATTGTTGGCCGCTAGCATTTCTCATTTGACCGACGCTACAAAATTTTTATTCTGTTCTTCCAACAAAAAAATGTGTCCTTTGCTTTTTATCTCTCGCTTTAAATGCCTGTCGCCCTTTTTCTCGTTGAGCTTCGCTGGCCTGTCGCCCACTTTCTCTTTTTCTCCGTCTTTCTCTTGCTCTATATTCCAAATTTGTGGACATGACAATTTATCTAAGCTTAATACTTTAGACAACACGGATACAGAAACAATTTCCGCTTTCCGTTTTCGTCCTTATTGACTCTTTTGATGTCTCTGCTTTACAAGACGCCGGTGGCTATGTGATTCCCGCCAAAATAACCTCGAGTTGCATTTGGGTTACCATATCTGTTGATTGAATTATTTTACATTGGTATACCTGTGGTGCGGACGGACGGTCTCTCGGGCGGGCGGTGTACGGTCACGTGATTACCAAACTTTCTCGGATGGGTAGTTTGCTTTATTTTCTTAGCCATGGTGCTCCTCTGGCGCGCTCCGCGCGCGAGAGCTCCGCTATAACTATTATAATACTTTTCAGCATTATTTTGTTAATTATCAATATCAAAGCTGATAAAACTAACAAATATAATTTTTTTTACTAATCACTAAATAAGTGAAATTTTGGTCATTCGGCGAAATTTCTCATTTTCTGATTAAAGCACTGATGTTACGACAACTTCGAGTTAAACTGATTTCACGGGTCGTCTAGCGATTCCCTTTTCCCAGGTGAGCGCCGACTCATTTCGCTTCAATATTCAGAAATGCTCTCGATCCCTTTACGCTTTCATTGCCTTTCGACCGACACGTTTGGCACGGCGTTTAGTCACGCGGAACCTCCACGAAACATCCACGCAGCGCGCGAGGTAACTTTATCCCGATTCTAAAAATAACTCGAGACGAATTACCTATGGAACAGGGTGTGTATGGGGGATGCCTTCCCTTTCCCCTTTATCCTCTCTTGATTGTACTGTATTTTCAACCAACAGGGCCACATCGTCACGCGGTTGCCAAACCAAGAACTCGTAGTCCCGATTACCGAATCCCCCACAATGCAGTCTGTTTTCCTCCTAAAGATTGCATAAGCTATTAAGTTATGTAAAAATGTTTTGGGAATGTGCAGTCAACTTAGAAGGATTTGAAATTGGGGGGAGAGGGGGAGGCAAACAGAGTGTATTACAGAGGATTTGAAAATGGACCACTCCCTTTTCACGTGACGTCACGTCCACCCTGATGGAGTCCGTTAACATTAAAAAACGGCGTCGAGGCCATCTCGGTGTCCAAATACCAGTCACGTTGGGGTTGAAATCCTTCCTTATCTAGACGCTTGCATTTTCTGATGAATTTGCATAGCTGCTTGTAATGGGTAAAAACGCCATATCGGCTGTCCCTTGGTCTCCAAGAATAGTATTAGAGATCCTTAACTCGAGGTATCTTTTTCAGCTGACATTTGCCAGTTTTCATTGTCACACATTGTTTCTTTTCACAAAACCACTCATAAATGTAGTGGAGATCACAAAGGTATAATGTGGCTGGTGAAATAAAGTCAGACACACAAAAAGAAAAGCACGCATATCGTTCGTCAAGCAAAATGTTTATTGCATTCCCTTCATACAATACATGATGCATGGAATCCTTTGTATTAGTCCTTGGCTTTAATAACAGCCCTCTATAATAGTCGTTTATCTAGTCTACCATTAAGCAAGATAATTATCACGGATGTATTTTTTTCCGATTTGGTTGGATTTCAAGACTCCGCTACCTCTTCATATGTATTGCCTGGATCATCGTTAACATTGTTAGGTACTCTGCAGAAAAAAGAAGGTAACGTAACTGTTAATTATGGGCCTGGAACGATGGATATCAAATTTATTCAAGTCTGCTACTGTATGAGCAGGGTTTGGACGTTCCTTACAACCCCAGGCCCCCCATTACAGGCCCCGTACAATATCAGCCCCCGCCCCCATTCCAAGCCCTCCCATTTCAAACCCCCCAGTTTCAGGCCCCTTGCCATATCAGGCCCCACCCCAGGCCCCCATTCCCATATCAAACCCCCCATCCTAGGCCCACCATTCTGAGCCCCGACGATCAATACGAGGCCCCACGTTAATAATAAGACTAATAATAAAAATACTAATGATAACGGTAATATTAATAATAATAATCAATCATAATATTAATACTAAAATTCTTAATGTTTTAGATAGCAAAGCGAGTGAGAGAGCCGGAAGCCAGAAGTTTATTTAATAAAAATGTTATCCTTGCGCCATGCGTCACGCCTAGTATTCATTGTTCTGTTCTCACTGTATATTTTGATTGTTGTGGTTGCTTTTAGTAGTTGCCTTGTGATTGCTTTGCAAAAAAAACATGAAAGTGCTAGTATCAATAAAAGTTCACGACTACTTCACTACCCTATTGCGAGTATTCTGTTCTAGGTAAATCACTCTTTTGTAGATGAGGACGTCACTCTGATACCCCGTTAACAGGATTATATTCGTTTTTTACCTGCACCAGAATTGAAAGACTAGAGAGGCCCTAATTATCTTCGACTTAACAATTTTGTAGAAAAACGTGCATGGTTTAAGTTCGTTTGAACCTTGTGACCTAAGAAAAATTTACTTTATTTATTTTTATACGCTACTCGGTAAAGAGATTCTGCCGTCTCGTTCTGCAAAAGATTTGGGGGTCATCGCGGACTCGCGCCTTAGTTTTGACGAATATGTGACCGAGGTTGTATCTAAGTGTAAAGGTAGCCTGTGCCAAATCAATCGTGTGAAACATTTGTTTGACAGGTCTACGCTTATAACCATCATAAATTAATTAGTGTTCAGCAAGCTTTTCTATTGTTCGTCCATGTGGTCTAGTACAACAAAAAAGAACATTGCTAGGCTTCAAAAAGTTCAGAATTTTGCGGCACGTATGAGCACATCACGCTGATTTTAAAGGAACTTTACTGGTTGCTGGTTGCTAAGCAACTGGAGGTTAGAGACATTTTAATGGCTTTCAGATGTATAAAGGGATTAGCCCCACCATCCTTGTGTAATAAGTTTTCGACAAGAAGCCAGGTACTTCATATACCATCTTTTACATCAGCAACAGGTCAGCAATCTTTCTCATATAGGGCTTCTCAGCTCTGGAATGACCTTCCAGAAAGTTTAGCAAACATAGAGTCATTTAATGTTTTTAAGAACGCGATTAAAGGACGTGCACTTGACGAGTTTTTAAGCCATTGACACTCAATAGGTGTAATTATGCATACTTTATATTTTTAAATAATATGGTAATGTTTTTATCACTTTCAAATGTTTATTTTAGATTTCTACTGTTCATATTAGATTTTATTGTAATTGGTATGTGAAAACCCATTTTAATTGGATGTACCAATAAAGTTGATTGATCGATTGATTGATTGATTGATTGATTGATTGACAAGCTATTACGTACGGTCAGTGGGGAACGTGTGATGGAAACCTTTTGAAAGGGTTTAAGACGTGCTTCTGGCATGATAAATTGCACTCGCTGTACACTGATAACCACAGGTAGCCCAAGCTCGAAATATGAGCATCGGCGAGCATCGGCATTGTTTTGTAACATTCAAATATAAGGATTTGTAGGGGGAAAGACCTATCGTTTCTCTAACTTACGAAAATGAAAGGATTTCAATAAAAAACAGCTTACCTTACTTATGGCCGTTTCACGGGTTTTTATGTAAACGGTTTTAAACCATGTAAACCTTTATTCGACTTTATATTTTAACATCTAAACCTTTATATATAGAGAAAACTGTTTACATAAAAACTCATAAAGCGGCCATAAATCGGCCCGTGGACCACACAGGAGAGACCTAACACACATTTAAAGTAAGGTAAGCTGTTTTTTTATTGAAATCCTTTCATTTTCGTAGGTTAGAGAAACGATAGGTTTTTTTCCCATACAAATCCTTATATTTTGAATGTTACGCAACAATGCCGACCGCTGATGCTCATATTTCGAGCTTGGGCTACCTGTGTGATAACCAGATAACCGATGAGAGAAAGATTAATTGCAACGGAATTGCAATGAGGTCAGGAGCAAATAAAATTGATTTGATAACGTTGGTCCCGTGTCGGTCCCGCGACCGGTTCGGCTGTGTTATGGGCTCGAAAATCCTTCAATAAGAATGGGCGAGACCAGGTTTTTTTTAGCATGCGAGACTAAGGCCCGGTTCAGACGCCGCTCCACTACTCATGTGGCGAACTGATGAATTAAGTGCGGCAAAAGAGCGGCAGTTTTAGTTTGGTGCGGCAAAAGCGTAAAGTTCGACAGAGTCTGTCGAACTTTTGTCGAACTTAACTTAGGTTCGACACACGGTACGCCGTCTGAATCAGATGTCGCGCCAGTGTCGCTCCAAAGTCGAACTTATTCAGAAGTTAGGTTCGGCACATGAAAAGTACGGCGTCTGAACCAGGCCTAAGCCCCCAGCCCAATTCTTGTCTTCACTAAAACGGCTGGACCCACGACCTGGTTGAGGTCATTGTTATCGAAGGTCTTCCTATGGGCTCCTGAATACGTACAATCTTCTTTCAACAAGCCTACGCCCTACCCTTGCCTGGCCCCCGCTTCCGCACGAAAGGAGATGGAGAAAAATTGGCCCTCGAAACCACACTAGATATCAGACGTTTCTTTTCTTTTCTGTTATTTTCTGTCAGTGTTCTGTCATTTTTTTTCCTTGCGGTATGCTTTGGAGTCGGCTGGTAGGCATTGCCTGAAAAGTCTACCCTGTAATATATTTCAACTAGTGAACTCTGTATCCTTTCATATACCTGAAGAGTTAAAAAGGAACTCCATAAAGGCTGTCACAGGGAGCTTCCCCGGATTTCCCTGATGCCCGATGTTAAGTTGCGTATGTACGATGTCAAACCCCACGCTTCATATCGCTTGACTACACGAACAAACGATACGAAGGCCCGCTACAAAACCAGGCCCCGCTCTTTAAACAGTATTCCCAGCAGAAGTTCGTATGTAGTTCTAAGACTACAAAAATCCACTCTTTTTTATGAAAACAACAACCATTAGGCTGAAAAGCTCTAAGTAAGCTAATCCCATGATAGCTTTACAATGAGAACACAAAAGTATGATGAACAACATCAGGCCATCTCTGGTGTCGCGACACTATAAACTCTATGTGTTCGGGGAGTAAGGTTGCAAGGTTGCAAGGTTGCAAGGTCGGCTTATGTTTGCTTTGTCATTTCCGAGCTTCGACCTTGAGTGCACCTTTCCTTATCTAAGCAGGCTTCATGCACGTGTTATGTCTTTTTGTCTATTACGTGTCCACTTTACATTCAGGGCGGGGGGGCGGGGGAGGGGGGTATGACCCTTTGGGTCACCGACAAACCGCGTTGTAACTGCGAGTCCTCAATTTTGAATAAATAACTGAAGAGATAATTCAAATATCTTTATACGTATACATTCGCAATGAGTTATCGACCTTTCTTACAGTACTAGAACTTATTGAACTAAAACAGGACAAAGTTTGGGGACAAAGGGACTTCATCGGGACCTCTCATTTGAAATTGCGCACTCAAACATCAGGATTTGTTACTTGCTAGATTGTGGACCCTATTTTGAGCAAACTGTATAGCAATTTTGCGGATGTCCGCATTAAGGTGTAGGTAATAAGGTGTAGGTCTTAAGGTGCTAACATGCAGAAGCAAATTGCCGGATGTTGGTGTAAGGGTGTAGGCCTTTTGTAAAGATGGGTGTAAAGGTATATTTCCGAGCAGTTAAGTATAAATGAGCGAAATATCATCCCTACTTAAGATCATTTGAATCGGCCTCTCGGATTGCTGTGTTACGAAGCTGGTCAACCACAGTTGACTTAGTTGCCACGAGGATCATCCTTTTCCGGTCGTTTAAGCCCGGCTCAACAAGCTGAAATGGAGGTAAGTATGCTCAGTTTCTATTAAAAGTTTTCTGCTTATTTTAATAGCCTTACTGAATAGCTTTTAATTTTTGCAACACGGTAACTTTCTTTCTGTTTTTCGAAGGGGAGTCTTACAAACCATATTTCCATCGTCCCAGCTGACGCAGACTTTCCAATATTATTTGACTGTTGTGGGGATGGCAGGTGTCCTGCGCCGTGTTATGGTCGCCTCTATCATTGCAGCCTTTGTCCGAGGGAGGAGAGAAAACCGTTGCCGAAAGCGTGTAAACTTAAGGAGCACTTTCGTACTAGGCACTGCCGGGACCAAAAAATTACTAATGACGGTGATTAAATTAAATTTAGTCCTCTATTGATAACAATGCAAAAATATGCCTGAGGTGATGAGGTTTTACTTGGATACAATCGTTTCCATTGCCTTACACATAGCCTTGTGTTACGCAAGGAGAAGTGCCGGATATTGAAATCAACAATCTAAATGATTCAGGTTAAAACGCTGAAAGAAGCAATCTGAAATTACACAATTGTATTTAGACATAGTATATTAATTCAGAGTGAAAAAGTTGTGGTCAATTGGTATTGGGAACCATTTATATTCGCGTTCGATTATCGGAAAAGATAATTTTAAAAAGTATGAGAATGACTTTAGTTTTCTTAAAACACTGTGAGATGACAGCAACAAGATTGATGTTACTTATCAGCTGACTTATGATAGCCTTCAGAACAGAACTGATTTTGTTTTGTTTAGTTGTTTTAATCTTTGAATGATTTACATTACATGTTCCTTAAGAAAGGAATAAAGCTGGGGCACCCAACGACGGTTTCCTCCTAAATAAATTGAAAACACTTTTTAGGCTATTCCGGAGTCCTTTTGGATCTATATAAATGCATTTTAAGCTACGCTATAAAATGTATACGACACATGTGGGACTTAATTCTTTTCGAAATTACTGGACGGGATGCAGTATTATTTTACCTAAAATCCCAGATGGTTTAAGGTGTATTACCATAGTAAGAAATAATGGAATGAAACAACGCAACGTCAGTGAATTGACATTTTTTTTTTCGTTATTTTGGTCCTTGCACATAAAGCGATTCTGACGTGCGTACTGAAGTGCTCGACAACAGCGGGAAGGACTTTCGAAAACCGAGGCCAGTGGCACTGCGCTTACTGTTTTCAAATTTGTGAGCGGAAAAATGCAATGACTGTACATCTCAACACTCACTCCAAGGTCAACGTGTCTGTCCTTTGATCACTAAAGAGAGACAAAAAAATAAATCTGGAAATTCGAGAGCAGCACCGCAAGCAGAAAATCATCGTCATCATCTAAGGAAGCTAAAATTGAATGTCCACAGTGCTCGAAAGCTTATCCACACAACAAAGCCCTGCAAAGACACATTCGGGATCAGCATACTCGGAAATGGAGGCTACCATATCCCCGGGTAGACATCTCAAGGGAGCCTGTGTTGATTTCGAAAAGGGCCTCTTTATGATAAGCCGTACCTTTTCAGGGGTTATGTATATATCCCATTCATTGCCAGCACCTCACCAGTGCAGCATACGATCCCAAAAAAGTATCCAGCTCATGCGAGCTGGATGAATGCGTGGACGCTGCTCGAGTAACCAGACAGAGTGGTCATCCTGCTTTTTGAATGCGTACACTTATAAAGTGTACAGTACGCACGCCCTTCTGAAAAACCCATAGATCTTCGCCAGGAATCTTTAGAAGAAATAGTAGGGGGTCGTTTTAATTGGTTCTCCATAAAGCAAAAAGATATCTGCATGGCAAAGCGGCAACAAGTTAGTGAACACGGGAGTCCGCTTATTGTTCGATTTCCGTGTGACGAGTATGGTGCACATTCTCGAGGAACTTTATATTTTTCTGTTTTTGAAGGCGCCGTTCATTACTGGTCACGTTTTTGCCGGGTAGTAGTTTCGTACGACACTAAAAAAAGCCAAGTCGTCGTGCCGTTGTTGACGGACGAAAATATCCTGTGTACACAAAGCAGTGTCCAAATGGTACCTTTACCAAGAAGAGCGGCATCTAATTGAGGATCCAACGACTGAAGCTCAACAAGACTACGAAACAGGCGATGAGACGGACGAGGACATGGAAAGCATAGGTGTCGAGAAGCCGTGCGGCTTTTACCCTCCATCAGGTAGCGGCCTCAGAGACGCTGTGGAATATCAGATGCAGATAAAAAGGGTACCTGCGGCACTTAAGGGCAAGCAACTGGACGAATTTCCGTCTTCACTTAAACCCAAGGAGGAAGAATGCTACTATTGCCACACATCTCTCAGCGGCCATTACGAAATAACCGGTCGAGCCATGATCATAGGAGTGAAGAAAGTTAAAAGAGGTACACGTATCCGTCCTTAGAGTAACCCCCTTCTTTAATGACAACAATCATACCATCATGACAATCTGTGCTAAGCCTACACATGTGGCTTATAAAGGAGTGTACACTAATAACCCTGGGACAGGGTTAGACAGACAGCTACCGTCAGATGGCCACGAATAGTTCACATTTGTTTTTTCCAGGTTATTTCTCCCTGCCCTAGATTGTTTATTTGGATGAGGCAAAGACGCTAATCCACCATGATGACTCAAGACTTGTAATTTAAGACAAATGCATGGCTTTCTTCCTTGCTACGAGTGAAAATTGCAGTTACCGTTTGAAAACACTCTTGTTCTTTTACAGATGTCAGTACCCTATATAAAAGATGCGATAACTGTCAGACGTGTTACAGATATCAAGAATTTACAGATATCAAGAATTCAGGATGATATCCTCAAAGCCATCGATAGTCATCGCGGTGTTTTGCTTTTGCTATTGGATCTTTCTGCAGCCTTTGATACGGTTGATCATGAAATTCTTCCAGGAAGACTCTCCTCTAGGTTCGGTATCAAAGGAAAAGCCCTGGATTGGCTACGATCTTACCTTACAGACCGTACTCAGCTTGTGAAAGTAGACGACGCTTCATCCACGGTGCGACCCCTTCATCGGGGTGTGCCTCAAGGTTCAGTCTTAGGCCCCATGCTTTACTTATTGTATACATCTCCACTGGGTGATATTGTTCGTGAGCATGGCTTGTCGTTTCACTTTTATGCTTATGACTCGCAGCTTTATACATCTTTTGTCAGCAACGACACCTCTGATCTAGTGGCTGCAAAACAACGTCTCGAGAACTGCGTTGCTGACATCAATTTGTGGATGACTGCCAACAAGTTAAAGCTTAACAATGATAAATCTGAATTTCTATTTCTGCACTCCCGTTTTCGTCATTCGTTGCCCCCGCCCACGATTTCTGTTGGCATGGAAAACATCAGGCCCTCTCAACAGGCTCGCAATCTTGGCGTGATTTTTGACGACACAATGTCACTTTCACCTCATGTTAATAGAATAGTTAAGGGTGCCTTCTATCACATACGAAATATTTCTAAAATAAGAAAATACATCAGTACAAGTACCACAGAAATTCTAATTCACAGTTTTGTTAGCTCGAAGTTGGACTTTTGTTATTCTTTTCTTTTTGGTGCCCAAAAACGGGACATAGCTAAGTTGCAGTCCGTTCAGAATGCGGCTGCTCGAATTATCGCCGGTCTCCAAAAACGAGATCACATCACCGACACTCTAAGAGATCTTCACTGGCTTCCTGTTGAGGAGAGAATTGTTTTTAAGATAAATTTAATTACTTTTAAAACATTGAATGGCTCCGGTCCCCGATATCTTGAAGATATTTTAAAATTTTACCATCAAGCAAGGACATTACGGTCATCAAGGGATCATTTACGCCTTGAAGAACCAAATTTTAACATGAAAACTTATGGCCAGCGAACGTTTTCCGTTGCTGCCCTATGGAACAAGCTCTCCTTTGAAATTCGAGCTTGTTCTGATGTTAATCTTTTTAAATATAAGTTGAAAACGTTTCTTTTTAAAAAGGTATATGACATTTAGTTTCGTCATATTTGTTTTTATTTTTGTTTTTGTTTTTGTTTTTTTTTTTCTTTCCTTTTTAAGTTGTGTACAGTAGGGTTATATGTAAGCTTGTGCTTAATGATATTCTCCTGTCCTTTTTTACATTGTAAAGCGCTTAGAACAGCGATGTATAAGCGCTATATAAATTTCTTTATTATTATTATTATTATTATTATTATTATTATTATTATTATTATTAAGAATTTGACGACGGTCTTCATAATTTTGACGACAGACATATATTTACTATCAGTCTTATGGTTTTCATGAAAGAATACATGAAGGTGGGGAAATTTTATTGTACACAGATCACGGTTGTCATTTAAAATTGGCCTCTACAAACATTTCAAACAGTATACATGCGTCGGGCTGACCTGTTATTTGAAATTTTGTTACCAAGAATTTATCAATGCTTGCTCTTGTGGTATGGGGTAATCGATGATAAGGGAAATTAACTAGTAAAGGTTTTTTAAGGGGGAAAGTAAATTGTCCATTGGATAACGATAATTAAGGCTTGTTTCGACTATTTCATGGTTAATAGTCCTGGTTTGCCCGTCTTTCTTCTAGGAAAATACAGCAATTGGAAGAACTGCTGCTGTGCTTCGCAACACGCTGAAACTCGACGTATGTGACACTGTGTTCAGGAATGCATATCTTCATTTCGAGGCTCTCAGTGACCATGGGTATGATTTCTTTTGTTCGCGTTGTGGATATCATCCATAAATTCTGGTGTGGGACTTGTGCAAGAAAGGTTGCTTCTCCATGGCTCGTAAGTTGTCGCAATTGGCGCATGTTATATCTGTGTTTACATCCTTTATTGCAGCTGTTTACTCTCGCAAAAAACGCATACAAAACACTATAGCCGAACTATCTACCTTATGAGCGGAATTTTTTCGCTCAAAATCATGGCAAATACAGCTCTATGATGAAATTCGAATCTACAATTTCTTGCAATTATATCAGTCGTGAACATTGATCATTGTCGTTAGTGTACCGTGTGATGTGTTTCATTTTTTATTAAAGTTGACGACTTGGAAATCTCAGAGCTCGATACGCCAAGTGACGAAGTAAATATGGAGGCCTTCTGGCGGCAAGTGGACCATTCAGTGGTAGCTCGTGGACTTATTCGGGGTAATCTACGTTGTTGTGAATTTACGTCCTATTCGTCTGATCTCTCCACCCAACTTTGCTCCGTTTGAGACCACTGACAGGCTTTTCCATCTCTATACTAAATCACTTTAATAAAATATCTTTTATTTGCACTGGGTATTATTAGCGTCACTTTCGTCTTGCTTATCATATTATCGTTCACGTCAACTACGCCTATTCTTCTCTTTTTTACCGTCAAGCCAAAAAAGTAATCCGTACACTGTGAAGCCCAGTTACACCTTCTGGGCACCGTGGATGGGATGTCAGACAAGGAGAGAGCCAGTGGTGTTCAATTCGGAGCATGGAAAGTGTACTCGAATTTCATCTGATACCACTGAGGAAGAGGACGGAGAAGTTGAAAAGGGTATATCTGAGGAGGAACCGATTGAAATGATGCACTTTGCCCAGGTAATGACATCCGTTGTTTTCATGAAAGTAACATCCGAGTGATAATAACTATCAACTTCTAATAAGTCAATGATAATTTGAGGGGCTTTAATTTCGTCAGAACATCTCATTTCCAGAGGACTCGATTTGCAGCACCTCGAGATTATCTCATTTAACCCCTTTTTAGTTCCTTGATTTTTTTATATAAGTTCATAGGCATAAGCCTAATGTTGAGTAGTACGAAACTATATAGTAATAATTAAAAATGCCAACTGTAGTTGAAATATTTCTCCTATAATCACTCTCTAGATTTACTATTGAGCATATAACTTGAACACAAATGAGGACAAAACATTGCCTTTGAGTATGACATTTATATTTCGGGTGCACTTACATTTATGTGACTGTTGTTATTATTATTTATATGTGACTGCACTTACGTCTTACGTCTCTCTCTCTATGCATTTCTTAGGTTAAAACACTTCAAACAATCTGTCGTGTATATGGGGTTCCTGATGCATCCAGAATGTGAAAAGCATACTGCATTAGCCACTTACGGTGCAAACTCGGGATTTCAGAAAATTTTCGAAAGATCTTCAAGAAGATATGGGGTTCATCAGGTGGTTGTACTTTTCAAACGGCACTATTTGTTTGATGCAAGCTCATTCTCTCTTGAGTGATGTCAGCGATACAGAAATAATAACTTCCAGCGAGTCCAATGACAAGAGTACGTATATTTATTGAATCACGGTTAGGTTGTTTTTGGGTCGACGGCTCGATGACCAAACCATCCAGGACCGCTCAATTTGGAAAGGCAGAGTACTTTATCAAACAGTGCAAAAAGACGCAAAGAGCTGTGGGATGTTTGTTCTTAAGGTTTGACAATTATTTATCTATGAGTACTATGCTTTCTGCTCTGCAATAACTGTGCAACAATAATTCTGACGCGTTCAATAATAATAATCATCATCACCAACTAACGGTTCTGTAACTAACCTCTTTTTTTTTTCTGGCGGTAGATGGCCGAGTGCCTAGCAACAGGACAAAAACCCCCGTTTTCTCAGGTAAAGACAATCAGTGAAAAATTGGATATCTGAAGATGCAGAGATAAATGCTATACTTATTGATTTCAAATTTTTTGTATCATTTCTATTTTTGATAGGGAGATTGTGACAAATTGCGGCTACATATAGCCCAAGTTATTCTCCACACAAAGAAATGTATGTCGTCTATAAAGATATCAAGGGGTAAGTGAAGTAAACCTTGAGTTATTTTGGATCAGTGACATGTTTCATGTACGGAATTTTGATTTTACAGAAATCTTAACAAGGAAGTTGGAACGGAGGAGAAAAGTGAAGACGCTAAACCCGGTAGCACCTCTGAGTACAAGGCTAAACTTCGAAGACAATCCAGGCTTAAGGTACATGACGTTATAGATGAGACACCTCACTAACTGAAATAATAAGATTTATTAAACACGTTGCTCTTAACACTTTGTAGAGGAAATTTGTCAGGGGAGTGGGAACTAAATAAAAGAAAAACCAATACCAAAAAAGCAAGGAAACTCATCAAAAAAAGGCAAGAAAGCAGAACCATCCCAAGAGCAGGTGAATAAGCAATAAAAACCTAAGATGCATTAAAAAAAGTAAGGCTCAACCAAGGCTCGATAAAGCATAAGTAAATTGCGCAACTGTTATAAGGTACAACTGTGAAAGGTTTGAACCCAGGAGTCATTTCAAAAGTAGATTGAGTTTGATCGTCCGGGTGAACGTAGTCCTGAAGGGGACTGTTGTTGTTGACAGTGACTGATGTTTCGACAACCTGTGCGGTAGTCATCTTCAGAGTCAAAGTGAGTTGTATCACGTCAGTTGATGGTAGCTCCCGTCAATAAATTCATAATTTAAATCAAACAATAAACTTGTAATCCACAGATCAGGGCACATTCATGTGACTTTTGAGGAAAAGGCTAAGTGATTTTAGAGAAAAATAATTTGACAGTCCAAGAGTGAAACAAATTTACATCGAGTTAATAGTCTTATTTGTACACCCCAAAATAGCAATCATGTTCGATCACAGTAGATTAGGCCTAGAAAACAAATAGACTTATTCGATCGTGTATTGTATTTGCATTAGCTGTTGCATCATAATGTGGCATTCACCAGTCTCTCCAACATTGCTCCGTTTGAGAGACTATGGATTATTGGACAACCCCGAAATATAATTTTAAGAAACACACGCGCCACGATAGTCCTTGGTGGCAGCCAATTTACACGTTGCAAGTTCCTCTGTCTAAAAGGGAGGCCAAAATAAAAATCAGGCCGGATTTTTTGTGTTCGACAAGTTTACTTTACAAGTAAATCTTGGCGACGAATCTGATGGCGTGTAAACCAGCTTTTTAAACATACTTTTTCTCAAGTCTCAGGTAAACAGTACTATGAGGCCCTTTTTTATCATACAGACCTCGGACAGAATTTGTTCTTTTTTGCCCTATTTAAACCTATAATTCTGCAGTTTTTCACAATTTTGCAAGACAAATTGCACTCATTCAATATCCAGGACGATCAAAGCACGCGCTTCCTTTGCACAATAAATTATAGCGTTGACCACATTATAAAACGTTTTCATGAAGACAATTAGAATTCCATAATGCCGGGACTTTTCAGTTAGAAAAATCTGGTCCTGTGTGATACGCAGGGTAATAATTATGGGCTTTTAGTGAAAACGGGTTCTCACTTTTGACAGGCACCAAATTTGCAGTGATTAATAAAGTTACCATTTACGCTTCAACATGATAGAGAATTTGTTATGTTTAGGTTTTATTTCCCTTTATCTGTAAAACTGTTTATGGTTTTGTTATCTGTAATCTTTAAAAGCGAGTGATATCTACGCGCGGCGTTTTGAGTATTCCTGCATGCGATGTTTATGTTCGACTGGAAACAACCGGTGCAGCGATAAAAATTGCGAGAGGGACTACTAACAATCAATAAAATAGATATAATTCGGTGAAACATGTACAGAGACAATAATTTTCATTCACGAAGACAAGTATTGAGAGTGAAGTGTCCCTGAAAATCATGAGTCAGGTAAGCATAAGCTTATTTATTATAATGCTGAGTCTGTTTTCGCCATGCGATTGGTCAATTTGCGGTCCGTAACTTGCTATACGGACCAAAAATTCAAAGAAAATGCTCATGGCGAATTTGTCTTCACTTTCTCGGAAACCCTTTGTTGTGTGCTATGTTTTCGCGAGCCAATAAAACTTTCTTTCTTGACGCCCGGTCCCCGAAACTGGAAGAAGCCATATAATGAACATCTTATTAGCCTCGTTTTTTCGGTCCGTACTGTAAATTACGGATCCTCGTTTTTTTCCATCGATTTATTGGCTAAGCGCGAAGCGCGCGGACCATAAATCGATGGAAAAAACTCGGTCCGTAATTTACAGTACGGACCGAAAACTCGGCTAATAAGAGGTATTTATGTTTTAAGCCGGCTGGCTTCCCGGTGTTTGCTCTTTTTGAAGATGAACTCGTGGCAAGAAAATCGCTCACAGCTCTCTGTTTACAGCGAAAATCATAACTAAATATTCTTCGGAATCTTTTCTTTGAATTTGCGGTCAAAAAATGTCTAAAGGCTTTTTAAACCTGTCATACTATTAATTGTAGGTTACATCATTGCTCCTGTATAAACTTAAGCCGCATAAACCATACGCTCGACTTAAGGAAACCGAAAAAAAAAACGCATCAAAGAGAATAATTGCACAGGCTTACCAGTCGAGATGCTGCTTCTGAAGGTCATCAGGTGTTCCAGAATCGCTTGAGACTTTTCAACCCTCTTACGCCTCAAGCAAGGGCAAATGAGAAAGCTCATTTTTGAACACGATGCCTTCCGAAATCGGATTTCCAATGACTTTGACAAGCGGTGCATTTGTCAACAAAAAGCGCAATAAAAAAACCAGCCATGAATTACAGAACAATCTTGATAGCAGCTGTATTTCATTTTATACATCAAGTAGAAAAAGATAGTTTAAAACATCACAAGATGACGCAAAACTCTATCAGCTATCAGTAAGCAAGTTTCCAGACCCTACATAAATTTTCCGCGTGAACTCATCTGTCAAATTTTTACCAATCAGAACAGAAGAATTGGACGTAGAGCGTGATCAACGCTTGACAGTGACAAAAGTCCAGAAAAGTCAAAAGCGATTGCCTTCCCTGCATGTACAAACCGGTTGAATTTTCGCGTCCGAGGTCAGTTGAAAATCAAAATTACAAAAGTGCGGCTCATGAACACGACTTATTTCATATCCATATTAAAAAAAACTGAACTTGAGCCTGCGATCATTTGAAAAGTAGCAACTTGTCAGCGGATAACTTCAAAAAAACACTCGAACTTAATGGGTCGATACCGGAGCCCGCGATATGGTCAGGTGATACTGGTCAGCAGAAACACTGTTTTGACAGCTGTCAATTAATCAAAACATGGATGTACAATATCAGGTTGCAGGCTCCCAAACTAGCTAGAAAGTGTGAGATTAAACATTGGTATGCCTGTGCGGACGGACGGAAGGTCGGGTGGTCGGTGTACGGTCACGTGATTGCCGAATTTTCTAGGATGGATAGGTTTTCTAAGCTTTATGGCTTCGAATTGAGCACGTATTATACTCTGGTTATTGATCTGGTTATTGATCTGATTGGTCAATTACGTCGCGATGTTATTGGTCGTCTGTCAGTTAAACCGTGATGTCATTGGCTATGAAGGCTCGTAATCAGTAATTGGTGGGTTTCGATCCGTCTCACAGTTAAACAGTCTTCTATTGTTAGTCAAATGGTCATTCTCTAGCTCGTAGTTAGTTTTGCTTGATCTCGTCAATAAGTCGTTTGTGCGGCGCAAGGCTACTACTATCCGGACTCGGACGAGACAAGCGCAACTAGTTTGCGACTCAGCTGACAGCCTACAAGACGAGACTGATCATCTTTACAACGTTTTTAGTAAGAACAATTACAACGCGTACTTTGTTAGACGGAACACTCACAGTAACACTGATTCCAACACTCAGGCCAACTCTGGCCCTGTTACGACAGCGACTATACCGTACATCAGAGGCACCTCTGAAACTATTGCACGTATATTACAACCTTACAATATACGTGTTGCACACAAACCGATAACCACTTTACGGCGACTGCTTACTAATGTCAAGGACAAAGATAAACCGGAGGACAGACAGGGAGCAGTATACAAGATCAAATGCTGCGACTGCCAGGCTTCTTACATTGTGAAACCGGCAGAAACCTAAGCACGCGACTGACCGAACACAAACGAGCGACGAAGAATGGTGACGTCAACAATCACATTGCTGAGCACCATTTAAGGACGAAACATCAAATTGACTGGGACTCTGCGACATGTATAACGTATTCTACAGACTACTATCAACTTCTTACTGTAGAAAGCTGGTTTACTAACTTAGATCAAACGCCACTGAATCGTAGCCAACAGTTACCAGCGCCGTACAAACGACTTATTGACGAGATCAAGCAAAACTAACTACGAGAGAATCACAATTTGACTAACAATAGACGACTGCTTAACCGTGACAATAGACGGATCGAAACGTACCAATTACTGATTACGAGTCTTCATAGCCAATAACATCACAGCTTAACTGACAGACGACAAGTAACATCGCGACGTAATTGACCAATCAGATCAATAACAAGAGTATAATACCATCAACTGACGTGATACAACTGACTTTGACTCTAAAGATGACTACCGCACAGGTTGTCGAAACGTCAGTCACTGTCAACAACAACAGTCCTATTCAGGACTACGTTCACCCGGACGATTAAACTCAACCTACTTTTGTCATAAGGTAACAAGATTTGTTGTTGCTCCTGGATACACGACATGTTGTCAAAGTAATTTCTTTTTACTTGCTTATGGAAACGAACTTCTAGTGCCAGGAACCCACAAATGGCGAAAATGGAACAATCGAAAGAGCCCAAAAGTTTTAATTGTGGGCTATAAACTAAGCCGGAATCGGAGCCAATGTTATGAAATTTTATAAAATAACTAAGATAGTACGCGCGCTCTGATTGGCCGAGAGGAGTGTTTGCATGAGAGTATGTAAACATGGTTGTGGCGTCAAGTTGCTTGGCTTTTCGCGTCCTAATCACGTAAGCACGAATTTGAAAAAGTTTTCGAGTTCAAAGCTCGACAAGTTTACTTTATTTACCAATTCCTTCGCCGGCTGAAACATGGAAAATCGTTACAAAGAAGGTGAGTCAATTTTTCTTCGCTTTAGCTGACATTTTAAGCGAGAAAAATCCGTATTCTGCAAAGCATCTTTTTGCAAAACAAGAACTGATTACGCGTACAAGACTTCGTGGACAAGATTTTGCTACTGGTAAGAATTTCTCTTTTAATCAGTGCTATACAAAGATTTTTGCGTTTTTTTCGCGGGAAAGTTATTTTATAAAAGCAATAGAAAACTTTTTTCCTGTGTTTGCATAGCCTGATATAAACACTCGAGGCGTTGGGAGAATTCTCGACGGTTATGCAAACCCTTGACTTCGTCTCGGGTTTCCATAACTGTCTCGAATTCTCCCAACCCCTCTCGTGTTTATATCAGGCTATACAAACACGGAAAACGTTTTCTATTGCTCAAGTATGACTATTTTACCAGCAAAAAAGTAATCTGCGCAAAACGAACTAAGGACTAACTAAAAATCGTGCATTTACAACGGATATAATCAATTTTTCAGATCCTTTACTTAATTTTAGCTTCATTTAAAGGCGCTTTCATCCTTCTCCTACATTTCGAATATACCACCTACCGAAACTACAAAGAGAAGTCAGGCGACATCATTTCTCTACAAATTTGACTTATGCAAATTTGTGACATTTTGTCACTGGTGGTCACGAAACTTTTCATTTTGTAAAGGCGAATCTGAAGTACCCAGATTTTTCATTTCATACTCTGTTAACATAAGAGCTGAACTTTGTCCTAGTGTACATTTTGGCTAGGTATCACACATACCAAGGTGGGTTTGTTGCTCATTTTTTACCCATTTTAAAAAGTGCGCTTGGTGGTAGTTTTTATAAAAAACAGTAAAAAAATTTAAAATCATGTTTATGGTTTAAAACATACTATGGATAGAAAGAAAAGATAGAATGCTTTGAAACAAAAATATTTCTGTTTTATAGCTTTGAATCTTGCCTCGGCACAGACGCGATAAAGTAGGTCATTTTACTCTAATTTTTGCATACTTAATTGCGTAAAAACCACTATTTTCGTTTTTCCTCATTTTCTCGAAAACTATAGATTCTTGAAAGTTAAAAATATTTTTCTCGAAGATAGTTCCTCAAAGGGGTTTTTTCTGACAACTTATCAGAATTTTCGAGTTTCTTAGCCTGGCCAGCGATTCTCGATATTTTTAGTCATGGGCTCTTAAGCTCCCTATGTGCTAGCACTGTATGATGAGTGAGACAAGGGTCGGAATAATTCTACTCCCGTTTTGTCCAAGGAAGGAAGAATTTGAGCAAAACGCAAGTGAAATTATTCCCTAACTAACAATTATTCCACGAGTGCGCGTTGGATATCAGATGGTAGATTGCCAACGAGGAGCGTAGCGCCCAGTTGGCTATAATCATCTCACATCCAACAAGCGCGAGTGGAATAATTATTTAAAACGTCCACAAAATATCGAGAATAGTTCCCGACTTAATTCATAAAAACAGCTGATTTTCAGCTTGTTTTTAATTTTGAGCAGACCGTACAGTTATCATATTTAATGGCTCAGTTCGAGAATTAATTGCATTATCCAACGATTCAGTTTTTAATAATATAAAACAATCCCCCGAAGGGGAGCTGAATAGTGGTGGATATATCTAGCGCTGTTCACCGACCCTGAGGGGGGTAGTTGTTTTACTATTTACCAAATCAGTTGGATAAAAATCAAAAAGGAACTTTTTGTAAATAAAAGACGTCACTTAGTTATAGTTTCTTTACGTTGCAATTGACAGTGTTTCGGAGATCAATTTTATGATTTTGTTGCAAATTCAGTAAGGAAATTTTTTCCACCGACCGAAACGCCAACAAGCCAAATTTTGTCTCTTTCTTGGTATTTGTTGGTGCAGCTGCTTCATTTACCGCTAAAAGTTCGTCTTTCGAAACTATCGGAAAACGAGAAGCCATTTTGATTCCCGTCCCAAAACAGTGAATATCCGATGATAGTGCGAGTTACGGGAGCCAATCAGAACGCGCGAAAGTCGCTATCCACTGATTTGGTGAATACTAATAGGGATTATATCATAGAGGATAAAACTGCAATCGGCGACAAAATTGTTGAGACCCAAATAGGGTAATTACATAGAACAAAAGAATCCACCCCCCCCCCCCCCCTCTCCATTCAAAGTTGGGGTGTTTGTAGTTTTCTATAGGCAGCTCGAACTGCGGCACAACATTGCATGGACGGGATGGGGAAAGAATAGCTCTATTTTCCCCTCTGGAAGTCAGTAAAGTATCAGAAAGCCCCTCTAGGGCGAAGTGTCTCAATTAATTTTGTCGCCGATTGTGATTGATGCTGATTGACCGACTTTAGAAGAGGATTTCTATAAATCACGAGAGTCCTTTTGACAATTAATAAGGCATGTTTACTTAGATGATATGTCGTACATCAGAATTTCTCTTTGAGACAAGTTAGTTCGCTGGATTTTGGACAAGATCTAAATTACCAAGGAAGTCCTAGCGTGATCAATTACTGTAAGTTAAAAAACTACTTCAAAATCTTTCCAAGTTCATTGCTGATGCATCTTTCTAATTCGAAGAAATCACGGGTCAGTTAAATACAGATGGCAATGGGCTTTTTCTTAGTACTGAAATAAATATAGACACAAACACCACGCATATCGTTAGCCAAGCAAAATATTTATTGCATTCCTTTTAGACAAAACACGACGCCTGGCAATTTTCATAGCAGTTGGCTGTTTTAAGAATAGCCATTTATAATAGTCGAGTTTTATCTTAACTTTTATTATTTTTACTTTTACACTTATCACTTAGCATGGTCGTTTAATCAAAGTGCGATTTAAGCATGAAAAACATTGAGAATCAACTCAAATCACCCGAATCAAGGATACTGTCATTTCTTTGCTAGTGTGGTTGACATTAAAGACTCGGCGTTATACATCATCGTATGCCATTATTATCGGGGTGATCGCTAACATCCTCGAGTGGTCTGTAGGAAACAAACAGAAGGGTTATTGGTCTGGAACGAAGGACACATGCTCATTTTTCACATGTCAGTCAACTGTCTCTTACCGGACATCATACTTGGACGGATACTTAGTGCCTGTCACAAAAATATTCGTCTTTTAACTAGAAAGAGTTGACTGTACTTCAGGATTTCTTCTAATGTTTATTACGCATTTTTTTTGCAAATTTTCAAAGCAAGTTGTTGAGGATTTCTAATCAACTATGATAGCACGCAAGTGAATAGTGCTTTTCGCACGCGCTGGTTGGCCAGTTACACTATTGACCTTTCAGCAGCCGAAACGAATTCAAAAATGGCTTTCCATTTCGCCTCGGATTCCGCAGACAAATTTTTTTTAATAAACTAAGAGACGATGCTCAGAAAAATACAAGAGCCAACGCCGTGTACTTTAACAGTATTTGACTGAGTAAGTTTGAAACTCTTTCAAACCTTAAATTCTTGTGCGAAATATCAAATTACAACGCTATGTTTACGAAACTGAGAAGCAATATTTTTCCAATGAAAACAATGAATCGTCTATGGTTTTGCAGCATGGTTCCAACAACAAGACGAATTTCACAAAACAATTTAAAGAAATGACACAGGAAAAACTTAAGGTGGCTCGACTGGATTTTTTGGGGTTGATACCTCCCAAGTTTGAGCATTAACTTCGTCGGCATGAGTAAAGATATGGAAAAACGATTACCACAACTGTATTATATAAAGATGAAAATTTCTTATGATCTGGGTTTTATTGCAATCGGAGTCGCCATGGCAACGAAATGACGCCATTACGTTCTTCATTTATTGTTGTGTTTCTCTGTACCAGGAGATTTTTGAAGAAATCGCTTAAGGGAGTATGTACCTGTCATAATTGCCTCCATTATGGCAAAGTTTGAAGAAATTCTATGAGAGCGTTTTCGAGATATTTCGAAATGCAGTTTTAAGAATCATCAAAGCAGTGAAATAGCATGCTAGCCGCTCAATTCGCTAATATTTTAAGAAAATGATAAGCTTTGGGAACGCGGCTTCATCTCATAGTGGTTTGATTCCATTGAAAACTGCATACAAAAAAAGAGGGGAATTGCTCTGGGCGATCGCGAGTAAGAAGAATTATATTAACTTGCATTCAGCTGCTTTTGATACAGTTTTTGGAGGTAATTTGGTCCATGCCTAAAAATTTCGCATTTTTCCAAAAACGGCTTGATAATTTTTTTTATAAATTCGACAATTCCGAGATCAATTGTCAAGAACTATTCCCTGCAAGTTTCAAGAACATTGAAAACAGGGAAGGCTTTTAAATAGGGACTCAAACATAACCAATTTTCCCCCAAGATTTTGTGTTTACAAGTGAGCGTCCTCATTATTCACTGGCATTGTTTTCAAGTTTCATATGCACGTGCACAACTAGCAAAAGATATAAATTTGCATAAAAAAGAACTCTCGATTACTTTCCGAAGAAATATCCGGTATATGCTAATAATTGGCTTGTCGTCACAGATAGCAGTGAGAGCCGAAACGGTGAACGTCACGGCTCATCGTGTAGGATGCAATACTTATTATCTTACTCGGGTTATAACATCACAGAAGCTCTCACAAAGAGTTGCTATGATGTTATAATGTAGCACTAACCTCTTTACCCGGTAATTAGCATATCCCGGAGATTTAACCGAGGGTCCTTTTTGATGCAAATTCTGTCTTTTTGCTAAATGTGCACGTGTATATGAAACTTGAAAACAATGCCAGTGAATAATGAGGACGCTCGCTTTTAAACACAATATCTGGGGGGAAAATTGGCTATATTTGAGGCCCTATTTAAAAGCCTTCCCTGTTTTCAATGTTCTTAAAACTTGCAGAGAATATTTCTTGACGATTGATCTCGGAATTGTCGAATTTATAAAAAAAATTATCAAGCCGTTTTTGGAAAAATGCGAAATTTTTAGGCATGGACCAAATTACCTCCAAAAACTGTATCAAAAGCAGCTGAATGCAAGTTAATAAAATCATTCTTACTCGCGATCGCCCAGAGCAGTTCCCCTCTTTTTTTGTATGCAGTTTTCAATGGAATCAGTCCACTATGAGATGAAGCCGCGTTCCCAAAGCTTATCATTTTCTTAAAATATTAGCGAATTGAGCGGCTAGCATGCTATTTCATTGTTTTTGTGATTCTTAAAACTGCATTTCAAAATATTTCGAAAACGCTCTCATAGAATTTCTTCAAACTTTGCCATAATGGAGGCAATTATGACAGGTACATACTCCCTTAAGCGATTTCTTCAAAAAACTCCAGGTACAGAGAAACACAAAGATAAATGAAGAACGTAATGGCGTCATTACGTTGCCATGGCGACTCCGATTGCAATAAAACCCAGATCATAAGAAATTTTCATCTTTATGTAATACAGTTGTGGTAACCTTTTTTCCATATCTTTACTCATGCCGACGTAGTTAATGCTCAAACTTGGGAGGTATCCCCCTAAAAAAATCCAGTCGAGCCACCTTAATAAGTGCTTTCAAAACTTTAATTTGTTTTTCTGTGAGAAAGCGTCGCGGGTTTTTCTACAATGGCCGTTTTTGTACTAGAGGACTTAAATGTTACCGCTGATGTATCATAGCTGTCTGGAAAGATTAAAAAAATAATTGTAATAAGGCAAATGATGAAATATTATACAACTAGTAAAGGCCTTTTTCAAAAATACCATAATACTCTTCGTTGTTCCTCCAAATTTTGAATTTTGCATAAGCATTGTTTTTAATTTCTCTTGGGACTTACAATCGCCTTAAGAGAGCTTGAAAACAATGCTTATGAAAAAGGCCTATTGGATATTGCCTTTTTTGGTACTTATGACGTCCTGCAAAGTGATCGCCATCTTAACCGCAATCGTGAATTTTGCTGCAATTCAGATTAACTAATTTTCGCGCTCGGCTTTTAAGATATGTTGAAAAGGATTTTGCAGCGTTCAAGGGCATTTTATCTCTTTCTTGAATTAACAAGTCAAGAAAGTCGCATTTAATGAAGTCATATGCTTATAACCAGTAACCAAAGTCGGCCACAAAATTTGGGCAAAACTTGTTTTGGGAATAGACCATCAGCTTGTTAAAGGCGCAGGTTATTTGTGTAAACCAATCGCTTTCAAAATATCGAAGATAAGAAATCTTAACAGGGGTGGCAGGCATTCTCCTGACTTCAAGAGAGGGTTACTAAAAAATGCTAGCTTGCTATGTTCGCTAAATTCCTGTACCCTTTTACTTCATAAGAAGGGGACATTTTCAGAAGAACTGTTACCGCGGGTAGACAGGGAAATCCACCTTAAAGCTGCTTACCCAGATTCGCCTTCCCTTTGTGTTACCCATGCTTCAAGACTGACTGTTGGTAGAGCACTGCACGCAACTCTTCTCTCACTCTGTTCGAGAACCTTCCTGCTTATAAATGGGATGTTGTCGGAATTGTCGCAGATAATTTTAGCAAATGTTGTTTTCCTAATCTCCCGTAGCATGGCAGCATCGAACGCCGTTCGATCAGTGTTCAAGCTTGGGTTTGGGGCATTTTCGTGCCAAAAACGATCTCCAACTCTGAGGCGGCGGAACTGCTCTGCTACAATACACTGAAAAGTAGGTCCCAGAACTCCTCCATCACTAGGTCTCGGTTCAAGCATTCCTGAGAAGGGCTGCAATTAAAAATAAAGCTTAAATCATCAATGTGCGTATATAAGGGAGAAGACAATGGTTTTAAACTTTTCCCTCAGGGTCTTATTCTATGTTCAGAATCCGATGGTCAGGAGGGATCCCTAAAATAAACGGATTTATCAATAGCTCAAGCACAAGATATCCAAGACTGACCCACTGGTGAAAAAAGAGTGGAACTTTTAGAACGAGCTGAAAAACCTCCAGAACCCTAACCCAGCCCACTGTGAATTAATTACGATATTATAATATAAAATTCTGTATGTGGGCAGGCTAGCAAAATCACTAAGCAGAATTTCGCGGCATTTAACCAGGACGTTTTCCCATCGTTGCGCGAAATTAAGCTCAGTCGGGGCTTCAGAAGGGCAACAAAATTGAAAACGACCCCCAACCGTCGAAAGCACTCACTTTTTGACAGTTTACATGCTTCTTACTCTGTTTCGTAATAGCAAGCTTATTACTTATTCTTGGTTTACGGCCACGTCAAATGGCGGCCATGTTGGTGGTCAAGACAATAAAAATTATTTCAAAGAATTTACATGAAAATGGAGTTTAGTTCCCAGGGGAGAGAGATGCTTTTGTTCTTGACCACCAACAATAGCCGCCTTGACGTCACGTGCAAACCAGCAATAGGACAATTGCACGATGGCGTCATTTTACTACAGCTACCAGAATCCCTTTCTTGGCTGTTTTCTTATTCAAATAAGGGCTAGCGGAATTGACTAATTTAAATAAGAAAGCAAACACGAAAGGAATTCTGGTAGTTGTTTCGTCATCGTGGACACGGCCTATTGCTAGTTTTATACAAGAGACATCCGTGAACAGGAATGTTCCACTTTTTCAGCCTCTTATCGTTAGTGAAAAGTGCTCAGAATTTTTTTCTTGAAGTTTGCTTATTACAGAGCTTTCCTGGTTTTAAGGAATTTTCAAGGCCGAATTATCATCTTCAACAAACTTCTTATTCTTCACTTCGGAAAATTTGGGTAGAGTACGACTATCTGCTATTTAAATCTTAACAATTAAAAAACTAGCAATGAAAAGTGAAAGGTATGATATTATATTACTCACCAGCAACAAAAAAGTCAATATCATGAACATTTCTGTAAATTGCCCTCAAATTAGCTACGTCGCTCGGGGCAAAGCCGGCGTTTCGTTCCAAGTCATCGAACGATCTAACCTTTTGCAGTCCGCATAACCGAAGGTTGCGATACTTAGCGTATCCTGGAACTCCACGTTCACGTCCTCTTTGGATGTTGATGCTGATTAAATCAGACAAATCGCTCTCACCCCTTCTTAGGTTTTCTTGCACAGAGCTCGAAAATCTCCTGTTTTAAATAGCAAAATCCATAAATCTGAAAAATGTTTACCATTTATTCGACCTTAACCGCATGCTCTTGTTTCTGTCGAACTCCATGTTTTCTAGCTATTTAACAAAGGTTTACTGAAACTTGGCAAGAGATTTTGTACCCGAAAACTTCGCCCTATTTGTCAGATCTTTGTTTAATGGAGGGGGAGGTTGTTAAGACCCTCATTAACCCATCAAAGTACCACTTAATTTAGTAATCGTATGACGAAAACAAAAGTGCAATCTCGTAAAAGTCAGATGCAGCTTTCCGCCATTACAGAGGGACCAAACACGGCATGAAAAGACCACTGACTGCAGCAAAATACAACTTTTATACTAAAGGCAAGAGCAGGCTATTGTTTGTTCTTAACCGAGGTAACGTCGTGGTGTCTTGGACAATCAAAACTTCGCAAAGAATAAGTTCAACGATACTTAGGGCGTGTTCGATTGACTGTATTACGGAATAACAGTAAATGGAATAGTATTACAGGGAGCACCGAATTATCCATTTCCCTTTTAACGGCGGGAGAGTACATTAACGCCGATGACGTCAAAGCCTTTTGCCTTTATCTCATGTTTAAAATGCCGGGGAATCTCATTCAGATAATCTTATATGCTATTTTTAGGTGATTAACCGATCTGACATGATTTTTAGTTATTTTCGGATCGATGAATGTCTTGGATTTTGATTGGTTGACTAAAAAGTAGGAAAAGTATTTACTGGTTGATTTTTGTTGCCGAAGGAATAAGCAAAAACTCGCCTGTGACTTGAAATTACTGAGCCGTAAAGTAATTATGCAATTCTATTTCTTGCCGCTTTCATCGTCCATTGCAGAGAAAAACAATATTCCAGTTCCGGGTCACTCCTTCTTACCGCGCGAATTGTGCTTAGTCGTGAGGGCGAAGGCAGACTTAATCTTTCAAGTCCTTGTCCCTGCTTCTCCGCAATTCAATCATTTCGATCACTCCTTTTCAAATCTAGTTGGATATTTAAAGCTTGCTTGTAGATAAAGAGCCCGCATTTGGTATTTAAGTAAGTTTTCATTCACTTACCCTTGCAGATCTTTGCATTCCCCTTAAATTTCTACCATTTTAAAGAGAAAGTGAGAGGGGAGCGGCGCTTGTTTAATATTATTTGTCTAGGGGGTGGGCGCTTATTCGATAAAGGGCGCTTATTAGAGCGTGGATGCTTATTCAAAGAAATACGGTATTTACTTACCCGTCAAGCTTTCCCGCGGGATCCTTAATTAATCCCCTCAAAATGGCATCTACACCTCCCTGACATGTCTCGTATAAGTACTGTGGATTTTCAAAGTCCAGCACGGGAATGGGCCGAAATTCTGATTCTGATTCAGTGTTTTGGAAACTACGTTGATTGAATCGTCTAAACCATTCCTGAATCAAGGTGTGACCAAATCGGTAGGCAGCCACGGAAAAGCCAGCGGTCATTTGAGCATTAACTCTTCTGTTGTAGCCATTGAAAAACCTCGTTCCTGTGAGTAGCCCGAGACCAAACTTTGCGATCTGTTTATTGTGGAGAAGAAAAAACAAAACAACAACAACAAACAACAACAACAGTTGCTTTAGTTGTAATCAGAGCAACGTGTCAAACTGTTAAATTTAGTGCAGGTCAGAGCGTTCCTTTTTATGTGGTTAGGAAAATAAAATAAAGATAGGGAAAACAACAATTATATTTTACACGGTAGTCATGGAATTCTCCAAATGAAATTAACATTCAAATAATGTGAAACCACATCCTGTAAAAAAAAATTCGCATTAATATGGCACTGCTTCTACTGTGCACCTTAACTCGTATATAGGTTTAGTACATGACTTCCTCTTATTTACTAGGGTGCTTAAAATGCACTTTACTTTTGCCAGTTTTAATGCTTTAAGATTCAGCTTGAGTGGGGTCAAGTTAATTCTCGGTTTTTTTTCCGAATTGGGTTTTTCCCGATTACCCCGATTAGCACAGCCACAAGTTAAAGCGGAGCTCCACAGCGGAGCCCCATAGCTAAGAAAATTTGGTCATCTATCCATCCGAGAAATTGATCATACGTCACTTGACCATAGCCCGTCTGACCGTCCGTCCTTACCACAGGGCAACCAATATAAAATCTCACAATTTCTAGCTAGCGTAAGAGCCTGCAACCTGATATTGCACATCCAAAATTTGGTCAATTGACATCATATCTGTCAAACCAGGATATCTGTTGACCAGTATCAGTTGACCGTATCGAAGTGTTGACCCTTCGAGGTTGCGTGTTTTTTGAAGTTATCCGCTGACAGGTTTCCAGTTTTCAACTATCGCAGGCTCAAATCCAAGTAAATTATAATCATTATTATTATTATTATTATTATTATTATTATTATAACTGCAATTTTGCATGTTAAAAAACATACCGTTCTCTTACTCAAAACTAATGGCAGGAATTCCTTGTACGTAATCACTTGCAATTGTGCTGCAATGATTCTCCTGGTCTCCTGATAAATCCTTTCGGGTCCCCAGCTTGTTTTTTTCCGGAAAATAGTGGCAATGCGGTTGTGGTGGCGCACGAATATGGTATGAACTGAACTGAGACCTGAAAGTTACAAAATAACCCTAAACTGAAGCTTCTGTGTTGAAAAAAGTCAACTTTTGGCATATTTCACCAAGGCCACTGAATATCAAATCAATACGGTTCCGACCTTGGTTCTCATTATTCCTTGTGTCTCCAGCCGCAAAACACGGTCTGTTTGGATCTAGCGATGGACAAAAACTCTCCGGGGTCTCGGTACGTGCAGGTCGCAAATCCATAAACCTTTCACCATCTGGATGCTCCATGACTCTTAGTAAGCCATTTGGAGCGCGAAGCGAGTCAGTAACCTCCTCAATTGATCCATATACGTTAGAAGCGTCGATGTAGGCTGTTAGAGTGTTTGTATGCTCTCGAGGGGCCAGTTTGCAGAAGGAGGTTGACTTGCTAGGAGCATCCCTCTCCAGTTCGATAAAATCAACTTCCCGATCCCGGAATATTGCATCGCCTATGGGAATTCTTATGTTGATGCACTCAGGATTTCTGGTGGGTGCCTCGCAGTTAATGCCTTGGCCCTGGCCCAAAGTAAAATCGTGATCCATAAACTGTGCAAAAACCATAGCCATGTGGGTCAGTATTGTAGAGTTCGGATTGATTCGGTCCATGTTGCTTCCATGGGCAAATCGACTTACGTCCCGCGCGTTTGGAAGCTTTCTACCATTTCTCGCTCGGCGAAGAGTTGAGATGCCATCTCCACAATCAGCAGGTAAAAGTCGGTTGAATGTTGTATTGGCTGCCCCGTAAGAAGGATTACGTAAATTGTTGCACGTTCCATCAATGGTTCGAAATGGTGCATTTGGATTACATCGTATGTTGATTGCATCTACGGGGTAAACATTAATCGCTGCTCGGACGAGGTTTCTTCTGCACATCCTCCTTCTTACATTCCTAATAAGCAGACAAATGAGATAACAATAAGCGTTTAGAGCTGAAAAGTATAAGCGCTATATAAATATTTTATTATTTATTTATTATAATAAAGACCGCGAGAGAGTTCAGAAAACAGATTTAAAAAGTTTGGATCAATTTAGGGAAACTGCCCACCTACCCCTCTCCTAACCCAACATTTTTCCCCAAGTGGGACGCAAATGTTGACGTTGAGTTCGGGGAGGGGTAGGTGGGCAGTTTCCCAGGAACCTAAATTGATCCGGGGATCGATTTAGGTTTCTGGGAAACTGCCCAAGTGGCAAGGATAGCTTGAGAAGAATTCTAGAATCTTGAGGAAGGTTTAGTGGTTCATAACCCAGGGTTCTAGAATTTAACCATCCGTTTGCCTGTTAGCGTTCTGCGAAGGCGAAATATTGCAGAAGTAGCTTATCATGACAGGCCCAACCGAAATTCTGCCCTAACTGGCTCCTTACATATACGAATTTTTTAATTTTTGTAGCCATCTGTGAAATAGATTAGAGCGCTGTTTACTACTGCGACCTGCTTCAACGGGCCGCAGATCGTTCGTTGTCTTCCTCTTTTGTTTTTCTTTTCTTTTTTTAACCGATCACATGGGCTAAATTACTTACAAAGGGAGTCTGCCGTTGATGTTCAACAACCTTTGAATACGTCTTTGTTTGCAAAGTTCATTTAAGAGACTGGTGCTGCATCTTTCACTCCTTTTTGCTGTCAGCCAGTCGGCGTCACTGATAAAGCTCTTTCCTCCATGTACAAATGCCTGGTAATACTTTCTCATGGCTGTTTGTCGTTCCCTTTTTCGGTTCATTGGTCTCACGTATATATTCTTGCCAATAATGTTGGCAAGACGCCTAGCCTCACTTAGTATTTGGCGTTTTCTGGAAGGTGGAATATTTCTTGCTGCCACTGGATCCTCGGCCAACTTCTCATTGTCGGTTTCACCAAAATCATCGTCGTCTTCTTCAGACAGGTTGTCATCGCTAATTTCATCTAAAGCAGCCATCTTATCCAGCGTTACGACTTCGGGTTCGGCTGTTTCCATGTCTTCGACTGAGCCTTTGTGATCAGCTAAGTTAGAGAACGCCATTCCCAGGCTCAGCAATACCACTAAGTGACATACCAGAGAGCGGCTCGTCATGTTTAACTGAAGTGGACAGACGAGTTTTATATTAGTGTATGACAAAAACCAGCACAAATGATCATAATGGTGATAAAAACTGACTTTCTGGTGTCATTATGACGCCGTTGTTTAGGTATAGAACGTAACATGGTAATATTATATTGTAATAAAGCCAAGGAATGACAAGTCTCAGTCCACAATATGATATAAACTAATGTTTAAGTAGCCTTAAAGTAAAAGAAAAATTTTCAGCCGCAACAGTCTTTCCTAATCAGTTGTTATTCATTTATTCTCAATCCACATTTCGGGAAAATTTTGAGACGGTCGGTTGGTTACCACACGTATCACGTCATAAGCAACAGAAGATCAAGCCATAAAACGACTTTTTTTTGCACTTTTTTGAGCTTGGAAGTGCCAAAAAGAGAAGGGTTAATTATAACCTGTTGATACCCCACGTACATTTATTTTTACTATTTCCACACTTAACTTTAACAATCTTTACCAAAATTCAACAAAACATGGCGGCCATCCTAGATTTTGAGCAGATAATTTCGCAGGGCAGATTTCATATTTGTCTGGTTCTCGAGTTCACAATCAAGGCGTTATGATGATTTCAAAAGGTTGATAGAATAATTACTGATTGGTTGACGATTGATCATTTTTGTATTGAGTTCACTAATTGACCGATTGCTAATACAAGCAAAAGCTGGACATGGGTGATACTCAGAGAACTTGAACCAAGAGCCCACCTTGTACAGCTGTCATTTTGTTTAACGTTACCCAGAGCAAAAAAAACCACAACAATTTATCGTTTTAGCGTTCCATGTTTTCTCTCACCTTTTAGGCTTACTTGAATTCCTTTTAATTTTCAAATGGTCAATGCAACGAGGAAGTGTTCGGAAACCGCTGTATGGAGAAAACAATAGCTCACTGTCATTATGAGGAGAGATAGGTAAAATGACATCATTTGTGGTAGATAACGACAAATAACTAAAATTACCACAATCCTCAAGTTTGTTATTTTCGTGTACAAATCAGGGCAACTATTTTTAAAATCTTACCAAGATACATATAATAAAGAAAATATAACATATATATAAATTGTATTCTGGTCGTTGTAGTTAACTGGCGCGATCATCAAGAAAATGGCCGAGGTATCCATATTAAGTTGTTAATTCAGAACACTTCGTATATATCGTACCTACCAAGACTCTTCATAGTTATACTGATTATAATATTTTCAAATTTATTTCCCAGAATTACAATCAATGGGATTTCCCCAGGCTACCGTTAAATTCCGAAATTAAGCCCCGGGGCTTACATTTTTCAAAGGCCACTTTTGAGGGACTTATCTTTGGAGGAAAATTTGCGTCTCAAAATTGATTGGGCTAGGCTTACAGTTGGAAGGAAATTTACCGTTTTTGCTTTGTTTTACTTTGTATTAATTTGAGGGCAATTTCCAAGTACAGGCGCCCGGGAGGCTTTTGTTTGGAGGGGCTTATAAATGGAGGGACTTATTTTCGAAATGTTACGGTATCAGGTTTAGGAATGTTTTCATCTATCTATTACCCTTATGGATGGACACCCTACTTCATGTTAATTAACAAAAGGAGCAACTTAATTAAGTACTATCAGTCAATAACAGATGTTTCAGCTAAAGTAAAAGAATTTGACACTGAAAAGGTAACTAATTTCAAGTTTGAACTGGAGAGACAAATTTACTGAACACGAGACTCAGTAAAAGCAAGTTTTTGTGTGTTCCTTGTTGTAGTGAAATGAATGACCTTACGTTTCATGTTAGGTGTCGTTTAGGCTTCTATAATAACACTTTCGATTATTTTTTACAGTACAGAAATAAGTTAAGCTCTAAGATCTAAATTGCCTAAGTGAATAAATGAATTATCTTTCAGATTATACGCAAACCCAGGGGGGCTGGGTACGAGTTTGTTCATTACGGGATAGGCAACAGGAGACCAGAAAGACAGAAAGAGGAAACCGATATTTGCAAAATTCGCAAGTTTGGTGTTGATTAGGTCTACACTGAACAAGATACAGCTATTCAAAAACTAAAAAATTTACTGAGAGAAATATAGACGTCCGGATAGTGTGTCCAGCAATCCATACATCTCTTACTAAATTCTTAAGTTTTTAAATAGCTGCATCTTGTGCAATATTGGCCCGATTAACGCCAAACTTGAGAAATTTGCAAAACTCAACGCACTCGTACACAGCCCTGCTCGGTTTAAAATTTGGCAATAAAAGCATTTAAAATTGAAGGCAAGGCTGATCAGACAGCTATGGATGGGTTATTTATTTGCCCAATATTTCGAAACTAGCCCTGATGAAAGGTGGTTTTGTCTAGTCGAAATATTGGGCAAATAAATTACCCATCCATAGCTGTCGGATCAGCCCTGCCTTAAATATTTTAAGTGTTTTTCTATATTGCTGATCCTGATCTACACCGAGATTCGGCTTTCCCTTGCTGCTGTTTGTCCAAGTGGTCCTGGCAAGAATTGTTCGCTAACAAAAGCATTCCTCGCAGGCGTTATTAAGTCAATCGTTCCCTTTCATGAGTTGCGCGACGTGCTGCGTAGTGCATAAGAACTCATATCTTATATATACCTGATTAAGAAAACGTGGTCGTTTAAGTATAAGCCATGAACGATGAGGCCTCAAGGATTCAAGGGTATATGTAGCCACATACGTTCATTAAAGCTCTCTTTATTAAACTTGTCTGGGAAGAACTTTAAATTTGTAATGCTAATAAAGTTCTTCCCATAATTCCATTAGGTCCCATCGTTCATGGTTTATATTTTTCAAGCGACAACGTTTCTTTTTCTAATCAGGTGCAATATATGCTGTTACTAAATGTAGTGTATAAGTATTCGTGATATTTTTAGCCTCCTTAATGTTGTAGATATCATTTCACTTTTTTCAGTTTATTGATATAGCCATTTAAGTAAAATGTGATCCAGATGGATTTAACTGACTTGTATCATTTTCATAACAGATATGTGAACGACTATTTATCAAAAGCGAGCACTGCAGAGAAACACGTTCAAACACTTGAAGATCCAGACTACCCAATACAACCTAAGATTTCATGATACTTGCGTTCTTTTAGTTTGATTGTACACTGGTTTTCCAGTGGCTTTGATTAACTTTAATTTGCATAATTATACGAATGTTTCCATTTATTCTTAAGAGTTCACTTGTATGAATTGGAAGGCCAACAGTATTCGTCCCGTGTGAGTTCGTTCCCTTTTTGCGATTTGTCACTCCTCTGGTCGTTTCGCGTCTTCGACGTTTCGCTTCGGCTATTTGACGAACGAGGAAAGGTATAATTCGCTTATAATTTACATGAAGTAGTTGACTTCCTGGGCAATATGGCGAACTCAAGGGCTGAAGAAATTGAAAACCTACCTTCGCCAGAGTGTACAGTGCATTTTCAACCGCGTACACGAACAGTTCGATGAGAGTGAGTGTGAAGCGAGCTATCTCATTACACATTTTAACAGGGTGATATGTTTTCTTTCACGAGCTTCTTCGTTATTTTACGTTCCCACCGAGTTGGAAAGTTTGACGCTGAGAGCTCGTCAAATAACTGTTGCCGTTAGTGTTGAATTAAGATCATTTGAAAAACGATTGTTCGAGTTTACAGGATGTCGAGGGCGTCCCATAATAGATATTCCAGAGGAAATCCTAGAACTTTATCTTGAGCATCATTTCACTTCAGTGCAAATTGCCCAAAGCTGTTTTCTGTGTCGACGAAAACGATTAGCAGACGCCTTGAGGAAGAATAGCATCCCATAGTCCAATTTTACATCCGTCAGACAGCTATGCTTTTTAACATGAAGCTGAAATCCTCAAGGCGTCTTCTAATCGTACACTGTTTTTTACGCGTTCAAAATGAACTGTACACTCTGGCGGATGTAGGTTCAGTTCAATTCTTCAGCCGTTGAAAAGTTCTCCATATTGCCCAGAGAGTCAACCATTTCATGTAATTCATGGGTGAATTATACATTTTCTTGTTTCCATACATTTTCCTTTTTTTTAGACAGTGTACCGTATTTTGGCTTAAATGGCCTGTCCATGATCTTGTGCTTGTGATTCCCCTCCACCCCTTATCAAAGTCGCTAGCAATACAAGACCATGCTCAAAACTTGGAGGAACATCTTGGAATGGAAGGGAGGAGGGAGGTCTGTATTATATCTCACAGACCTGTGACCAGGAGCGATTTGAAGCAAGAAAGGTTGTTTTTTTCTTCGGAGTGTCTCACTATTTTTGCAACTGGTTGTAGCGCGGTCAAATAAGCGAAACAAAACGACGGAACGAAACATCGAAGAGACGAAACGACGAGAAAACACGAGGAAACGGCGAAATTAAGAAATTTGGGGGACAAGGCGACGGAACGAAGCAACGAAGTGACAAAAAAGAACGACGAAACAACGAAACGAACATTTTGTCCACGGGTTGACTTCATAAAATTCTGACCCAATTAAGGACAACTGTTCTTAATCTTGCTTTTGTGTACTCGGGACTCCACTTATATATATATATCTCCAGAAATACACGAAATGCGAATCTAGCAAAGATCGCCAGAGGGTTGGCGAAAATTTAAGAGATTTCAAGAGGTGTTCCTTGTAGAGTGGCCTTGTTCACGTAAATGGCAAATGTGACAAAAATGGCAAATCTGGCGAAAATAGAAAATTTAGCATGCGTTTGGCAAATATCCCAATTATATTGGAGAGTGGCAATTTTGACGAAAATGGCGAAAACGTGTTAGCAAGGGTGAATCTGGCCAAAAAATCGCCAAAGGTTTGAAAAAAGTTAAATGAAATTCTATTTCAGGAATTGCTTCTTGGATATACCTCGAGATTTGGGCTAGCTCCTTACTCAGGCAAAAAATTTTAGTTAAGCCTTAAACGGACACAGTCAGCTGATGCACATGCGCATTAGATACCATTTCTTAGCTGATTTGCATGTCACAAGACATGCGCGTAAAACAGAAAGAGAGAAGGGTATCCGGAATACTCAAAACAAACCTTGTAGAGTTGAACTATAGTTACAAGCCCAAATCGTGATTGTAGACCTTAAGCCACATCAGAGCACACATTTTTTTATATACCACTGAGAATTCACGGATGGATTTGTCCAGGAAAAGCCAAACATCGACGAATACTTCTGAATTCGATTCAAGGTCGATTCAAGGTCGAGAAAGCTTGATTTGCCAAACATATGTAACCTTTTCCATCGATTTTCCAAATACATATAACGATTATTTGCCCGCCAATGTTATCGATTCCTTTTTTTTGTTATTTTGGTAAACGAAAGCGATTTCTCCCGCCCGGTACCTACGCGTTTCTCACCTCTTCTGTTCATGTTCCTTTGGATTCTGTGATAAAATAATGTCATAGGATGAGTTAAAGTTCGCTAAAACATAGGTTTTCTGCAAAAGATCGAGGATCGAATGAAACACTAGGCAAGACTGAAGCGGATTTCTAGATGTAGCCGACGCGTTCAATTGATTTCGGGTTGAGGAAAACTCTTTTCAAACTGACAATAGTAGTGTCCAGGTCAGCGCGGTCCCCTAGCTGACTGTGTCCCTTTGAAATAAAGAGGGGTGTCTGGAAGTACAATACAAACTATCACGATATACTCCCAAAAACCAAGTTATTGCCAGTTTCTCGCTTTACAAACCAAATGGTCTAAAGTTTCATTTTAGATTTCTAGAGACAGTGTAATATTTCTGTTAATGATTTTGTCCCGCGTAGCATTCAGCTTTAGATTTGTATAATCCGCAAGTGCCGAGTGGTTATTTAAATTGCCTTTGTAAATAATGGGTCAACTCTAAGTTTCTATTGTGGCTCCGTCACCCCTACTATTTTAGCCTGCCATGAAGACGTTGTACAGGCTTCATCACCCATTCCAATGCTCACAACGTTAACACCTAAAACAACTTGAATCCGTTTACGCTAAATGTTTCGCTTCGCGTAAAATCTTAAAAAAAAAAATAACAGATGCTGTTACCAAATAAAGCGCGTAAATATTCGTGATATTTTTAGCAATCTTGATTGATACTTAACATTTCATTTTTTTTCTTCAAGTCATAGATGACCGTTTAAATGGAAAAAGATCCACATACATTTAACCATATGGTTTTATATATGTATGTGTTCGTAAACGACTATCAAAAAGACTACTTTTCAGGGACTGATAAAAAAGTTAAAAGTCTCAAAGGTCCGATATTTTGACTGCCAAATATAACAAGAAACCATATCGTTTTTGCTTGGTTTCATTTTGAATGCTTTGAACTTAGAAGAGTTATTTTTGGTTCATCAACTGTTTTGCACCATTAATAACAGAGTGTCTAATAACTTGTAATCTTTCCCTCGAGTCTTTTCCAAGTCTTTGTCATTTCCCGGCCTACAAACCGAGCTGGATAGCCTGTAGCACTGGTGTTGGACTGGCAAATGAATTTCTTTAGCTCCGAATGCCACGTTTTACCAGTATACTCTGACGTAAGCGAAATTTTCTGGTATTTGATTATAAAACTAGGGGTACCTTCCGGCAAGTGCCAACGAGGCGAATTTGTTTATCTTTTGTGAAATGTGCCTCTTCAGATCTTCGCCAATTTTTTTTTTTCATAATTTTAGAGGTTTAAAATGGATTCCGCTATCGGAAAAGGATGGCACCCAACTTCAAAAGAACAACTTTGGCACATCGTATCTTTAGGCTTTCACTTTTTAATTATTAAACAATAACAACATGGCTTGAAGCTTTGTTGGTAAATATGAGCAAGTTAGTACTTATGTTTCATGGAAAATTCAATTGCATCAAAACTATAAACGTTAGAAAGAAAAAGATAGTTCAAATGAGGCCTTTGACTTCTGAAATTATAAACAATAATTAACTTCCGAGCAACAGCGTCATCAGGGATAAGAAAAATGTTTCGCGTGGTAATATACGTGACAAACAATTGGTGTAAAGTAAAATGTGTGAAAAGCGCAAGAATGGGGCGGAATGTATCAGAGGTATAAAAATATAAACTTCAATAAAATACAAAGATCTAATGAGCGAGTGTCACAGGACAAAGAGTGTCTTGAAAGGCATAATGATAGTCTTCAAAACAAAAAAGGTCCGCAAATTCGTTGCATTCCTCACGGGAGTTTTGGGCTGTCTCAATGTAAATCAAGCTGCAAAAAAAAACATGCTGGTTGACAAAATCTCTCGAATAAATTTTAAAATAAAAGGTCCGCAAAATTTAAAGCTGCTGCTTTAAACGCAATTTATAAAGCAAACCAGAGCACTAATTGCCCTTTCAAACTAGAAATCGTATTAAAGCTTGCTCACCTGTTAGGTCTTCTTGAACAAACAACGAACAGCTGCACACTGAATCACCCAATGTCGGACCACGAGTTGTAAATACAACACCATGACGTCACTACCCAAATATGGGGTCTTACTTACACCCAAATATGGTCAAAAATGCAAATTTTAGAGTGTTACTCAGAATTTGAGAGTTTTTGCCTACATTGCGCGGCGTTATAATTTGCCACCGAGTCAACCTCGCATCTTAGCTCGGTTGCCTCGTTGGCAATAATTGGTTCACGGTTTCGACTGCTTCAGTTACATCGTAACTTCTCTTAAAAAGTTCACAGATAAAAATTATTCGTGAACGTAAATGGACCGATCGTACTGAAAATAATTATAATCTTTAGAGGTTTAGGCCATAAAACACTTAGAATTTTTCGAAGACACACCTGCAGTAAACCTGACTGTCAAGCACTAGAAGACTGTTGTACCTTTCGTTTGGCAGATCTCACCTCAGTTTTACATACGACCTTATTGTTATTTGCGCTAGATCCTCGAGTCAATAGGAAGTATTTAAGCTGAAGCCGGAAGCTTAACAGATAGGTCATTGGAGGGGCAATACTACTGTACCTACCAGGTACAGAAACTCACTAAAACCAAGAGACTCACTAAAACCAAGTTATCACATGCTTCTTATTTTTAGTGAAATGAATGATCTTACTTTTAATTTTAGGTGAAGTTTAGACTCCTATAATATCCCTTTTGATAATTCTTTATATCAGAAAAAACAAAATCAGCTTTGCGCACAATAGCTCAGCATTAGATTTTTATCGGGAAGTACCGCTCTAGGTTGTTTTATAATAATTAAAATTACTTACCTAAACAGTGGAGTAATCCCCCTAGTTTCTATCGGCTCGGTTATCTCTATAATACAATGCTCCACGCAGACGTTGTTGTTGGTTTGAAACCGTTCTTTTTCCTTACTTGGCTGTTACAAAGTTAACATCTAATGCTCCTGAAAATCTGTTTGCACTAAATGCTGCGTTGCCTGAGTACCTAACATATACAGCTGGAATATACGCTGTACTTAATCGTACTGCGTAAATATTCGTGATATTTTTAGCCTTCTTGCGTTGAAGATGTACTTTACATTTTTTTTTCCAGTTTGTAGATATAACCTTTCAGACGAAATATGATCTACATCGATACAACTAGGTTATATCTTATAAGAGTGTGTGAACGACTTGATTAAAAAAAACTACTGCAGGGATTGATAAAAAAAACGCGAAAAGTCTCGATTACGATCTATCCAATGCTCAATACAAGTGTTCTTAAATCTCTTTAGCGTTTCATATCGTTTTGATTTCTTTTGGTTGACTGTACAGCGATTTCATAGTGGTTTGAAACTTTGACTTTGGATATTTGAGTGTTCCTATTTTTCTGATGCACTTAATTAAGATGACCAGTAATAGCACATTTATTAGAGTATCTATGACCAGGAGTAATCGGAGCTTAGCACAGTGCGTTCGATATGTTTGTTAGGCGCACAGGCGGGTATCAGTTGAGGGGGAAGATTGGAAGGTTCTTGCGATAGATAAATATCATTATGGCATATTTTGAACGTAAGGGTTGCGTACAACGAAACCTCTATTTAAACTGTGTATCACTATAAGAATATTTTGAAAAGATATCGTATGGTTCGGTGTCAAGTGCTTGTAATCGGAGGAGACAGTGGCCAGAGTGCGTCGGGTGTGTAAATAGAACATTTTAACTTTTGTTTTACTGGCGCGATTACAGGGCGCAGTTGTTCAAAGCGCCGATGAAGTACAGATGAAGTATAGATGATGTACAGATAAAGTAGAGGAAGTACTGATAAAGTACAAATTAAGTGCATATGAAGTAAAAAATAATGAAGTAGAGATGAAATATAGACGAAGCATAGATGAAGTACAGATGACGTCTAGATGCAGTACAGATGAAGTAGAAATGAAGTACAGGTGAATTAGTTCTGATGAAGCATACACAGCTGTTACTAAAGATTTTTAGTTGCCGAGTTGGGAAAATTAGTAGGCAGGGATTTGACCAGTTACAAAGGTAGATCTTTGGGTCCTATTTTCCAGTTTCTTCCCTCAAAAGATTAGCCAGGGATCATGCTCATACAAGTAGAAGGATGGGTTACATAATTTACATGACCATTTCAGCAATAGTAATACAGAAATAAACATCTTAGTACATGTTTTAACTTGTGTTGATGCTCCTTTAAACAAAGATAAACTTAATGTACAATGTTTTATGTATCATCGTGTTTTTCACAACATTCATTAATTGCTTCTGTGTAATCCTGTATTCTTGTCCTTTATGTTTTGTGGTGAAATAAAACTGAATTGAATTGACCATTGATCAATTGAAAAAGAAAACTAGTCTGTATTCTATAGCATATCAGTCGTTACCATTCTTTTAGGAGGAAAACATATTTGCCACTGTGGTTGCCAACCGGGTTGGACCCTCTTAGGTAAGTAATTGCCTAACCTAGGATTAGGATGTGTTTCTTGAGTACAGTTTATGCGTTATGAACTCTTTGAAGAAAGTGGGCATGCTTTGTTTACACTGCAACTCAGCTAATTGAGGTGACCATTTAGTACAGACATAAAATAAATCAATAAAATATAATAACCCGTGTTGGGAAGTCTACAGCCAGGCTGAATACATATGCTCATTAGGGGGTGACTGCTTTACAGAGGGCCACTTAATATAGGTATGGTTGTATTCTGTTGTCTTTGTTTTGCTTGTAGTTGAATATCGTATTTCCTTGAATAACAGCCGTGGGCAATTATTCTTTTTTCCCAACAAAAAAGGGGCGTTTATTTGAGGCAGGCAATTATTTCAAATAATGCTCACTCAAAGGGCGTACCCTAAATATTTTTCTATCCAGTAATGGAATTACCAAGAGTACCATATTTCCTTGAATAATAGCTGTCCCTCAATTAATCGCCTTCCTCGAATAATGGCCCCCCTTTGACAGAAATATTTAAAATAATTGCCTCCCTCGAATAATCGTCCCCCTCCCACCCCTTTCACCATCTTCATTTTCTTCCATCCTCTCGCTGCCAAGTTAGAAATTCACAACTTGGACAACAAAACGAAGCTGAAGTGGAGTCTGATGCAGCAAGACTGAACAGTGATGATTCAAATTCTGACGTCAAGGATATTGATAGTGAAAATTAACCCAGGAACCAAATTTGGAACACTTTTTAAAAATTTTTTCCCTCTTGCTTTAAATTCTTCTTATGTTAACATTGAACAAAACGCGATTTTTTTTACCAATTTTTGAAGTCTACATTTTTGCTGTACACCCGCGCCGCTGATCATGCAAACTAGCAGGCTCATATATGACGTCATGTGACGTAGATTAAGGAACTCGCATTACCTTGTTTTCACCAGCTGTACACAAAAAAGATAAATTACAAGTAAGGATTGAATCATAATGTCTTCGCAAGAAGAAACTTTTTCTGAAAGAGAAAAACCTACCAAAACTCTTAATGTTTTCCTGTTGATAAGGTCACGTGTTCCTTTAAATACGTCATATGACGTCATACTAGTACTCCGAAAGAAGACTAAGACGAATGGTGTGCCAAAATGGCGGCAAATTTGAACGTTTTTAAAAAATTCTAAAAAAGTCGTCTTTGGTTCAAATCGCAAAATTTTTTCGCAGAAGTTATTTTAATAAGGTGTATTTTCAAATAAGAAAATAAAAAATTTCAGGTGATGGGCACTTTAACATTTGAAGGATATGTAACAACAGAACCTTCTTAGGACAGGAGAAAATCAATTTGTTCAAACCAGTCTGGACCTTTTTGACTTGCAGGTAACTGACAGTCAAAGAAGCATAACGCTGATAACCCATACAATATTGTACGCTGTGGTCTAGCAGTGCCTGTGGCCCTGGGCACTTAACATTTTGCACCTGGGTGACTAGGAAAGCATAGTCTTTTTAAAATAGAAATCCAGTGTTGGGCATCTTAGATGCACCTCTCACAGATTAAGGGCCGGTTTATATGGAGGTGGGGGACCCCAGTTAGGTGAGGTAACCCGTTTAGGTCGGGTAACCCACCTGTCCATATAATCGCTCATTATAATTTGATCACGTTTACATTATAGATGAGGTGACCCGCCACATGTTACCTCATCTTTCTGGGGTCCTCCACTTCCATGTAAACTGCAGGCGCTATTAATCAGCGCTATCCAGTCGCTACCTTCAATTTTCAAGCAAGCCTCAGCTTGCAGTGTTTAATAGTTTCAATACTCCTGACAATTCTTGGGAAATTCTCAAAGAATTTCCAAACAGAAATAATTACATTCATTACTCCCAAGAGCACATCTTGATTCTAATATTACGTCTAGCTTGCAAGCTAGGTGTGAACATTTACTATTGCTCTAGAAAACCATTCCTATTAACGTGAGAATGACAGAGGACTATGACAAGACATAGTGGAGAGGTTTGTTTTACACTGAGGTCACATTCCACAGGCCCAATGAATTTAAAGTCTCTTTTTGATTGATTAAGGTAACTAAAGCAAATAATTTCCCCTGATCAAATTAATATATTGAGGTCACATTCCACAGGTCTAATGAAATTAAAGTCACTTTTTGATTGATTAAGGTAAGATAATTTCCTCTTGATCAAAAGGAAAATTTGATATCGGGGTTGGGGCAACAGACATTTCTGGTCTTGTTTATTTATTTGTAGAAAAAGGAGACCTGTATTCTGACCTCAGTGGAATGTGACCCGTAAATAACTAACTTGAAATGGTGTAAAGCTAAGTCGATCTAGCAACGTTAACTGTACTCTCCCGGGGGGGGGGGGTACTCGATATATCCCTGGGTGGGGAGGTGCGGCGCGGCCCATCATACCCTTACCCTGTTTCAGACAAATATAGCTGATTTTCCTACCCAGTTTAAGACAGAATTCCGATTTTTGATACCCTGTTTAAGGCATTTATCCTGTTTACGACAAAAATTGATAAATCGATACCCTGATTAAGACAAAAACTGGTAAATTCGATACCCTGTTTAAGACAAAAATTCCGAAAAACATACCCTGGCTGGCCGCACGTCCCCATTAAGCAATTATAAGGGAGTACCCCCGCCCCCCCCGGGACTGTACTGTACTGAAGTCAATTAACGAAAATTATAGTAGTACCGGAGTATACCACTTCACAAACCATGGAAAGACGTATGCTTAATCATTTCAGGAACAGGTTGTACTAAAAGAAGAAACAAAAAATCTTTATCATACTCACATGTAAGCGTAACAGAATCGCGAAGACTCATGAAAGGCATTGCCTCGACGCACCAGCTTTTGAACTTTGTCGATCTCTTCCTCTCAAAAAACGTTCCAGTCGCTAAAGAGTCATAGACCTTTTTGATACGTGATTAAAACAAAATTTACGTGCCCACACGGTCCACAGAGTTGGCATACATGAATTCGAGCGCTCTTTGCTCCATCAGGCGCCATAATTTAACTCAAACTGTTTACACCACGTGCTACAAGGCAGGTGACCGAGTAGTGCGCAAAGGCGCGTAAGTGTTGAACAAAGGACCGAGAATGATCCCTGAGGTATACCAAAGGATATACCAGGAAGATCAGACTTTATGCCATAAACAGTAACACATTGTTGGCTATTACGAAGACATGAAGGCTTTTTTACCATTTACAAAACGCTTCCGGAAAATCCATTTGGAAAGTAAATGGATCACGACTTTTTGTGTTGTGTCGCTCCAGCCGAAAATTTCCAGGAACAAGGAAGAATCTGAACGGGTAGTCCTGTTTTTCCAAACTTAATGGAAAAATTTCCATTTATCTTTAACCCCAGTTTCAGGCCTTCACGGTCGTTTTTGGTGAATGGAACTGATTTGTACAAATGGTAAAACAAAGGGTTCCGAGAAAGGGAAAACAAATATTCGCCATGTTGAAAAAATTTTTACACACACTGCAAAAGGCAAAGAAGCTTTTCAAGGTAAGTTTCTTGTCATTGCCGAAGGATTCGCTCGTTAATTTTTTTTGGGAAAACCTCTCGAATTTCTGCCTGTTCGTTCTCGTCTTCAAGTGTGATCTGCGTTAAAATTTTTAAACACTGACCATACTCTCTTCCACGGAAAGGTTACGATTCAGTTTCTACATCAGCTTCGTTCTCATTCAAACCAAGCTGGGTTAAAATCTGGAAAGGCGAAGTCAACATCCCAATTCTCATGGTTTGCAGACATATTTTTTAAGTATATTAGGTCAAAACTAAGAGCACTGTAAATATTCACTCGCCAATGTGACGCTGGAGTCTTTTGAAAACTGTACATTGTGTCTGGCTCGAAGTCGCTTCTATCTTTCTTTCGTTGGTCTTTGGAAACACTGCAAATGGTCGGGTGCAGGCATGTTTGTTATCATATTCGTCGAAGGAATTACTCATTTTCTCTTAGGCGAAACATCGCGAATCTCTGCCAGTCGATTTTCGTCTTCTTAACTGTGTACTGCGATTAAATTCTCAAACACTGACTAGAATCCTCTTCGATAAGATTACGAGTTAGTTTCTTCATCACCAACGTTCACAAAATATAAACACAATTTAAAATGTTGAAGGACAAAGTCAAGGAGGTTTAGAGCTCCGAAATGAGCATTTTCTTTGAAATTTTGGTCCGTATAGCAAGTTACGGACCGAAAATTGACCGATCGCATGGCGAAAACAGACTCAGCCAATAATAATGGCTCATATACCACGATGGCTAAGCCAGCCAGAGCTCGAGAATTGCATTATCCAATGATTCAGTCTTTAATAATATAAAACAATCCCCCGAAGGGGAGGTGAATAGTGGTGGATATATCTAGCGCTGTTTACCGACCCTGAGGGGGTAGTTGTTTTACTATTTACCAAATCAGTTGGATAAAAATCACAAAGGAACTTTTGGTAATTAAAAGACGTCACTTAGTTATAGTTTGTTTACGCTGCAATTGACAGTGTTTCGGAGATCAATTTTATGATTTTGTTGCAAATTCAGTAAGAACATTTTTTTCCACCGACCAGTTTTTGTATTTTATTTAAACTCCATCCTATAGACAATACATTAGTTGAAAAATATTAATTAGTACAAGGTTGTTTAAAACTACGTGTACATAAGAAAAAAAAAATAGAATGGCGAAGGGGACATTATCGTAAAACTAATTATGGCCCCACCGATCAGTAAACGCCGACAAGCCAGATTTTGTCTCTGTCTTGGTATTTGTAGATGCAGCTGCTCCATGTACCTCTAAAACTTCATCTTTTGACGAGAAGCCATTTTGAATCCCGCCCCAAAACAGTGAATATCCAAGGATAGTCCGAGTTACGGGAGCTATAATCAGAACGCGCGAAAATCGCTATCCACTGATTTGGTGAATAGTAATAGGGATTATAACATAGAGGATGAAACTGCAATCGGTGACAAAATTGTTGACATTGTACTCAAATAGGGTAACTACAGAGAAGAAAAGAATCCACATACCCCCTCCCCCATTCAAAGTTGGGGGGATGGGGTAGGAAAAGCTTTATTTTCCTATTTTTTCTCTATTTTTTCTGGAAGTCAGTAAAGTATCAGAAAGCACCTCTAGGGCGAAGTGTCTCAACTAATTTTGTCGCCGATTGTGGTTGATGCTGATTGACCGACTAAAGAAGAGGATTTCTATAAATCACGAGAGTCCTTTTGACAATTAACAAGGCATGTTTACTTAGATGATATGTCGTACATCAGAATTTCTCTTTGAGACAAGTTGGTTTGCTGGATTTTGGACAAGATCCAAAATTACAAAGGAAGTGCTAGCGTGATCAATTATTGTAAGTTAAAAAATTCCTTCAAAATCTTTCCAAGTTCATTGCTGATGCATCTTTCTAATTCGAAGAAATCACGGATAAGTTAAGTACAGATGACAATGGGCTTTTTCTTAGTACCGAAATAAATTAAGAGACACAAACACCACGCATGTCGTTAGCCAAGCAAAATATTTATTGCATTCCTTTTAGACAAAACACGATACCTGGCAATTTTCATAGCAGTTGGCTGTTTTAAGAATAGCCATTTATAATAGTCGAGTTTTATCTTCAGTTTTATTATTTTATAATAAATAATAAATAAATAATAATAATAAAATATTTATATAGCGCTTATACTTTTCAGTTCTAAGCGCTTAAGCACATTAAAGACTCGGCGGTATACATCATCGTATGCCAAATTCAGTTATCGGGGTGATCGTTAACATCCTCAGGTAGTCTGTAAGAAACAAACAGAAGTGATATTGGTCTGAAACGAAGGACACATGCTCATTTTTCACATTTCAGTCAACTCTCTCTTATCGGACATACTTAGACGGATACTTGATGCCTGTCACAAAGATATCCGTCTTTTAATGAGATAGAGTTGACTGTACTGAGGATTTCTTCCAATGTTCATCATGCATTTTTTTTGCAAATTTTCAAAACAAGGTGTTGAGAATTTCTAATCAACTAGTATAGCACGCAAGTGAATAATGCTTTTCGCACGGGCTGGTTGGCTAGTTACACTATTGACCTCTGAGCAGCCGAAACGGATTCAAACAAAATGGCTTTCCATTTCGCCTCGGATTCCGCAGAAAAATATTTTTTTTCTGTAAGAAAGCGTGGCGGATTTTTCTACAACGGCCGTTTTTATACTAGAGCACGGATAATGCGTCTATGGCCGTTTTGAATTTTGCATAAGCATTTTTTCCAATTTCTCTTGGGACTTACAATCGCCCTAAGAGAACTTGAAAACAATGCTTATGAAAAACGCCTATTGGATACTGCCTTTTTTGGTACTTGTGACGTCCTGCAAAGTGATCGCCATCTTAACCGCAATCGTGAATTTTGCTGCAATTCAGAGTAACTAATTTTTCGCGTGCGGCTTTTAAGATATTTTGAAATAAAGGATTTTGCAGCGTTCAAGGGAATTTTATCTCTTTCTTGATTTAACAAGTCAAGAAAGTCGCTTGTAAGCTTAAAAGTGACTTAGACTGATGTCAATCATGAAGTCATATACTTAAAACCAGTAACCAAAGTCGGCCACAAAATTTGGGCAAAACTTGTTTAGGGAATAGACCATCAGCATGTTAAAGGCGCAGGTTATTTGTGTAAGCCAATCGCTTTCAAATTATCGAAGATAAGAAACCTTAACAGCGGTGGCAGCCATTCTCCTGACTTCGAGAGAGGGTTACTAAAAAATGCTAGCTTGCTATGTTCGCTATATTCCTGTAGCCTTTTACTTCATAAGAAGCGGACCTTTTAAGAAGAACTATTACCTCGGGTAGACAGGGAAATCTTTACATTAAAGCTGCTTACCCAGAGTCGCCTTGCCTTCGTGTTACCCATGCTTCAAGACTGACTGTTGGTAGAGCACTGCACGCAACTCTTCTCTTACTCTGTTCGAGAACCTTCCTACTTATAAATGGGATGTTGTCAGCATTGTCGCAGATAATTTTAGCAAATGTTGTTTTCCTAATTTCCCGTAGCATGGCAGCATTGAACGCCGTTCGATCAGTGTTCAAGCTTGAGTTTGGGGCATTTTCGTGCCAGAAACGATCTCCAACTCTGAGGCGGCGGAACTGCTCCGCTACAATACACTGAAAAGTAGGTCCCAGAACTCCTCCATCACTAGGTCTCGGTTCAAGCATTCCTGAGAAGGGGTACAATTAAAAATAAAGCTTGCATCATCAACGTGCGTATATAAGAGAGAAGACAATGGTTTAAAACTTGTCCCTCAGGGTCTTTTTCTATGTTCACAATCCGATGGTCAGGATGGTTCTCTAAAATAAACGGATTTATCAATAGCTCAAGCGCAAGGTATCCAAGACTGACCCACTGGTGAAAACATCCGCGAACAGGAATGTTCCACTTTTTCAACCTCTTATCGTTAGTGATAAGTGCTCAGAATTTTTTTCTTGAAGTTTGCCAGTATGTCAGAGCTTTCCTAGTCTTAAGGAATTTTCAAGGCTGAATTATCATCTTCAACAAACTTGTAACTCTTGACTTCGAAAAAAAAAATTGCTATTTAAATCTTAACAATTGAAAAATTAACAATTTAAAAGTGAAAGGTATGATATTATATTACTCACCACCGACAAAAAAGTCAATATCATGAACATTTCTGTAAATTCTTCTCAAATTAGCCACGTCCCTCGGGGCAAAGCCGGCGATTCGTACCAAGTCATCGAACGATCTCACCTTTCGCAGTCCGCATAACCTAAGGTTTCGATACTTAGTGTATCCCGGAATTCCACGTTCACGTCCTCTTTGGATGTTGATGCTGATTAGATCAGACAAATCGCTCTCATCCCTTCTTAAGTTTTCTTGCACAGAGCTGGAAAATCTCCTGTTTTAAATAGCAAAATCCATAAATTTAAATAAAAAAAAAAACATTTACCATTTCCTCGACCTTAAACGTTTTTTCTTTTTTTTCTGTTGAACTTCATGTTTTCTAACGATTTAACAAAGGTTTACTAAAACTTGGCAGGAGATGCTGTACCCGCAAACTTTGCCCTATGTCCATCAGGTGTCAGATCTTGGTTAAATGGAGGGAGGAGGTTGTTAAGACCCTCATTAACCCATCAAAGTCAAACAACTGTATAAATTCCCAAGCTTTCAATTTACGACTACTTAATTTAGTAATCTTATGACAAAAACAAAAGTGCAATCTCGAAACAGTTACATGCAGTTTTTCCTCCATTACAGGTGGACCAAACTCGGCATGAAAAGACCACTGCCTGAAGCAAAAAACAATTTTTGCTCTAATGGCAAGAGCAGACCAGTGTTTGTTCTTAACCGAGGTAACTTCGTGGTGTCTAGGGCAATCAAAACTTCGCCAAAAATGGTTTCAGTTATACTTAGGGCGTGTTCGATTGACTGTATTACGGATCAAAATAAATGGAATAGTAGTACTGGAAGCACTGATTTATCCATTTTTGCGAGAGAATCTCTTTAACGTGCGGGAGAGTACATTAACGCCGATGACGTCATAGCCATTTGTCTTTATCTCATGTTTAACATTCAGATAAACTCCTGTGCTATTTTTAATTTAGGTGGTTAACCGGTTTGACATGTTTTTTTTTTCAGTTATTTTCAGATCGATGAATGTCTTGGATTTTGGTTGGTTGACTAAAAACTAGGAAAAGTGTTTATTGATTAATTTTTGTTCTCGAAGGGGGAATAAGCAATAACTCACCTGTGGCGAGTCTTAACGTAATTATGCAAATTCTATTTCCTGCCGCTTTCATTGTCCACTGCAGAATGAAACAAATGTTCCAGTTCCGGGTCACTCCCTCTTAGCGTGCGAATTATGCTTAGTCTGAGGGTGAAGGCAGACTTAATCTTTCAAGTTAAAAAAAAAACATCTTTTTGACTTAACCCTCCTTCTTCCTGCTTCTCCGCAATTCAATCATTTCAGTCCTCCACAAATCTAGTTCCATTTTTTAAGCTTGCTTGTGTAGATAAAGAACCCGCATTTAAGGTGGCTCGACTGGATTTCCTGGGGTTGATACCTCCCCAATTTGAGCATTAACTACGTCGGCATGAGTAAAGATATGGAAAAAAGGTTACCACAGCTGTATTATATAAAGATGAAAATTTCTTATGATCTGGGTTTTATTGCAATCGGAGTCGCCATGGCAACGTAATGACGCCATTACGTTTTTCATTTATCTTTGTGTTTCTCTGTACCAGGAGTTTTTTGAAGAAATCGCTTAAGGGAGTATGTACCTGCCATAATTGCCTCCATTATGGCAAAGTTTGAACAAATTCTATGAGAGCGTTTTCGAAATATTTTGAAATGCAGTTTTAAGAATCATAAAAACAGTGAAATAGCATGCTAACCACACAATTCGCTGTTATTTTAAGAAAATGATAAGCTTTGGGAACGCGGCTTCATCTCATGGTGGTTTGATTCCATTGAAAACTGCATACAAAAAAAGAGGGGAATTGCTCTGGGCAATCGCGAGTAAGAAGAATTTTATTAACTTGCATTCAGCTGCTTTTGATACAGTTTTTGGACGTAATTTGGTCCATGCCTAAAAATGTCGCATTTTTCCAAAAACCGCTCGATAATTTTTTTTATAAATTCGAAAATCCCGAGATGAATTGTCAAGAAATATTCCCTGCAAGTTTCAAGAACATTGAAAACAGGGAAGGCTTTTGAATAGGGCCTCAAATATAGCCAATTTTTCCTCCAGATTTTGTGTTTACAAGTGAGCGACCTCATTATTCACTGGCATTGTTTTCAAGTTTCATATACACCCGCACATTTAGAAAAAGATAGAATTTGCATCAAAAAGGACCCTCGGTTAAATCTCCGGGATATGCTGATTACCGGGTAAATAGTTTAGTGATACATTATAACATCAGAGCAACTCTTTGTGAGAGTTTCTGTGATGTTATAACCCGAGTAAGATAATAAAGTATTGCATCCTACACGATGAGCCGTGACGTTCACCGTTTCGGCTCTCACTGCTATCTGTGACGACAAGCCGGATATTTCTTCGGAAAGTAATCGAGAGTTCTTTTTGATGCAAATTTATATCTTTTGCTAGTTGTCCACGTGCATATGAAACTTGAAAACAATGCGAGTGAATAATGAGGACGCTCACTTGTAAACACAAAATCTGGGGGGAAAATTGGTTATATTTAAGGCCCTATTTAAAAGCCTTCCCTGGTTTCAATGTTCTTGAAACTAAAGATATGGAAAAAATTACCACAGCTGTATTATAGAAAGATGAAAATTTCTTATGATCTGGGTTTTTATTGCAATCGGAGTCGCCATGGCAACGTAATGACGCCATTACGTTTTTCATTTATCTTTGTGTTTCTCTGTAAAGAGATAAACAAAGATAAATGAAAAACGTAATCAAGGTGTGGCCAAATCGGTAGGCAGCCACGGAAAACCCAGCGATCATTTGAGCATTAACTCTTCTGTTATAGCCATTGAAAAACCTCGTTCCGGTGAGTAGCCTGAGACCAAACTTTGTGATCTGTGTAGCGCGAAAAAAAAACAAAACAACAGCAAAAAACAAGAACAACAATTGCTTTCCTTCTATAATCAGAGCAACATGTTCTACTTTTAAATTTAGAGCGGGTCAGAGCATTCCTTTTTTATGTGGTTAGGAAAATGAAACAAAAATAGGAAAAAAAACAACAATATTGAACACGGCAAACATAGGATCCTCCAATGAAACCGACATGCAAATAATGTGAAACCACATCCTGTGAAAAAAAATTCCCATTGTTATGGTACGGCTTCTACTCTGTTCCTTAACTCGTATAAAGGTTTAGTACATGACTTCCTCATATTTACTATGCTGCTGAAAATGCACTTTACTTCTGCCAGTTTAAACGCTTTAAGAGATTCAGCTTGAGTGGGATTAGGGTAATTCTCATGTTTTTTTTTTCAGGATCAGGGTTTTATAACCTGATTAGCACAGCTACAAGTTATAACGGAGCTCCACGCGCGCGCTAACGCAGCTCCATAGCTAAGAAAATTTGGTGATCTGTCTATAAAAGAAATATTGGTAGTCACGTGACCAAACGTCCGTCTGACCATTCGTCCGAACACCTGTCCGTCCGCACCACAGGGCAACCAATGTGAAATCTCACACTTTCTAGCTAGCGTGGGAGCCTGCAACCTGATATTGCACATCCATAATTTGGTCAATTGACAGATATCAAAACAGGATATCTGCTGACCAGTATCTCATGACCGTATCAAGGTGTCGACCCTTCGAGGTTGTGTGTTTTTATTAAGTTATCCGCTGACAAGTCACTAGTTTTCGACTGATCGCAGGCTCAAATTCAAGTGGATTGTCATTATCATCATCACTATTGTTATTGTGATTATTATTATAAGTGCCATTTTTCATGCAAAAAACCTACCGTTCTCTCACTCAAAACTAATGGCAGGAATTCGTTGTATGTAATCACTTGCAATTGGGCTGCGACGATTCTTCTGGTCTCCTGGTAAATCCTTTCGGGTCCCCATCTTGTCCTTTTACGGAAAAACGTGGCGATGCGGTTGTGGTGGCGCACGAATATGGTATGGACTGAACTAAGACCTGAAAGTTACAAAATAACCCTAAATTGAAGCTTCTGTGTTGAAAAAAGTCAATTTTTGGCACTTTTCACCAAGACCATTGAACATCAAAGCAATACGGTTCTCACCTTGGTTCTCATTATTCCTACTTTCTCCTGCCAAAAAACACGGTCTGTTTGGATCTAGCGATGGACAAAAACTCTCCGGGGTCTCGGTACGTGCAGGTAGCAAATCCATAAACCTTACACCATCTGGATGCTCCATAACTCTTAGTAAGCCATTTGGCGCGCGAATCGAATCAGCAACCTCCTCAGTTGATCCATAAACGTTAGAAGCATCAATGTAGGCTGTTAGAGTGTTTGTATGCTCTCGAGGGGCCAGTTTGCAGAAGGAGGCTGACTTGCTAGGAGCATCCCTCTCCAGTTCGATAAAATTAACTTCCCGATTCCGGAATATTGCATCGTCTCTAGGAATTCTTATGTTGACGCACTCGGGATTTTTGGTGGGTAGCTTGCAGTTAATGCCTTGGCCCTGGGCCAAAGTAAAATCGTGATCCATAAACTGTGCAAAAATCATAGCCATGTGGGTCAGTATTGTAGAGTTCGGGTTGGTTCGGTCCGCGTTGCTTCCATGGGCAAATCGACTTACGTCCCGCGCGTTCGGAAGCTTTCTACCATTTCTCGCCCGGCGAAGAGTTGAGATGCAGTTGCCATAATCAGCAGGTAAAAGTCGGTTGAATGTTGTATTGGCTGCCCCGTAAGAAGGATTACGTAAGTTGTTGCACGATCCGTCAATGGTTCGAAATGGTGCATTTGGATCACATCGTATGTTGATTGCAGTTACGGGGTAAACATTAATCGCTACTCGGACGAGTTTTCTTCTGCACATCCTCCTCCTTACATTCCTGATAAGCAGACAAATAAGATAATAATAAAGACCGCGAGAGAATTCAGAAAACAGGTATAAAAGGTTTGGATCAATTCAGGTTTCTAGGAAACTACCCACCTACCCCTCCCCTAACCCAACATTTTTCCCCAAGTGAGACACAAATGTTGACGCTGAGTTAGGGAAGGGGTAGGTGGGCAGTTTCCCAGAAACCTGAATTGATCCATAAGTTTTTGTTCCCCTAAAATTGTTGGAAAGTTATTTCTAGCAGATTTGCTTTGAGGATAGAGATGTAGTGCTATGGCAAGGATAGCTTGAGAAATTTTCCTAGCATGTTGAGGTAGGTTTATATGTGGTTCATAAGCAAAAAATTACTAAATTACTTACAAAGGGAGTCTGCCGTTGATGTTCAACAACCATTGAATATGCCTTCGTTTGCAGAGTTCATACAAGAGACACGTGCTACATCTTTCACTCCTTTTTGCTGTCAGCCAGTCGGCGTCACTAATAAAGCTCTTTCCCCCGTGTACAAATGCCTGGTAATACTTTCTCATGGCTGTTTGTCGTTCCCTCTTTCGGTTCATTGGTCTCAAGTACATATTCTTGACAATAATGTTGGCAAGACGCCTAGCCTCACTTAGTATTTGGCGCTTTCTGGGAGGTGAAATATATCTTGCTGCCAATGGATCCTCGGCCAACTTCTCATTGTCGGTTTCACCAAAATCATCGTCGTCTTCTTCAGACAGGTTGTCATCGCTAATTTCATCTAAGGCAGCGATCTTACCCAGCGTTCCGATTTCAGGTTCGGCTGTTTTTATGTCTTCGACTGAGCCTTTAAGATCAGGTAAGTTAGAGAATGCCATTCCCAGGCTCAACAATACCACTAATTGACATACCAGAGAGCGAGTCGTCATTTTTAACTGAAGTGGATAGACAAATTTTATGTTAGTGTATGACGAAAACCAGCACAAAATGATAATGGTGATATAAACTCACTTTCTGGTGTCATTATGACGCCGTTGTTTAGGCATAGAATGTAACATGGTAAGTCAAAGTAGACGGACTGCTAATTATAGTAGTTGCTAAAAAATATATCTACGTGTCTCAACTGTTCACCAGTAGGATGCCTGAAATGCGTGCAATTCCACAATTGGTTTCTCCTCCATTAAATCCTATACCAATTGCAGAACATTTTAGGAGGAGCCACCCACCGTGTGAGCACAGTCGCAGACAACACTTATAAGTGAGGAAAATAAAGCAAAGCAAAAGTAAGTTATTATTAAACGAACTAAATGTACACGCAACTTAAATAAATAAATAATGCACGCGCCCAAAATTAAATATTATATTGTAATAAAGCCAAGGAATGACAAGTCTCTGCCAGTCCACGATATGATAAACAAATGTTTAAGTAGCCTTAAAGTAAAAGAAAAATTTCCAGCCGTAAAAATCTTTCCTTCGGTTGTCATTCATTTATTCGCAATCCACATTTAAGGAAAATTTTGAGACGGTCGGTTGTTCAGCTGGTTGGTTACCACACGTATCACGTCATTAGCAACATAAGATCAAGCCACAAAACGACTTTTTTGAGCTTAGAAGTGCCAAAAAGAGAAGTGTTAATTATAACTTGTTGATACCCCACGTATTTTTATTCTTACTTGAACGATCTTTATCAAAATTCAACATGGCCGCCATCCTAGATTTCGAGCAGGACCAAGTATTATAAGTGATAATTTCGCAGGGGAGATTTCAGACTTGTCTGGTTCTCGAGTTGACAATCCAGGCGTTATGATGATTTTAAAAGGTTGATAGAATAATAAGCTGGACATGCATGTGTGCTACCCAGGGAACTTGAACCAAGAGCCGACCCTGTCATTTTGTTTTACGTTACCGAGAGCAAAAACCATTAACAACAACTTATCGTTTTAGCATTCCATGTTTTCTCTCACCTTTTAGGTTAAAGGTTTTTTTCAAGTTTGAAAGGCCTCGAGAGTGTTTCCTATTTATCGATGTTTTGTTTGTTGCAACTGACCATAGAATATCAACTTCAATGGTGATCACAAAAGTTTTTGTTTAATTGCGCAGAATTTTAAGACTTCATAACAGAGCTCGAATTATATATGAACAGCATACGATTTTGCCTGTTTCCATAAAAACAATATTTACACACATTCTTGGGAATATTTATTTTTAATGTTTTGATTAGTTTATCACTAGGACTAGTCTATTTTAACTCATTGACCTATCTTAGGGTTATTTTTATAATTTTAAAAAACCACCGTACTCAACAGTTACGGTTTTTAAGATCTTTTAATGTGAAATACATATTTCACTTTGGTTTGTGTTAATTAGAAGAGATTGTTGTGCGTTTTAAAATGAGCTTCTGGCTCAGATGATTGAACAATCAATTTCTACCTCGATCCTTAACGCCTGATTGAATAAATTATCTCTCTCTTTAATCCCTTTTTCCACCGTTTTCCGGCTAGCGGTTTCGATTAAAATGCGGAAATTTTCTTCAGTATCTGTGTAAATACGTCCAATATCTTAAAAATCCTCACCCAACATTAGCATGAACGATCCGCGGAAAGCACAGAAGAATTCTGAAATATCGCTTTCATTCGTCGTGAATTTGAAACAAGTCGTCTGGGTCACATTTGCGGGGGATGTTTAATTTACTGGGTAATAAAATTGGCTCAGCCCCTTCACAGAACAATCCGCATCGTGTTTTCTTTGATCGCGATGACACTCGAGCCGATCAGGAGCTCATTAGGGGCTGCTATCTTAGTATACTAGAAAATTAAGATTAATTTAAACTAGCAAAAGAATGATTTTTTTTTTTTGCTCAAGGTCATAAATTGGTTTAATAAACAATTTGTTGATTTTTCTTGTGCGTCTTTTGCACAAGAAAGTGGAAATGGCCTCTATTTCCCTCAAAAATTTCTATAACCCATTGTCACTTACATAACGTCATATCGTAACCACTGCAATACAAAACAAAAGACAAGGAAAATGATGCACAACATGGCCAAGTGTTTCACTCCAATTCTCATCAAGACGGTAAATGATCAAGAGGATAAACTAACAAAAAGACTAATTATATGGGAAAAAACCCATTTCAAACCGATATATCGATATTTTGACTGCCAAACACAACAAGGAAGTGTTCTGAAACATCTCTAAGAAACCATATCGTTTTTGCTTGGTTTCGTTTTGAATGCTTTGAATTTAACACTTATTTTTGGTTCATCAACTGTTTGGCACCATTGATAACAGAATGTCTAATAACTTGTAATCTTTCCCTCGAGTCTTACGCAGATATCCCTTTTGGGACATCTCATTTACCGAGTCTTTGTCTACGGATCTCCCTTGTGTAGCTGGCAATACTACTCAAAGCTCTGTACACTCATAGTTAGCATCAGTGATGCCATTTCCCGGCCTACAAACCAAGCTGGATAGCCTGCAGAACTACTGTCGTGACTGGCAAATGAACTTCTTTAGCTCCAATTGCCTCCGGTTTTGACTTCTTCATGTACATTTTAACTTCTCTTAAAAAGTTCACAGAGAAAAATTATTCGCGAACTTAAATGGACCGATTGTACTGAGAATAATTATAATCTTACGAGGACTAGGCCATAAAACACTTGCATTTCTTCGAAGACACACCTGCAGTCAAGCACCAGAAGACTGTCGTACCTCTCGTTTGGCAGATCTCACCTCAGTTTTATATACGAGCTTATTGTTATTTGCGCCACATCCTCGAATCAATAGGAAATATTTAAACTAAAGCTGGAAGATTTACAGAAAGGACATTGGAGGGGCAATACTACTGTACCTACCACGAGAGACTCACTAAAACCAAGTTATTACCTGCTTCTTATTTTAGTGAAATGAATGATCTTACTTTAAATTTTAGGTGAAGTTTAAGTTCCTATAATATCCCTTTTGGTAATTCTTTACATCAGAAAAATAAAATCAGCTTTGCGCGCAATAACTCAGCATTAGATTTGGATCAGGAATTGCCGCACTAAATTGTTTTATAATAATTAAAATTACTTACCTAAACAATGGAGTAATCCCCCTAGTTTCTATCCGCTCGGTTATCTCTATAATATAACGCTCGAAGCAGATGTTCTCGTTGGTTTGAAACCGTTCCTTGTCCTTACTTGGCAGTTACAAAGATAAGATGTAATGCTCCTGAAAATCTGTTTGCACTAAATGTTGCGCTGCCTAAATACCTAATATATACAGCTGGAATATACACTGTACTTAACTGTACTGCGTAATTATTCGTGATATTTTTAGCCTTCTTGCGTTGAAGATGTACTTCACCTTTTTTTTCCCAGTTTGTAGATATAGCCTTTCAAACGAAATATGATATACATGGATACAACTAGATTATATCGTATAAGAGTGTGTGACAGAATTGATTAAAAAAAAAAAGTATTGCAGGGATTGATAAAAAAAAGGAAAAAAAAAACGCAAAAAGTCTCGATTACGATCTGTCCAATGCTCAATACAATAAGGAAGTGCTCTTAAACCTCTTTAACGCTTCATATCGTTTTTGCTTTCTTTTGGTTGACTGTACACCAATTTCGTAGTGGTTTCAAATTTTGACCTTGAATATTTGAGTGTCCCTATTTTTCTAGCGCACTTACTTCAGATGGCCAGTAATAGCGCATTAATATTAGAGTATGTAATGATAATACGTCTTCCTGATAAATTGGTGACCCTTAAGGGGGGAAAGGGGCGTCTCCTTTTCCTTTTTTCAAAAAGACCATACCGTCAGGTTGAAACCCATTTCTTAAAGGGTTATTTTAGAGGAAGGAAAGGAAGGAAACTTTGTAAAAAAAAGGGGGAAACTATTTTCTGAGAGTGGCACTTCAGGATGTAAGTCTAAAAGTGAAATAGTGCGCGTAGTAGTGAATAGGATTTTATTTTAAGAAAAGACGTTTTGAATAATTGAGTCATATTCCCGTAGGGTAAAAAAAGATTGTTGGCTACACATTTTTTGTATAGCTTAGGTGATTCCTGATGGGAAAGTTTCGGTACGTTGGTTTGAACTTGTTTCTCCACTGTTGGATTATTAGGCCTTCAATTATTCTACGCTTGTGAAAAGTTGGGACGTACAAAGTAAGGCAACTGTTGATATCGATTTTCAAGTGTAGCTTCATAAATCATCTAGCGAGAGTGGAAACCAATTTTATAACTAAATATCAGGGTATCTTTTATGTGTCAAGCCTAACGCCTTTAGAGCTATAACACGGCATTTCCCGGTCGGTTTGTAGTGAAGTACCATTAGTGAAATTCTGTTGATGACTCTAAAGAATTTCGAGTCGTCAAGGGGTGCACTAATATGGTATATAGTGGTATATATTATATAGTGGTTTCAAACTTTGACCTGAGATATTTGAATGACCCCATTTTTATAGAGCACGTAATTCAGATGGCCAGTAATAGCACATTTATCAGAGTATGTATGATAATACGTATTCCTGTTTAATTGGTGACCCTTGAGGGGGGGGGGGGGGGGAGAAGGGGCGTCTCCTTTTCCTATTCTATTTTAACGATTACCCTAGTGCAGCAGTGAACATTAGTGCACCCTTTGACGACCCGAAAATCTATAGGGTCATCAATAGCATCCCACTGACGTTATTTCCCTACAAACCGATCGGTAAATGCAATTTTATAGCTCTAAAGGCGTCAGGCATCACACATAAAAGATACCCTGATATTTAGTTATAAAATTGGTTTTCACTCTCGCCAGCTGTTTTATGAAGCTGCAATTGAAATCGATATCAAAATTTGTCTTGCATTTGTACTTTTTACGCCCCAACTTTTCACAAGTGCAGAATAACTGAAGGCCTAATAATCTAGCAGAAGAGTCCAAGTCGGGACAAACAAGTTCAAACCAACGTACCGAAACTTTTCCGACCAGGAATCACCTAAGCTATAAAAAAAATGTGTAGCCAACGTTCTTTTTTACCCTACGAGAATATGACTCGATTAGTCAAAACTTATTTTTTTAAATAACATCCTGTTTTCTATTTTATACAGCGGAAAAATAGTATTCCTTACTACGCGCAATATTTCAGTTTTAGACTTATATCCTGAAGTGCCGCTACCAGGAAATAGTTTCATTTTTTTTTACAAAACTTTCTTCCAAAAAAGGGGTAAAAATAATCTGTTTCTATCTGCTCAGTTACACCTCTAACATAGCCCTTTAAGAAAGTGGTTTCAACCCACTTTATGTGACTTTTTCAAAATATTCTTATATTTTCCAAATGACGTCACCTAAATTCAAACAAAGAAACTATCGCTTCTTCTGAGTTTCTACTTTCATGTGGTATTAGAGCACCTTAAGTCCTTTATACAAACAAATGTTCGGTTCAAAAGGGTTCTTCGTTTTGCGATACAGGACGCTTGAATTTCCAGACTTTTGCGTGACGCGGCATTGAGCTGACGGCCAGGAAAGCTCATATTTTATGTGGGTTAAAACATTACCGATTTTGGGAGATTTTGATATCTAAACATTCCTTGTCTCAGAATGGATATTACTTTAATCTTTATGAGTTCCTCAAGCGAAGAATTCACGCATTAGTAGGAAAACTCAAAAACAGATGTTTCTATTGGTTTCCGGCGGCCATAATTGGGGCCCTGAAAGGGACCCAAACATGGGGTCTCCATACAAAGCTTTGTAATTCTGGATAAAACGTTTCTCTGAATATCTCGCATATGAAATATTGCACAGACTTGATTCTTGGAAAGCCTTTTTGTATATTTATCTTCTTTCATTTCCCAGATTCTAGACTTTTTGTATTAAAAGGTTTCCATTTTTATTTATGATGGCGTGACAGTGAAAACCACCAATAGTAATTTGACTGCAACTATGAGAATTCTTTTCCTTTTTGATTTCTTATTTATTCCCCATTTTTAAATTCAAATATGTCGATGAAACCTACTAAGTCTAGACAAGAAAATAAGACTGGAAGATTTGATATATATTTGTAGTAGAAAGACGTCATCGCGCAGTTGTCCTCAACTTAATTTGCACTTTGCACGATGACGTCACTTGACGACAATAAAGTAGTTATAATAGTTGTTGTGAACATACGTAATCAACTCAAAAATGGCGTATTATATCCAGAGGTTTTGGAACACTTTAGGACGCGTAAGCAAAACGACTTCTGAGCGGAACCGGTCAACCGAAAGTGGGATTTGTGCATTCTTGGGCGTCAAGTTTGCCCAACTTTTTGAACAAATAGTCTCTATAAGAGTAAAGAAACTTGGCTACACAAATCTAACAGCATCAAGGCAAATTAAAGGGGCAAAGGCCTCACTTCCGGTTGACGTACGTCACGCAAAAACGTCTTTGTTGAAGCTCATTGTTGCATCGGAAACATCGCACCTCAAGCCTTTTCCACGTCGTTTGATATTTACTCATTTCCGTAGTCTTTCTGACAATCAAATTCACATTTTCATCAATTTTCACTGATCAGCATTGAGCTGACGTTTGGCAAGGATATTTGCACACCGTTTCACCAGTGGTTTTAAACTTACAATGGTGTATATGTGTGCGGACTATCCTTAATTTGGGAACTGTAAGCGAGTTATATAGGGACCTCTTTTGAATATCCAGTTTTAATACCCTTACAAAACCACATATTATTTTAAACGTAGTTTGAATATCTTTGAACGTGTTTTGATACAGTTTTTCGGAGACTATACAGATATACATGTATTTCAATCTCCTTCAAAAAGATTTTAGCCTTGTCCGAACGCTATAAAACTTTCACCAGTAACTGACTTTGGATTAAAGTAAAATCGTCACATTGACTAGATGTTTTTTTGTACTCAGAACAAACACGTCTGTTATACCACATCCACAGAAGTGCTCGGTGCCTCAACCATTTTTTAAGTGATTTATCCAGTTAACACTTGGTAGATTTTAAATGATGGTGGCCATCGATTGTATTCCTAAGCTGATCTATCCATAATGAATTATATTTCTCAAACTCATTAATAATTCATAAAGAAAATTCAAAGGAAATTAATGTTTAATGAGTGTTTGGATATCGGATGAAAAACTGCTCATTTTTGCATCCTTAATTTCTCCTTCGAAAATGATTTTGTTTGAGAAGAAATATCAAACATTCGACACAGTGTTTCATCACCAGATGAAAGACCTCGAAGTTCGTCAAAAATACTCCGCTGCGCGTCGTATTTCAACTCTCTTCTCGGTGTTTCATCTAGTGTTGAAACACTGCATCTCATGTTTGATATATTACATGAAGCACAGAGGAAGAAGACATGAAATATAGATGACGTACAAATGAAGTAAAGATGAAAAACAAATCAAGAAACAAATTAATAATAGATGAGGTACAGATAAAGTAGAAATAAAAGTACAGATGAAGTACAAATGAAGTATAGATGAGGTACAGGTCACATTCCACAGGTCCAATAACATTAAAGTCACCTTTTGATTGATTAAGGTAACTAAACTAAATAATTTTTTCTGTTGCTACATTGATGTATTCGATCACATCACCATAATCTTTTGCCTAGTAGCTTTCATAACCTCTTTTTAGGTAATAATCAGGTTCACCATTATGAAATTCGGCTGGCCTCTCAGTATAGACCTCATTTTTGTAGAACTAATATTAGGCAGCTGAGTATCCTTTATCGAGGACCAACAATCTGGAATTTGTTGCCAATTTCACTAACCAGGTGTAAATAAATATAAATTTTTTTAAAGTATGAGGAAAATTATCTCATTTTTGTTTTCTGTGCACTCTGCACTCAAGTAATTAGTAACCTAGCTTAAGGAAACCTATTAATATAAGCCCACAGCTTCTTTAGGCTTTCTTGTCACATTAACACATTTTTAGCCTTTTTGTGTTGAAGATGTACTTCACATTTTTTCCAGTTTGTAGATACATGTATAGCCCTTGAGTCGAAATATGATCTACATGGATACAACTAGCTTATATCTTATAACTCCCATGATCGATTACGATCTGTCCAATGCTCAATACAATAAGGGAAGTGTTCTAAAACCTCTTTAAAGCTTAATATTGTCTTTGTTTTCTTCTGGTTGACTCTACACCGTTTTCGCAGTTGACCTTGGATATTTGAGTGTCTCTATTTTTGTTGCGCACTTAATTTAGATGGCCAGTAATAGCGCATTTATTAGAGTATGTAATGATAATAAGTCTTCCTGTTAAATTGGTGACCCTTAGGGGGAAAAGGGCGCCTCCTTTTCCTTTTTTGAGAAAGTCCCATACAGGCAGGTTGGAACCACTTTCTTAAAGGGTTATTTTAGAGGTGTTACTAAGCGGATAGAAACTGAGATCATTTTTACTCCTTTTTTGGAAAGAAATTTTGTAAAACAAAAAGTGAAACAATTTCCAGAGAGCGGCACTCCAGGATGCAAGTCTAAAACTGATATAGTGCGCGTAGTAGCGAATACTATTTTTCCGCTGGATAAAATAGCAGATAGGATGTTATTTTAAGAAAAGACGTTTTGACTAATTGCGTCATATTCCCGTAGGGTAAAAAAAGATTCTTGGCTACACATTTTTTTTATAGCTTAGGTGATTCCTGATGGGAAAGTTTCGGTACGTTGGTTTGAACTTGTTTCTCCACTGTTGGATTATTAGGCCTTCAATTATTCTACGCTTGTGAAAAGTTGGGACGTACAAAGTAAGGCAAATGTTGATATCGATTTTCAAGTGTAGCTTCATAAAGCATCTAGCGAGAGTGGAAACCAATTTTATGTGTCAAGCCTAACGCCTTTAGAGCTATAACACGGCATTTCCCGGTCGGTTTGTAGTGAAATACCATTAGTGAAATTCTGTTGATGACCCTAAAGAATTTCGAGTCGTCGAGGGGTGCACTAATATTCACTTCTGTGGATAAAAAAACGCAAGAAAGTCTCGATTACGATCTGTCCAATGCTCAATACAATAACGAAGTGTCCTGAAACCTTTTTAACGCTTTACATCGTTTTTGCTTTCTTTTGGTTGACTGTACTCTTTTTCCTATTCTACTTTAACGATCTCACTAGTGCCGCAGTGAACATTATTGCACCCTTCGGCGACTCAAAATTCTATAGGGTCATCAATGGCATCTAACTGGTAAATGCAATTTTATAGCTCTAAAGGCGTCAGGCATGACACATAAGAGATACCCTGATATTTAGTAATAAAAATGGTTCCCACTCTCGCTAGCTACTTTATGAAGCTGCACTTGAAAATCGATCTCAATATTTGTTTTACATTCGTACTTCTTACCTCCCAATTATTCACAAGTGCAGAAAAACTGAAGGCCTAATAATCCAACAGTGGGGTCCAAGTAGTATTATATCTAAATTCAATTATGCCCATGAAACCCACGAAACAAAAGCTAAACAAGACTAAAGAAACAAGACTGGAAGATTTGGTATTTGTAGTAGAATGACGTCATCGCGCAGATGTCCTTATATTGATTTGTACTTCGCACGATGACGTCATTTGACAAAAATAAAGTAATTATAATAGTTGCTATGAACATACGAAACCCTTGCAAAAATGGCGTATTATATCCAGAGGTTTTGGAACACTTGGAACAAAGACGACTTTTGAGCGAGGCCGGTCAACCGAAAGTGGGTTTTTTGCATTCTTGGGCGTCAAGTTTGCTTAACTTTTTGAGCCAATCGTGTCTATAAGAGTAAACAAACTTGGCAACACAAATCTGGTAGCGTCAACGCAAATTAAAGGGGGAAAAGCTTTACTTCCGGTTGACGTGCGTCACGCAAAAACGTCTTTGTTCAACCTCATTGGTGTATTGGAAACATCGCAACTCAAGCCTTTTTTTCACGTCGTTTGATATTTACTCCTTTAAGTCGTACAACAACAACAAATTAATTCTTTGTACAAAAATACAAAAGTTGGATGGTTTGCCCCGCAAATAGCAGGAAAGCTACAATCGGCGACAAAACTAGTTGAGACACTTCGCCCAAAAGTGGGCTTTTTTACGTTTTATCAACTTCAAAAGGAGAAAATGTAGCTTTCCACCCCCATCCCCTCCGTGCAATGTTGTGCCCTTGTTCTAGCTACCTATAGAAAACAACAAACACCCCAACTTTGAATGGAGGGGACAGGGGAGGGGTGCGGATTCTTTTGTTCTCTGAAGTCACCCTATTTAAGTACAATGTCTCAACAATTTTGTCGCCGATTGTAGTCATGGCAGGGCTAGTCAAGTACATGAATAGCACAAATTAACCAATAAAAACAAAAACTTTAAACTATTAGAAAGCCTTGCAGATTGCACTAAAAATGAATAAAACACAGAAGTTAAGTGGTCTAATTAACACAGCGGTTACTGACGAACAATGCATTAAGACAAGGAGTCACTGATTCTTAAATGATAACACGGAAAAAAAAGCAGACATTAAAACCTTTAGCCAGTGTATCTCTGTACCTACTTTTTTAATAATCATGGGGATTTGAATATAGTCACCCTCCTTTTCTAAGATATCAAATAGCAATTTGCGGAGAACCCTTTTGAAAGCTTTCTCAGAAAGATCCGTGGTATCTTATTCCACAGCTTTACTTCGAGCCGAGTCTTTCTGAAATTTATCAATTTTCACTAATCAGCATTGAGCTGGCGTTGGGCAAGGATATTTGCGCAGCGTTTTACCGGTGGTTTTAAATTTACAGTGGCATATATAACATGTGTGCCGACTATCTTTAACTCGGGAACTGTAAGCGAGTTGTATAGGGACCTTTTTTGAATATCCAGTTTACCCCTACAAAACCACAGATTATTTTAAACGTAGTTTGAATATCTTTTAACGTGTGTTAATACAGTTTTTCGGAGACTATACAGATATACATGTATTTCAATCTCCTTAAAAGTGATTTATGCTTGTCCGAATGCTATATAACTTTCAACACTGACTGACTTTGGATCGAAGTTTGTAAAAATGCAGTTTTAAGTAAAATCGTCACATTGAGTGGACATTGTTTTGTAATCAGAACAAATAAGTCTTATTCCACATCCACAGAGGTGCTCGGTGCCTCAACCTGTTTTTAAGTGATCTATGTCCAGTAAACACTTGATAGATTTTAAATGATGGTCGCCATCGATTGTATTCCTAAGCTGATCTACCTATAATGAATTGTATATGAAGCACAGATGAAGAAGACATGAAATATAGATGACGTACAAATTAAGTAAAGATGAAAAACAAATCAAATCAAAATAAAAAATAGACGAGGTACAGATAAAGTACAAATAAAGTACAGATGAAATACAAATAAAGCATAGATGAGGTACAGATGAAATACAAATGAAGTACAGATAAAGTATAGATTATGGACAGATGAAGTAGAAATTACGTACAGATATGGTATATATGAAGTACAAATCATTGAAATGAAGTACAAATGAAGTACAGATGAAGTACAAATGAAGTACAAATGAAGAACAGATGAAGTGCAAATGAAGTACAAATGAAGTACAGATAAAGTACAGATGAAGTACAAATGAAGTACAAATGAGGTACAAATGAAGTACAGATGAAGTACAGATGAAGTACAAATGAAGTACAGATGAAGTACAGATGAAGTACAAATGAAGTACAAATGAAGTACAAATGAAGTACAAATGAAGTACAGATGAAGTACAAATGAAGTACAGATGAAGTACAGATGAAGTACAAATGAGGCACAAATGAAGTACAAATGAAGTACAGATGAAGTACAAATGAAGTACAAATGAGGTACAAATGAAGTACAGATGAAGTACAAATGAAGTACAAATGAAGTACAGATGAAGTACAGATGAAGTACAAATGAAGTACAGTTGAAGTACAAATGAAGTACAAATGAAGTACAGATGAGGTACAAATGAAGTACAGATGAAGTACAGATGAAGTACAAATGAAGTACAAATGAAGTACAAATGAGGTAGAAATGAAGTACAAATAAAGTACAGATGAAGTACAAATGAGGTAGAAATGAAGTACAAATAAAGTACAGATGAAGTACAAATGAGGTAGAAATGAAGTACAAATAAAGTACAAATGAAGTACAAATGAGGTAGAAATGAAGTACAAATAAAGTACAGATGAAGTACAAATGAGGTACAAATGAGGTAGAAATGAAGTACAAATAAAGTACAGATGAAGTACAAATGAGGTACAAATGAAGTACAAATGAGGTAGAAATGAAGTACAAATGAACTACAGATGAAGTACAAATGAAGTACAAATAAAGTACAGATGAAGTACAAATGAGGTAAAAATGAAGTACAAATGAAGTACAGATGAAGTACAAATTAGGTACAAATGAAGTACAAATGAAGTACAGATGAAGTACAGATGAAGTGCAGATGAAGTACAGATGAAGTACAGATGAAGTACAAATGAGGTAGAAATGAAGTACAAATAAAGTACAGATGAAGTACAAATGAGGTACAAATGAGGTACAAATGAAGTACAAATAAAGTACAGATGAAGTACAAATGAAGTAAAAATGAAGTACAGATGAAGTACAGATGAAGTACAAATGAAGTACAAATGAAGTACAAATGAAGTACAAATGAAGTACAAAATTAATGAAGTACAGATGAAGTACAGATGAAGTACAAATGAAGTACAGATGAAGTACAAATGAAGTACAAATGAAGTAAAAATGAAGTACAGATGAAGTACAAATGAAGTACAAATGAAGTACAAATGAAGTACAAAATTAATGAAGTACAGATGAAGTACAGATGAAGTACAAATGAAGTACAGATGAAGTACAAATGAAGTACAAATGAAGTACACATAAAGTGCAAATGAAGTACACATAAAGTACAAATGAAGTACAGATGAAGTACAGATAAAGTACAGATGAAGTACAAATGAAGTACAAATGAAGTACAAATGAAGTACAGATGAAGTACAAATGAAGTACAAAT